>NW_027176207.1:1661945-1701945 GCF_023055335.1 Clinocottus analis | reverse complement strand
GCTGAGATATCGAAAAGGTTGTCAACCATTACTGTCCTCTGTAAAACAGACGCTGTTACCTCAGGGCCGTGCAGTAGGTCTTCTACATGGAAGGCAAAGGGCTTTATGGATGTAATGCTGCAGTGCAACGGCTCCACAGCAGAAAGAAGCAGCGTTTCAGCTCCTCGGACTCGGCATTACTGCATGAAAGTGGCCATTAATAAAACGTGGAGCGGCGCCGGCGGCGGTTTGCAGGCTCCCGATCACAGCCGGAGCTCTTGGCAGTGAGAGGGAGGCGCAGCAGGACTTAAGAGATGACTTCCTCCTCCGCCATGCATGCGCCCACACAGCCAAGCTGCCACGACGCTGCTCTCCGATTGAGCCTCCATGGACCTGCAGGGCAGCGACTCCTTATTTGGGCTTCCTCCACTTGTCCCGCCGTGTTTCATATCTCTGGTGGGAGACAATTGTGCATGATGTGCTGTACTTTTCTTTTTTTTTTAAATTGATAAAAACGAATACACAATGAAATACCTCGAGGATGCCAAGGCAGAAAGTGAAACAGTATGAGCTGAAAAGTGGCAGTAAAAGTACCTCAATGTGTCGTGTTATTAGAGTGTAAAGGTCACACGGCCGATCCCACCTGACTGAATCCCAACTCTTGCATCTTTAGCACGTTTAGCAACACATTTACACAACCGTTAATAATGTTCAACCCGCTTTACGATCTATTAGTGACTAATATTCACTAGAACGTCTGTGGTGTGTCATTAATATGTGCTCAGTGTTTCATAATGCATTCTCTCCTTAGGTTTATTCAGCTTTACATATAGTTTTATGAGGAGTTGTAGAAAATGTTTCAGGCCTTGATGAACTCAGGACTTTATGAACATGTGCAGCGAGGAGGAAAGCACACGGCGAGCTGTCTAATGACAGGTTTCACGTGTGGTTCTAGTAGAGCGACAAAAACAACAACTCTGACTGATGTGAGCGAGTTTTAGAGATTTTATTTACTGAAATCTCTCAAGAAATCCATCACATTACATCACATGTCAATCAACTGAGGCTTTTATCCAAAGAGACGGACAATCAGTTCAATGAGAACAAACTCAGAACAAGAAGAATCAGGAAAGTCAAACTGCAAAGTGTTGTCAGTAAGAGACATTTAAGAGCTACTAAAGTGCTGCTACTGCACTAAAGATGTTTTTAGCTTGTGACGGGAGATGTAGACTCTTCCTGCTGTCCTGACGTCGATGAGGAGCTCGTTCCACCATCGAGGAGCAGGACAGCAAACAGGTGACTTTGTTGAGTGTTTAACCTTTTGGAAGCCGTGCGCAAAAATACTCCCACTCCCATTTTAAGACTCAGCATGCCCCATTTAGACAATCTTTTGGCTTAAAATATGTAATTTTTTAACCGAACAACACAGTTTTTTGACTGAAACTCCTTCCTAACACGCCAATACTTTGTTTTATTGTGATTTTAGTTGCAGGTTCTGATTCTTTAGGTCCTAATCTTTCCAAAAAGGTGTCTTATTGACGCTCCAGGAGGCTTTTTTGGGGAATCTGGCTCATATCATGCTGGATGTTCATAGTTATGATCAAAATATCTTTTAAAAGTGATTTTTTTGCAGATATACATTTTTTCCCCAAGACTTTGCTGAACAAATACATACAATAAACACAAGTATTGGACTTAATTTGGGGTTCCTACGACGACTCAAACAGGGAAAAGAGGTCTGGAGACAGAACTGCTTCCACAGTTTTCATCGAGTTAACTCGCTACGATCCGATTGGCTGAAGCCGAGCGGCGTGAAGCACAACAGAAACGTTAATTCAGGTTCCTTTTGGGATGTGCCACCGAGCCGCTGATGCTTATCCGAGCAGAGTGGACGCTCTCAACAATGAAGAGAAAAGACAGGAAGCAGAGAGCGCTGTAGGAAGCACACGAGGACATCCGCACTACACTGGGACCAGTTCATTAGCGGTCTGTTAATAACTGTGGAGCGCTATTATTAGACGAGGTTTACAGAAAACACAAATGGCTCAAACCACCTGAAACCATGACCTTCACCCGGATGACCTTTACTTTCATCGCTGTCGTAGAGACAACGAGCAGTTCAGCTGCATCTCATTCGTGCACGCCATCAACGATGAAGGCCGTATCTGATCTCCTTGTGTTTGTCATCAGAGAACATGACATTATGAGTTACTTCTCAGCTCCAGATTGAGACAAGGCGTTTGGACTTCCATATCATCGTCACAGAGACTGAAGCGCTTTACATCGTCATTCCTCAGCCAGCGACTGGCCTCGTGTTGTCGGGTTTGTTTGTTTTTTCCATATCTGTTTGTTGTGGTTTGAACTCATGTTTTACTGACCAAAGCAGGTCAAAAGGAGCCGTTCCCACATGGTCGTGTGTTCCTTCACCACCGATGTGGTGACGATCAGCAGAAACCCTGCACGGCTTTGGAGGATTGTGTCGCCTTTTATTCTCTTTATAGTTCTCGCTCGCCCTTCTCTCTTATCAATAATGCATGAACACCCCTTCAAACCTGGGTTATTGCACTGTTTATTTTTTTTGTCTAATAGCAAATGTGTTCATAAGGAAAAAGGAAATGTAAGAACAAAAGGTCAACTATGAAAACAAGTAGTGCTTAAAAACATGACGACCTGAAATGTGGAAGAGAATAACTTGACCGTCACAGTGATGATGACTGAAGAGCTCGTCCTCCATCAGCTTCTCTTTGGACTTTAAGCATCTGGAGATGATTTTATGTTTAATTCACAGTTCAGCACCTTGAGGTAGAAACACCTGATGACACTTGTATTCCTCCTGTTACACTTACAGGACGAAAAGACAGAGAAACCTAAACATCTCAATCTGTAAAAGTAAACGCCGCCTTGTGACAACGACACTGACATGAAAGTAAGAATAATCAACTCGTTTCTGGGTTTTTAAAAAGATTCATTATAAAACAACTGGTGAGGGTTAGTGTGAATGAAATGTGTGTGTATATATATATATATATATATATATATATATATATATATATATATATATATATATATATATATGTATATATATATATATATATATATATATATATATATATATATATATATATGGTGGTGTTTGACTGAAAAAAAACATGCAAACAATGAATGCAATTCTCTCAGACTGAAAGAACAGAGGAGATTTTTAGAGAACAAAGGGTGACATGTTACCCCCCCCCCCCCTCCCACACACACACACACACCCTCCTCTGATGTGGGCATGACCTCTAACAGCTTTTTCCTAAGTCAAGGTCATGGCTTCTTTGGTCCCCCACAGCTCCTCTGAGCTGTTTTAGCTGCACAGCTGTGCGTCAGAGAGGCTGGACGGCGCTCAGAGAAACACCGCGGCTGAGGTACAAATTGAAAACATGACTTCAGACTCTAGATGTCATGAGGTTTTGTGTTTGTGGCAGAGAAACAGAGGTGTGACGAAGATCTGACGTTGGTGTCGATCTGTAAAACCTTCAGAGGAAATGTGAGCCGGTAGAAGAGAACTCCTCTGTGTGACGCCGCGGTGCCATTCCAGCTTTCACAATGTCCATGGAGGTTGAATGTTGGATGAAATGTACATTTAATGTGTGACACAGACGTCTGTGATCCAAAGATATGAGACAGCACTGCCATGGGAACCGAAGGAATAGCTCCCAATATAGATCACAAGTACTTTCATTTTGAAACATCCCAAATGAACTGCTGGGAAAATGACTTCACACAGGAAATTAACGCTGACCTCATCATTAACCTGACATTCATCTAGTGCTGTGGCTGTTTGGATCAAGATCTTCATGACGAACCTGTTACTTTAATGCATGTTGAACAAATGATTTTACTGAAATAGTGAAATTATGAAAGTTATCACGAGTCTCGGCTCTGTGAGGACAATGATGAAAGAGACATGGAAACCTCTTTGGGGAAGTGGACTGAATACATTTATCACAAAAAATAAAGTTCCACTTGAAGTGACGCAAAAATAGAGTATAGACTCTTTAAACTGAAATAAACCAATTAAAATCCTTCCCCATCTGTTGACAGCTCTTATCAAAGAACCAAACCACAAACAGAAATGGACTTTAATCGTCCAGCGTTCAGTTTATTTAACACCTGGGCAGTTTCACGTTTTAGTTCAATACATTCTCTTAATTCCTTGTTTATTTTTCCTCCTCTGATGCAACCGTTTCCAGTCATGCAAGTAAGAGTAGTTCAAGTCAACTACATTCAGTTCAACGAGCGGCCCGTGTATATCTTGCATGAGTTCTTCTGTAATTAAGTGGAGGATCCGGCGCGTGGTCCAGATCCATGAGGGCTGCTCGACTCCTCTGCACGTGGTCGTGCTGCACATCCTCACTCCTTCCCAACGTGGAACAACAACCTGCATAATAGTGAAGTGGAATTTATACGCATTTGCAATATGCGAGTAGATTGCAGTTCTCTGTGAGCATCTACCCACTGAAACACTTCAACATCAACTCTTTAGTGGTGGATCTACTGCATCTCTTCACTGTAGCTTCAGCTTGTGCATCAGTCTCTGCATCTTCTCTCCATTCGCCGCCTTTGGCCCTTTCGTTAGACCTCTGGCGCCATCTGCTGGAGGATTTAAAAACACGCGATATAAACCTTATAATTAAATCTGAACGTTTTCTGATAAATCTACGAGGGGAAACATTTTGAATAACGGCAAGCAGTATTTGGTCATATTTACAACACGTGGCATGTGTCACCTGTCTCGTCTTATTTATTGAACATAATGCGCCCACACGAGGAACACAACCTTTTTGAGCTTGTTTCCCCATCTCGGACTAACATTTAAAAAAATAGAAATCCAAATACACTTGTGATGCACAGGTTAGTGCCAGTATCTCTCTCGTGATTCAACCACATTAGGATATTAAGAAAACTGACAATAATACTTGCAGTGACCATGTTGTTATAGCCTAAAAGGCCTTTTATTCTCATGAACCCAAATGTGCTTTCACAGGTTCCTTTTGCTCATTGTACGCCAATATTTGCAGTTTGACAGTAAGGAGAGGACAGAGAATAAAGGGAGGGACAAATGAGGAATGACAAGGAACAAAGATCCCCAAGTGGACCGAAGCAGAGACGCCTCAGTTCATGGTCAGCGTGGGATGAACCCCAACGCCACCAGGGGTCTGTGGTTCAACAGTACAACCTGTTTTAAACATAATAACACAAACAGGTTAGTATTACTATCACTAAGTCCTTGAGAAGAGTCTTTATTAGTTCTGCAGGGGCCTTCACTGAGAGCGTCTACTCCCTAAATCCCCAAATATCCTCCCTGCTCAGTTAAGACGTAGTACCTGTAAACATGGATGAATGACCAATAATCAATCCACTGAATGTTAGTAGGTTTTTTTTATAATTTCATATTAGGAAAGGTGCATATGCCTGAATACATTTGTGTTTGACCACATTTCCATAAATACCAGAAGGGGCATCGTGAATCCGTGCATGTGCTGAAGGAGAGCTTATTCACTTAACACTGGACGGGTCTCTGGCGCCATCTAGCGGCACGTTGTCACCGCTGCATCCGGGTATGAAGAGATGCAACCGGAGCCGTGCGGAAATAGAAACTTTTTTCCAAGTGTTGTTGATTATTTATACGTTTGCATCCGTTCTCTTGACGACATTGAAATGTGCCAGACGTACGAACACGTTTCATCTTTAAGATGTCCCTAAAGTACACAAAACATATTATATAGTAAAGTGAGTCATTTCAATGCAATTAAATGCACTTCGTACAGCACCCACGACATCCCGTTGTCGGCTGGTTGAGGCTCACCTCTCGGGCGCGTGGCTGAAGTCCACGCGAGAAAGCGGCTGTGCGAGTCACGTGACTTCGGGAAACAAAATCACGTGACAGAGTCAGTGAAAAAAGGACCGCGGAGAGAGCTGCGGTTGTGTTCCGAGCGGGTCGCGGAGGAGCAGCGCAGGAATGGCCGCGGCCGGAGGAGTCCTCGTCTTCCGCCTCTCGTGTCTGTTCGCCGCGTTTGCGGCGGCGTGTCCGCTGGACGCCGGCATGCTCTTCCCGCGGGAGTCCTCCTCCCGGGAGCGGAAGGAGCTCAGCGGGCTGTGGAGCTTCAGGGCGGACATGTCCCCGAGCCGGAACCAGGGCTTCCTGGGGGCTTGGTACAAACAGCGCCTTGCGGAGGTGAGTGCGCGACGGAAGCCGACAGGTGGTTTTGACGAGTAAAAGCAAACTTACGTTTAAGGCGTGTACAAGTCCTGTTTTTAACCAAGCAGACTCCAAAAAAGGGTCCACGGCAAGAAAACAACATTTAAAAAAGTCACTTTTATAGATAAACTACGATAATTCATAACTTTACTTTAAGAAAAACTGTGTACGTACACTATCTTTCCAGTCACTAATGTTCTACCAGTATTTAAAGACCACGTGACGGATTTTGACTTTCTGCTTAATGGATTGTGCAGATTGTCAAAAGCCATCACGTGTTTTTGAAATGTTGTGTGTCACAACCAAGTTACATTAAACTTCATAAACTTACAGCTGAGTATCACGCTAACACGCTGAATGCCCATTAAAATATTGTAGTGATATCACTGGAGAAAAGGTGAATTAAGTTCATTATTTAACATTATGCATAACTTTATATTGGTTTCATAGGCACATTTTAGTTCATATAACCTATTGAAACATAATTATAATACCATGGGTACTGCGTCATTTCAAATCTGTTTAAGAGGAAAATAAGAAATTGTGTCACAATCCAAATAAGTTTTACTTCGTCTCCTTTTAACCATCTTGTGGTCCCTGAGGGTCCAGAGACAATGGAGCATAATTATACTACAACCTCGCCAGAGCAGAACCTCTTTGACGCTTTATCCCCTGTAGACCGGCCCAGTGATCGACATGCCAGTTCCTGCCAGCTACAACGACATCACCCAGGACCCCAAACTGAGAGATTTCATTGGCTGGGTTTGGTACGAGAGGGAGACGGTGGTTCCGACCCGCTGGATCGCCGACGAAGGAACGAGAATTGTCCTCCGAGTGGGAAGTGCTCACTATTACTCAGTCGTGGTGAGGGTGACGCGTACCTTCCCTATTTATCCCTTTTCCACCTCCTGTGCTAATGTGGCCACGCTAATTTGGTTTCCTCTGGTTTTCAGTGGGTGAATGGGGTGAAAGTGACGGAGCATAAAGGCGGCCATCTTCCTTTCGAGGCCGAGATCGGCGATGTACTCCGCAAGGACCCGACTCAGCCGTGCAGGATCACCATCGCCGTCAACAACACGCTGTCCCTGGACACGCTTCCACCGGGAAGCATCAAGCACATGACCGACAGGACCAAGTACACTCAGTCTTCTGACTAAAACTAACGCTGACATTTGCTTTCTTTTGGGTCCTCCAATCTCTCTGTTGCAAACTGCAAGAGGTCATTATTGCAGCACACCTATTTGCCAATGTGTGGGGACAGTTGTGTAACAGTTTGCGTAATCAGATTGTGTAAAAGAATCTCAAAATTCTTACTACAGGAATCTAGCAATGTGTGTCCTGCTTTGATTCACAAGTTTAAAACCACAGTGTTTCAAAATACTCCTTTTTCCTTGTTTTTATAATAAGAATTCATGTGCAGAATGATTAAACCTTCAAGGTCACAGCACTTTCACTTCAAAACATCTTTATAATATTTATTCATCTTGTTTAAGTCGAGAAGTCGCAGTAAATATTTAACGTGTATTCAGCCAGTCACAGATTGAATCACGGTTACATCATCTCTCCTGTACTTAAACTGCTTCCATCAGTACTTAAACTTCAGTTTACTTTCATCTCAACTGTTAATTCACACTCTTTCCAATATGGACGCCACTCAGCAGCGACTCTTTTCTAGTTTGATGTGTTATGTGGCGGCATTACAACGTGTGTAATGTCGCTCGTCAGTTCACATAATGATGAAGCGTGTGCTCGCTCTACAGGTATCCTGACGGGTATTTTGTGCAAAGCATCTTCTTTGATTTCTTCAACTACGCCGGCATCCATCGCTCCGTGCTGCTGTACACGACTCCTAAGGCGTATGTGGACGACATCACCGTGGTCACCAGCTTCCTGGATAACACAGGTGAATGAATGCATGCGACTGTAACACAACTACTCAGCCATCTCCAGCACCAACGCACTCTTTAGAGAGTAAACTGTTTAATAAAAGCCTCATGTGATTCTTGTAAACTACCAAAGAGTCGTTGTGTGACCGTTCAGAGTGTTTTCATTTCAGGTCTTGTGCAATACAAGGTTTCGGTCAGAGGCGCCTCCTCGGCCGCCCTCAGCGTCACTTTGATGGATAAAAATGGCCGCTGCGTCGCCTCCTCCAGCGAGCCAGCTGGAGTCCTCAAAGTAATCGACGTCAACTTGTGGTGGCCGTACCTGATGCACGAGAACCCGGGTTACCTTTACTCCATGGAGGTGAGACGACGCGCGGCCATGCATGTGCAGCAAGGCAGCTAGCTTGAGACAGAATTGTGTTATTGATTATAGTTGGACATTATGAGGGGAGATGTTTAATAAGTCAGGAGGACATGTTCTTGTGAAATAGACCTTTTTCCACAGCGGACATTTTGCTTGTCGGTAGAAGCTAAATACTCACAGTCAACATGCCTTTAATATGAACATTGCACACTGTGAACTCCGTTTCTTGTTCATGTGATTCTGCTCCTCAAACTTTATTTATAATTTGAATTCCACCTTCACGTTTCTTCCTGATCTTGTTTTGGACTCCGCTGTCCTGTTCAGGGATTCAGCTTCTGTTTGCACACTCCGGTGGAGGAGATGTCTCTGACGTTTGCATTTTAACGTCTAGGTCCGCTTGAAGGCAGCCGATGGGAAGTCCGAGGACGTGTACGCTCTACCCGTTGGCATCCGCACGGTCAGCGTCACCAGCACCCAGTTCCTCATCAACAACAAGCCCTTCTACTTCCATGGAGTCAACAAACACGAGGACTCTGACGTGAGTACCACTAGAGGGAAGCAAGACGCTGTTGTGAAGCGAGCGGACATCCACAGACCATCTTCACCCTCCTAGAAATGCACAAGAAGTACGGTGGAAAAGGTGGATCCAGTCCAATAATGCACTTCTTCTGTTCACGTGGCGTCACAGATTCGAGGCAAAGGCTTCGACTGGCCGCTCGTTGTCAAGGACTTCAACTTGCTGAAGTGGCTCGGGGCCAACTCGTTCCGCACCAGCCACTACCCCTACGCAGAGGAGATCCTGCAGATGTGCGACCGCCACGGCATCGTGGTGATCGACGAGTGCCCGGGCGTGGGCATCAAAGACATGTGAGTGTCCTTCAGGTGTGTGTGAGGCTGTGTGTGTCTGTCAAACCTCCTGACTGCTGTTAACACAGAATAAAACAACATGAGGGTTGAAAAGGTAACTCGTGATGTCAGGTCACAAATACAAGTTGTCCTCGCTGTGTGTGTGTGTACAGATGTTGGAGTGCGTTGCCTCGTGAGCTGGTTTCAGACCAGTTCACCTGGAATAACTGGTGGATCAAGTCCAGCTTTCCCCTCCCCAAATGATAATAATCTCTGTGTCCCAACGCAGCCTCAGCTTTGGAAACGCCTCCCTGACCCACCACCTGGTTGTCATGGACGAGCTCGTGCGTCGGGACAAAAACCATCCGTCCGTGGTCATGTGGTCGGTAGCCAATGAGCCGGCGGCAGAGATGCCCCCCGCTGACTTCTACTTCAAGTGAGTTGTGTTGAGCTGTGAACCCTTGACTGGACCCACACACACACACACAAACTCACTTAACTCTTTTTTGTTGGATGCAAGATCGTTCCCTTCGCAGTATGTTTTTAAGACCTTTTTGGGGCATTTTCAGACGGGCACAAACTGGGCTACCAGGATGCTTCTCAAGGCCCCAAACGTTCAGAACGTAGAAAGCTTTAAACTTTGTGTATGTGAGTTACTGGTTCGTTGTTCAGCCGATCCCTTCACTCTGAGGAATGTGGTACGAGTCGTCCTGCCCTGAACACAAACAGCTGGAGCTCGGTAACGGCCCGGCGCTTCAGGAAGTACTGGTCTCCCCGCCCAGGTACCACAGCTCCCATAAAGCGAAACCGCGTGGGGTGAAATGTGGAGTACATGCACAGACGTGCTCTGTCACACTGAAGTTGTAAAAAAAAAAAAAAAAACACATTAAAGCAGTTTCTTCACATGTAAAGAGGTTGGCACAGTGACACTGCCGTGATTTATGCAACGCTGAGGTCATAAAAACCAAATGAATTTGCTTCTCCTGCAGGACCGTGATCCAACACACCAAAGCTCTGGACCCAACGCGGCCCGTCACGTTTGTTACAGACAGTAACTACGCCAGAGACAAAGGGGTGAGCACCTTTATGTTCAATGCATTGGTAGTCATTATTGCTATTGTGATGCAAGCGGTTTCCTCTGTAGATATGAAGCGCTCTTTCTAAGCTAATGAAGACGGTTCTCAGATTCACACTAATGAAAACCTAAATGTAGATGTTGTACTCCATTTCTGCCAAAAGATATTATTATTATTATTATTATACAAGACAGAACATGCTGTTGCTTCCTTTTCATGTTTTACTTGATAACATTCTCACTGCCAAACTTTGCCTGTGAGACATTAAAGTCACTCTTCCGGTCTGCTCCGGTGAGTAGTTTGATAGCGGAAGAACAACTCGATGGAAAAGGTCAATCTTGTCGCTGATGTTTCATAACTACTTACAAACTAAATTCAGTTGCTTTCAACATTAAAGCCTGCTGTAAAAAGGAGAATAAGGGATTAAGAGTCAAACTGCTGAGCTTATCAGGATGTAAACTGTGTCAAACTATGTTGTTGACATGCCTCACATTCCTTTGCTGTGAGGAAAACCTCCTGATAGCTTAAAGGCATCTCGGGCTACCTTTATACACTGTTGATTTACCTCTGTGTGAACAGCTGCTGCTCTAAAGGGGAAAACATTCGCTTTAATGTTATGGAAATACCGGTTTGTATTTCTATCAGAACATGTATTGCTTCACGAGAGCTATGAACGGTCTCTTCATGACAGCGTTTATGTACTTGTTGTGCTCGTATAGAACAGCAGGAGGTCGTTGGCGTGTGGTAAAGTCTCTCTAGAGTCCCAGTAAGTCTCCCGTCTCGTCTCCAGGCTCCCTACGTGGACGTCATCTGCGTCAACAGTTACCTCTCCTGGTACCATGACTCCGGCCACGTGGAGCTCATCGCCCTGCAGCTCAACACTCAGTTTGAGAACTGGTACGGGAAGTACAAGAAGCCCATCATCCAGAGCGAGTACGGAGCGGACACGGTGCCGGGGCTCCACAGCGTGAGGACGCCTCTCCGTGCAATGCAACTATCTGAAGGCTGCGAGGAGGAAGAGGAGGGGCTTATGAATCTTTTCTCTCTGCAGGATCCACCCGTGATGTTTACTGAGGAGTACCAGAACATCGTCCTGAAGAACTACCACAAAGTGTTCGACGAGAAGAGGAAGCAGTACGTCATCGGGGAACTCATCTGGAACTTTGCAGACTTCATGACGTCACAAGGTAGAGCAGCCGGAGCGCACGGCCGCCTGCAAACCCACAGCGGTTCCTTTTCTCCAGAGTTAATTCATCTCCCTGTAACGCAGGGAACTACCCGCTGATTACATGAACACGTTGGTTTGCGTGTGAGACACCGTTCACGCTCATATGTTGGCTCCCGTGTCCGGGCTTTAACTCCAGCTCCCAGAGCATTTGCAAGTTATTGACAGTTTGTTTATGCGCATTTAAACCTATGAAACTAAGAGATTCACATCGACATCGCGCTGTAAAGTCGCCCTGTTTGCATTCGATGTGCAGTCGACAATTACAAAATTTTATTATCCTCAAAAATTCGATTTAGACACAATAACAAAAACTATGAGATAATAAAACAATACTATGTTATGATAAAGTATCAGTGTACTGTATATTACTTTTCTAAAACATTGAATGAAAGATGAAGTTAAACAAAGGATTAATTAACCAATTTAGAAAATCATTCGAATTCTCAATTAAAAAGAAACTTTGTTGCAAACTTTCTAACTTTTTTTTTTGTTTTAACATTTCGTAACATTCCAAAAAGTTCCTGTTTTCGTCCCGTGTGCGTGACGAGCTGGTTGTCTCTGGTGTCTTTAGGCGTCCTGCGCGTGGTGGGGAACAAGAAGGGCGTGTTCACGCGGCAGCGGCAGCCCAAAGCCGCCGCCTTCATCCTGAAGGAGCGCTACTGGAGGCTGGCCAACGACACGGGCCGACTCCCTCCCTGGACCAAGTACCCCTGCTCCTTCTGACGGCCGGCGGCCGGCGCCACCCCACGGGAACCACGTGCAGTTTAGCTAAAGCGCTTGCAGAATACTTCATTCAATGGTTCAGCGACGCGTCTCTCAGGTCTGAGCTGAACATTTGAATCATGATGAAATGCAGATGTTGGTGATGTGGTTTCCTGAGGTGTCCCATGACTGACTCACACTTTATTCAGCTGTCACAGGACAGCTGCAGGGCTTTCCTCTGATCTCTGTCTCAATCTTCCATCACTGATCGGTTCCACCTTTCTTCTGGTGACGGTGAGTTCACCCGGCAGAGAAACGCACGACATGACGCGCAAACGGGAACGGACGGCAGCTTCCACACCGTCTTTCCTGTTCATCGTGTGTTCAGACATTTTCTTAAATGAAGTGTTTTTGCAGTGTGATATAATGTTGTTGAATGCCACCATCATTTCTGAGCTCTGAATCTAATCATACGTGTTCTATTTTTATACGTGAAAATCCAGATCATTTTTTGTTTGATTCAAGCGATTAAAGATATGCAAACTGTTGGTTTGTAGCACACTTTGAAGTCTACTTTGTGACTGAATGCTTTCAAAACATACCCAGCATGCACCTGAAGGGTTAAGTGGCGTGATGGCAGCGTGACCGCACTGCAAGTTTAGAGCGTCGGTGACTCTGCATGGATGCATCACATGATCCACCATGTTGCAGCTGGACAAATATCAAGACTTTAGCGTTCCTTCAAACGTCCAGTGGCAGCACGAGATGTTGGAGATGTTTTTTTTAATGCTTTTTGGGTTTGTAATCTCCATTTGCACAACTGGAGATTACGATCAACCTTTTTCTGAAAGCCCAACTAATCCAATAAAGTGACTCGGTGTCAGCTGATCGTTGGAGCTTCTCTCGTCGCTGAGGTTCAGACGCATGACTCACAGGAGGATACTGTATGTGTTCATGCTGATGTCATCGCTTCTGCATCCAGTGATCTGAAGGCCCTTTAATCCATGATTTAATGTTTTAACCTTTACTTTGGAACAAAGGATGAGACTCAGAGCGCTGAAGCCGAGCAGTCGCCAGATTTAGAGGTCGTAGATTTGATAAGAGACTTCTCAGAATGAACTTAAAGGGGAAACTTGTGCACATGAAGTTCTTCCTGCTGATCACGGGGTTAAAATCTGTTTCAAAAGTTTAACGGTTTTGAACAATTTTAAAAACTAAAGGTCCAATTTCAGATCTTCACTTTCTTCTTCTTGTATTACTTCCTCCTGTTTCCTTCAGGACTCGTTGCAGTGGAAGGCTTGAGGCCCTCGTTCTGGGCACATATATATCTATAATCAACATTTTTACCTGAAATTAATGTGGCTTCAGCGATATATAAACAGTTCAAATGAAGCGTCTTCAGGTCCATAATTCCTGCAAAGTGTTTCCTTGCTGATCTGTGATGGAGGGACGTGTACTACTACGACACACTAACTAGAAAATACTTGATTTTTGTAACATTAGATAAACTTTAGAATATGTTTTACACAAAGGGGCCGTGGATTGTGTCCACTCTCCTTCCACAGGAGGAATAACAGCTTTAACGTTCATAACCTGACCAATACATCGTGCACTAATCCTTTAACGTCACAGAAACGATTACATTGAGCTGTGAATCTACTTTATCTCGTCACTGTAACAGTATTTAATGTTCAAATGACTTCAGACGAGCCGTCGCTTCAGAGGGAATGTTTTAATGGATCATTTCCACATGACAATGACACAATTAAAAATGTTCTCATGTCAACCACAGTTTTCCCTTAAGGTAAGATGGATTTGAACAGATTCTTTTTTTGTTTTTGTTTTTATTTGCACCCTCCTACCATTCATGTAACACTTTTCCATGTAAGAAAATACAGCATTTTAAAACATATTTGGCAATACAGAAGCAAACCCAGTGAGTTTTCCTCCACAAAGAAATTTAATAAACATTGTATGCTGACACATGGATTCCTAGCCCGCCTCCCTCCCCCCCCAAAAACCCCTCATCTTTTTATTTCTTTACTAAAATAACCCAGAATGTTAACAGTCTATACAGCTAAAGGGCATAATTAGGGATGAAGAAAAAAACATTACAATCATGTAGTTTAAACCGAGTGTATTCTTCGCTAACAGACGTGTCCTAGCTAGACAAAATAAAGATAATCACAGAGTGGAGATCAGGGAGGGGGACGGGGATGACCATGGATCCGACGGGGCTTTTCGTCTGGCAATTTCCAAATGGATCAATGCACCGATACTGGATATCAACTCTTTGGGAATTACCAAATTTACCAGATTACATTTTTAAGGAAGGCGAGCGCTCGTGACCGTTCTTCCCTTCACAAGGCTGTGACTGTTGCTCGTCTTTGGCTCGAGGCCTGGTGATCAAACAGAAGGCACTTTTGTTGGCGTTGGTGATGCAACTAACATGGCAGTTATACCTCAGGGCCGACATGAATATTCTTGAGAATGAACTATCGATCGTTTCTGACATTAAAACCATAACACAACACGCGTTTAAAAACTTTTGACTCATCCAAATTCCTGACCCTTTTTTTTGTTTTTCCTTCTTGTAACTGCAGATGACCGGACCCAAAGCGGTTGTAACTAGCGAGTTGTGTCGGTTTGACTTGTGCAAGTGAGTCCGTGGGAGACGTGTCCTACATGCGGGTTCACGGGCCTCACCAGACACACAACACAGTGCGGTTGTTCATCCTTTTTCCAGAGATGAAACAGAACCAGATGCGAGCCCGACGAGGCAATACTGCGTACGGAAGATCTCAAAGAAATGATGCGTCAGTCGCTCCATGGAGGACCGGACGGCAGGTTTAACTCAAAGGACCGGTGCATGTTTTTGGGTCAGTTTACTACCAACGGGGCCGATGTAACAGGACCGCCGACCATTTTCCAAAGCAAACCAGTGTTTGAAGGAGTTTCTCTTCCAGGCCGCCGCTGGTTCCCTCTTGTCTGTATGGCATGAAAATCCACTTTTAAAGAGGATGCTGAACACGTCTGGGGTCCTACAACGTACACTATGTTCACCACTACCACCTCGGTTTCAACGGGGAAGAAGAGTGCGTTGAATAAATAAAACATATTTCCGGTTTTGCGGCATCACTTTTGAATAACTGGTATTAGAGTGCATGTTAGGAGGTGGAGTGCTCCTTTAAGGTTGTCCAGCAGGGTATGAAGACTCAATGCCCAACTGCATCACATTAAAACAGTTCTGCTGAAACTCAAAAGGACAAACATGGACATGGTGAACGGTATAGAAGTCTCCACTGTGAGGGACTAACAGCTGGAAGCATCTCTTCATGTGAATCACATCGTGAACAGAAACCACCGTCTGCCTGGTGTGGAGGGAGAAACTACTGTGCTTTGGAAAATGGGCAACACCAATGTAACATATGTAATATATATATATATATGAAGTAAATGGGTCACAACATGAATGAACACACAATTTCACTTGATAATATCCCTCCTCAGTTCCCATTTTCATAGACGAGCGGCGACGTCGCGGGTCATCACAGGGAACACGTCGCTGAGATTACTTTCCTGGCAGTTGCTATCATCAATACTTCAACAGCCCTCGCCCCACTGGAGGCCGTCAGGGAGAACTTCAGAGAGGAAGGGGCACGGAGACGAGCAGTCGTGGGAACTATGAGCGAGCCGGTTCGACGCCACAGATGAATCACACACAGTTATCACTACGACTGCTCTGGATCTTTGAGTGTGAGGCGGTCGGACGGCCGACACCTGCTCAAAGCAAGGAGACGTGTACGTGCACCTGACGGGCAGGGATGCTGTAAAACCCGTGGATGCTGGATGGAAGAGAGACGATGGTCCGACTGTCACTGGGTGCTGGCGTCCCTTCGGCCTGGACGTCTCCAGAATAATCTCCCACTCCCTCTGCTTATGCATATGGCTGAGCGCCGCTCTGTTACGCCTCTGCCCCCTCACGTCAACATAAAGCATTACTTGTTTGTTTGTTTTTTGTGTTCACATCCTGCAAATGAACTGCAACTCAGCTCGGCGAGATCACCGTTACCGCTCAATTGACATCAGATGAGTACAGGCCGGACCGCGAGCAGGAGCCAGGAGAGCGTTAACACATTGAAACGGCGAGATGATGCAGAGCGTCACAGTGCAGCAGCCGTTGCTACCTCGCCAGACCGTCGGGGAGAAACACTTCACTGGTATCGGAAACTTACAAAACTGTGATCATAAAAATAAAGCCTTGGACCTGTGACAGTAAAACAACGAGCAGACCTGGTGTTAACATATTACCCCCCCTCCCTCCCGAATGTAAGAAGAAAAAAAAAACAGAAAAAGAAATTAAGGTAATTCACCTTAACACTCCTTTAGGCACATAAGTCTTTATGGATCCCACGTGTGTGTGTGGAGGTCAGGAATGCTTTTCACATAATAACCCCCCCACCCCCCTCCAAAAAAAAAAAAAAAAAAAAGAGTGAGGGTGCCTTTATGCAAACTTGGTGAGCAGAACCCGTCGTTGTTTGTGTCGGTGCTTCAGATGAAACGTTACCGCTCTGAACCGCACGCCGTCAGGACGCAGGACGTCCCGAGCTCGTTCCCCCCCCCCCGACAGGTGACCTTTATCGCTTATTTTGTTCCCCAATTTACTGATGTTTTTGTTGGTGGTTTTTTTTTTCTCTTCATTTTTGTCCTTAAAGGTTTGTGTCAACACTAAAATCACAATCTAGCCTGGAGTATTGCTCAGCAGCTATTTACAGAATAGCAAAACAAACAATCTGCTCTACACACACTCGTCTCACATTGTTCTGTGTGGTTAGTGGTCCTCTTCAGAAAAGAAACATACTACAAAGTGTAAACATGAAAACAAACTATCCTGTATAAACGTTAATCCCTCCCGCCCCTCACGCTTGAACCTTATCTGCAGACTGTAGGATAACCTAATGAGTGTTTTTCTCTTTTTTTATTATTATTTTGGGACACATTTATCCGGCTCTGGGTTTTAGTGCAGATCCGCTGTGCAGCAGAAGGACCTTTTCTAACCGCTTCAAGTAAACCCTTAAATGTTCCGTTTTCTTCCGTCCTGCGATCCTTTTTGTTCAAAAGAGAGCCGTCCTCCGTCGCTCGCCGTCGATGTGTTTCCCCACACACACACACACACACACATACCGTGCACACGCCGTGCACACACGCCGTGCACACAGCCGGCCTCTTCCTCAGGTGAGTACAATGTTAAAGAAGGAAAAATAAATGAAAAGAGAAATCATCTTTCACTTACAGCTCCTTCCACGTTTGCAACATTGAGATGTCCGGCCCCAACATTTAAGTTACTTCTTCTTCTTTTATCCTTTTTTTTCTCTTTTCTTTTTTTAAACACAGCAGAATAAACATCGTTTGGAAGCAAGGTCTCCTGGTGGCAAGTCAAATGTTCAGAGGTCACATTTCTTTTTTTCTTACGTTTGTTTGTTTGTTTGTCGCACTTTTCTTGCCGCTCTCCACAGCTTAGTCCTGCTTGGCCTGAAGCTGCTGCTTCCAGGCCTCGTTCAAGTAAACCAGCCGCTTGTAGTTGAGAATAAAGAGGATGAAGTTCAGCGCGTATGTGGTGATGCAGATGATGCAGAAGTCCTTCAGGACAAAGTAGAGGATGTAGCCCAGGTAGAGCGAGCCCACCACCGACAAGATGGATGTCGTCATGAGAATAAGGGCGGCCATTGCACTGACAGTCATTCCTACGGCGAGAAACACAACTAAAGCTTAGGCAAATAACCACAGAAGAAGAAGAAGAATAAACAGAGGCAACTACAAACAACCTGATGAGTCTGCTCTTTAGCTTCGGGCCTCTGACGGTTCTGCGTTCATGCAAACCGCCTCCTCGTGATGACTTTCTGCCCAAACACTGCTCGCGTCATCCCGCCGTCACATGAGGCGCCGTCATCGTTCTCAGGCGTTATGAGTTTCCGCCGCGTTGGCGCTTTTGAAACGTCATCGGCTCTCGTCACAACCTAAGGCCGAGCGGGTCGGATCCCGGTTCCTCTCACGGGCAGAAGACCTAGCCGAACGCTTTCTGGCGCGTCGGCCTAAAAGCTCGAGGACGCCGCGTGTCTGAGCGCCGTGAGGTCAGAGAGGCGTGACCTCGGAGAGGCGTGACCTCGGAGAGGCGTGACCTCGGAGAGGCGTGACCTCGGAGAGGCGTGACCTCAGAGAGGCGTGACCTCACATCACGAGGGTTCAACGAGAATCAGCAGCAACGCTGATTGTCATTTTCACTGATTACTAATCGTAGAATATGAACTTTTGACATAAAAACAATGCCGCGAGGTTCCGTGGAAAAACTTTTTATTCAAGTACCGAACTTAAATATAATTTTGATGTACTTTGTATTTCTACTACGATTCAGAAACTGTACTTTTTACCTCACTACTTTTATTCTAAAGCTTTAGTTACTCAGATTATCCACAAATAAATGGTGTATTATTATTATGATGATGATTAGATTCAACTAGCCAGAAGTATATTAAGTAATTGAATCCAAACAGGTGATAACACCGACCACTAACAGACATTAAAGAGGTTGTGGTAGTACAGGCAGGTAGTACTTTATGTTTTTGGAGAGGACCATATGGACCATGAGGGGAAATAAATCAATCATTTGTCAAAAGATTTTTCCATGAGATGTATGCCATATGCAACACCAATCAATGAGCACCAATCAATTATGGACGATCGCCCCGACGATATTTGCATGTTTGTGATGAAGTACTAATCCAGTCAATTTAATAACCGACCATTCAAATGGATTTATTGATGGTCATTCTGTTGGTTTATATCTCTATTGATTGTCCAAAAGAGATTCCTTGATGGGAAAACTTTGGCATTAGTCGTGTTTCAACATTTGAGTGTACGCTACAGTTCTTTTTTTCGCAGTATTCAAATGTTTTCTGGTAATAATTGAGGTTAAACGTTGAATATTCAGACTCTTGAGTCAAATATTGAACGGTCCGAGGCCGTGAGAATAATAAAACTTCTGAATCGGAGCCTTTAATATGGAAATCTTGCCCCGCTGTAGCGGTTTGGCCTAACTGGGCCGCTATTGTGTCGGTCAAATGAGCGCTAACGGCTGTGGCTAAAAGGAGCTCTTGTTCCGTGCCAGCGCCAGGTGGCCCGGCGGGCCGGCGGGCCGCTCGGCGGGCGCACCAGCATGACCGCGTTAAAACCAGTCACACGAAGGGGAAATGTTTAGGATGACTCTGAAAGGTCGGTGCCAAATTTACAGCGGGCCGCTGAACTGGAGAGCAGCGTAGGTCATTGATCACCTCCCTCACTCTACTGACACGTCACCGCCGCCGTCTGGGTAGAAACGAAAAGTCCAAAAAGCTGATCATATTGATCAGGTGAGCTTCAACAAATATGAGCCGCCTGTGATTAGATTATTATATTTACACATGTCCCCATGTATGATGTCAGGGTCATGAGAGTCAATGTTGGCAAATAGAGCAAAGACAGAGGGAGGCAAAGTGTAGAGTCAGCACTAGTTGCTAATGCAGTGGATCAGGAGTTGTGTCACCTGAATGTGCAACAATATACGACTGAATTAAATCACATCTTACCTAGTAGGAGCTGAAAGGCATAAAAGCCAATCCCATAGACACTGTTGGGTTGGTTCAGTGCGCTGTCATTTCCAAATATTGAGCCCAGGAGTCCAAACCCTTGACCCCACCTAGACCACACCAAGACAAAGAGGGCGGTTACAGCTTCACTTCAGTACAGACTCCAACAAAGTAAACATGAATCACAGATGAAGGCTATTCAAACCAAATGAGTCAAAGTAAAAGACGGGATTGGGAAGGAAAAAGCTTTATGCAGCGATCACACGCGGTTCCTCCTGATGTTTGTTTTCCAGGAAGCTTTAATATCGTCTGTGTGAGTGTTCAGTGATCAAGAGCTGCCATTAATACATATTTATTTAATTAATAATCTGCTGATTATTTTATGGAATCATTGTTTTGCCAACAAAGTCACAAGACAGTAACAAAAAAAAAGACAAAATTAAAAATACGGTAAATTAAAAGTGCTCATGACAGTTTCCCAGAGTCCCAGATGATATTTTCAGATGGGATTATGTCCAACAGTCCAAAACAATAGCTGTCAATTTTCTTTGTTCAACTAATCAATGAATTGACTAAATCTGGACTTTTTGGGAGAAAACAAATGCTGCAAAGCTGAAACGTTTATTTTTCTTTTTGTCTCTCCGATGTTGTTCAGTGCATATAACAGATAAAAGCCCCTAAAAAAGGCAAAAAATAATTAAGGTTGTGACTTTAGGAACCATGGAGACGCTGGAGAAACCGCTCTGTTGACTAACTTTAAACCTCTGCAACACATTAGGTCTCGTTCCAGTTTGAGCCATCGTCAAATTAAAGCTTTTGTGCAGCTTATGTTTAATGTACTGATAGAGTTCTTTCCAAAACAACCACAACAAGCATCCAGCACAGCCAGAGATCAGATAGGAGTGCAGTCATCATGCTGAGGCTATTTAAAGTTTCACTCAATGGGAACTTACTCAACATGTTCAGGGAACATTTTTATATATTTCATCTCATTGTCTGAAACAGGTTTTTTTCCTCTGTGGTACTCCAAACATTTATGAGAGTGCATTCAAGTTATTGCACAATATAACAACTCCTCCATGTGCAAAGCAGTGACCCTGTTTGGCTTCTCATGTCACATTAATTAATGGGAAAGTTCCAGAGTTCAAGCATAGAAGCAAGTCTGAGGACACACTCATCTGTATCGGTACATCACTATTCATGTTCCAGTTACTCTTGAATATCGTGTTTTGGTGAACATAATATTTAAATCAGTGTGACTATTTGAAGTGTTTAATGTCTCATCTGAGACTAAACAGCAGGAGCATGCAGATAAGAAGCTGGATGAATAACTCAGACCGTATTTACACCACATGCTCATAGCATCAAGGTGTGCCGCACTTTCAAATATTTGCAAAGAGCGCTATTACAGAGTCGAGGATGAAGCAAGTTGCAAAGCCTCCGTGCAACTTTTCTACCATTTTAAAATAGCTCTACCATAATAAATGACATACTACTTCACAAATACAGTGCGACACGCTGCATCACCAAATATATTCCCTTTAGAAACCTTGATGGCAGCGGAGACTAGATGAGTCGTAGAAACGGTGAGGATTCTTCATCTGAAGAAGTTGTGTCTTTCATTCAGTCCTCACTTCATTATTCGGGAACACACTCTAAACTGACGGGTCGCGGCTCATTTTGGGTGACAAAGGCCGGACTGTCTGTCTCACTCATCTTACATTACCTAGACAGGTTACATTCCAGAGATGCTACGAGGCCTGCAAAGACTCATCCAACTGGAGACTAGGTGGGGTTAACTTGAGTCAATCATAGTTGCCCACAGTGGAGCTGTGCATGGACAGCATGTGTTTCATGGGAGAGCTGTCACCTTTAGAGGCGAAAGGGGGGTTCAATGACTGATTGCTTGCAAACGTAAAGTCTTTGGGAGTTAACAACTCATGAAGTGAGCTAAAGTAACACTGTCCATGTGACCGTGTAGCTGTGTGGTATCAGCGTGTGTCGGTTAGCATCACTGACACTGTGAGGGGTCACCGTCCCTTCCTCTGACCTCTGTGGCCATTCCGCGTCAAGGTGCACCGTCCGTGGGTTCAGCCCTCCTTCAGGACTGACCGACATTAGCACGGCAGCTAGTGACAGCCAGTGTGACAGCTAGCGCTAGCTACAAGGTTACAAAAGTTGCCCCGGATCACCCAAAACGAAGCCAGCTAGCCCGCCAGAAAGCGGCGGAATGAATGGACTCAGCCGGCGAAAACACACAGACACACACGTCGGTCCGTAACAAGCTGCAGTCAACTTTTGTGCTAAAGTTGTGCGTTACAGATGTGTTGCCTCGCCCCCCTTGTTCATAAACACACAGCACCCGGTACGACCGGTCACCGTTAGCTAGCCTATCAGCAACGAATCGATTGATTGGCTGGGTGAAGCGCTGACGGCTCCCTGTTGACAGCTAACCGTAACCGGCTAAGGAGAACGTTATCGAACGGGTTGCGTTCGCTAACGGGTTAGCAGGGTTAGCTTGGGCGAGCTCGTCAGCTAACGACGTGCTCTCGTTAACCGACGAGCCGAAAGTTTAACTTGTTCCGTTCGGGGTTCTTTCACCAAGTGCCGGCTCGCGCGGCGCGGCACGCCGGCTGCTGCTGCTACAGCTTGCAGTTAGCCTGCGCGCTAGCGAGCAGCCGGCACCGACGCTAGCATGCGAGCCTTTGACAAGTTGAACCGCGCAGCCCTTCCCAGATTGGCACAATAGCGGGGCAGCTTCATTGAGCGCTCTTTGCTGAATTCAAATTACCTTGAGCTGAACACTTTCGAACAGCTGATGGTGCTGCTGACGTCGCACATGGCCTTGAAACTCGGATCCCGAGCCTTTTCCCTCTCGACGTGGAAGGCGTATAGAGACAGCAGTATGCCCAACAGGCAGACGAGAAGCCTCGCTATTCTCTCCCACCGAGGGGTGGACACTCTCAGGACGGGCGCCGCCATCACTCTCTGGCCTAGCTGGAGACACGCATACATACGCAGCGAGTTCGCCTGAGACAGGACTGCGACGTGGAAAGGCGTCAGGACGTGCCACACCGTCGGGGGGCGGGCCGCTGCGCCGAGGAGCGAAACATGCAGAAAGCCGGCTTTCTATGCGGCCACATCTCCATCAACCAATGTGCATGCAAAGTGGGTCATGCGGGGGTTTCTAACAACGCGCAGTGTTCATTATGATCTCTTTTAAGGTTATGTATTATCCCATGTATGGCTAGACAGCTGAGTGGAAGGTGGTCAGCATGGTTTGTGTCTTAAGTTAAGTGCATTTCACGTGCCAGAGAGAATAACCGCACTATATGCAGCGTAAATTACTAAAACTTACTTGAATATTTATTTATTTCTATATCGCAAACACATTTTAGTCGCAGGGATCCTTAAGCGTGCTTACTTGCCTGTTTAAAACATTGTTATTACAGTTATGTTGATTCTCAATATTGATTCAATAGGAATGTTTAATTTGTCGTGCATGCACACGGGTGTTTAAAATACTAAGAAGAAAAATAAATAGAAAATAAAAAAAACACAAAGATTCAATCCAACATGGTAAGTGAGGACAACCGTGCTGAAATGAAGAGAAAATACATGTAGAACAAACAATGAAAAGCACTATTTTCAAATAACCAGCAAATAAAACATGTATTAAATCATACAGTCCATATGTTCCGGGTCTAAAAGTGGCACAGCCTGGATCACGTGACTACATGTATATAAACAAAGGGTGACCTCATCTGTTGACACGCTCAGAGACTCTCCTGGTAAAAGCTGCTGCATTCCGTCTCCTAATGGCGACAGACATGGAAAGATTCGTTTCTTTTGAGGAAACATATTACGATCAATATGACTATTATAATCTGCTCGAGTACTCGTGCCATGCCTGTGGCAAAGGGAGATCCAAGAAAGAAATCGAGCTGAACACAAACCGCCATTGTCCCTCCGGACACGAGAGGAAGATCGCAGAAAAATTTCACAACAGCGAAGTGAAACGCAGGAGAATCAAAATCCTGTCTTGATGGCTTTCGGTGTTTGCAGGTAACAATGTTTTGTGTGTATTATTTGTTGAGATGTTTGTTGTATTTACCATATACAATCGGCCTTTGTGACGTAAAAAAACATCCTCCTTGGATATTTACGCAACTGAAGACATCCTGCAGACGAGAGCAGCAGAGTCCTCACACAAATACAGACGAACGACGCCTGCTGGTGTAGTCACAGCCAAAAGTCAAGTTTGCTTTGTTCCACCTATTAAGTCACTCTAATATGCAGACTAGAGCATATGCAATGGACCAAGCGTTTCCATTTTTGCATGTTTTTATTACTCTTTTCCGTTTCGAATCATAAAGAAATCAAATGTTACGTTTACAGCACACAATCCCTTCTCTTGATACCTTAAAATCGGATTTGTTGCGATTAGGTTTCAACATAACTGCTCAGTAAAACAACATTTTTAAACTGCTACCAATTAGGTAATGCATTATACTTTGGCTTAAAAACTAACAAGCTGACTACGTCATCATTTAACTCTGATCTTCACACAGATCCGGACAGACAATTGGATTCCCGATATTGCCCATTGCCGAGGTCCCCTGCCCTCCCTGCCTGACCCAGTGAAGAGAAGAGCTGTGACACCAGGAACAGGCCCTGTAATCAGTCACGTGACACCAGGAACAGGCCCTGTAATCAGTCACGTGACAGCTCTCCGTTCCATTCTCTGGAGCGAGACCTGCTTCTCTCAAGTTACAGCCATGCAAGTGTTGTGTTGAGCTAGATAGGTCAGTGGTGTGCGCTTGATAATATAGAGGAACAGTAGATGTAGTCATTTATGGGGGTGCTGAATATATTATACTGTATTTTGATTCAATAAAAAATGATGTTAACTAAACCAGCTTGGAGTGTTTTATGTATATTGCTCATAAGGGAATAATAATATAAACTATTAGTTGAGCTGGTTTTGTGCATTACAGGTTTGTTTTGTGTTCTTAGTTTTTCTAAAAGCAGAATCCCAGAGGAGTGCAAAGCAGTCAAGTGGCAGGTCTTTCAAAAATGCTCAAAGATATGACCTGTAGCCAAGAAAGATTATAAATCGTAATAATGAGATAGTTAGTCGTAATTATGAGATTCTAATTAAATACACATTCATAATGAGATACTAAGTTCTAATTATGAGATACTAAGTCCTAATTATGAGATGCTAAGTAATTATTTTTTAAATAGTATCTCAATATAATGACTTATAGGTGTAAATAACTCCACTTAATTTGATTGTTTTTTGTTGCTTGTTTTGGTCTGCAAATGTGCTTTTATTTTGAAGGTGAAAAATATAGTTAAAACGGAAGTCGGAGTGCGCCGTTTAACGGCTAGAGTTACGGTTTAAACGGTCAATTCTGAATGGATAAAGCGGTTTAGCACTTCCCCGTAGAATAACAAGTTCTTATGTTGGTTTTGTAATAAATAAAACACATTTAAAGTCCAAGACCACCTGTCGGAGGGGTTCGCTACACTCGGATCTTTATTCCTTCCTCCAATGGCAGAAATGGGCAACTACAAGTCAAATACTTTTATTTTGAAGGGATGATTTCCCAACCGGAATTGATATGATCCATTTCCTGGTCCTCACGCACGCACGAGGAGCTGTGAGCATATGAACCAATTTGTTCGTTTCTTATTGAGTTTCTCCGCGTCAGGATGCAGATATGCAGCGTGTGCAGCGAACACACACCGAAATACAAATGTCCAGCCTGCAAAATAAGATAGTAAGTAACTTATAACAACTTCCTGAAAGCTAGCCTTCCGTTAGCGACCGGGTTGCTTGGCTAAAGACACAAATCTATCTACCATGAGCTAACGCTAAAAGCTAAATTACGCAGTGCTGTAATTTAACGTACGTTTATCATCGTACATGGCGCGTGCCAGTTTCAGGCTGTCACTAAAAATGTAGAAACCAGAGAGATATGCGCGTGTGCCGCTGCCGTGACACGCGCAAAACAATTTGGACATCAACACCACATGGGACAGGAACTACGTCACAGGCCACTATTCCCGCTGCTAAACACATCATAACTCATGTTGTGATTGATACATTAATTGATCCATTTACTCATCATTCAGACGATATGTTAGTACTTTGTTAGTAATGTGCCATCCCCTATTTAGAAGATCACATTGACACTTACACACAGTTTAAGTACTGATGTCCCTGTGTTAACCTATTATTTTGGAGTCATAATGATCTGCTAGATGAGTTTGTTTTTAATGACGCCTTTCTTCTTCTCTTCCAGTTGTTCACTTGGCTGTTATAAGCAGCATAAAGGTAAATGAGCCTGAGCTCAGTTAATCAGTGATGTAGTTCTGGGCTGTTGAAACTGCTTTTATACTTGACACACATTGCGCTGCTCATATCAAGATCTAAATTATTTGTTTGTCCTCAGACACTTGCCTCCCCGCTGAGCCGCCTGCACAGATTGATCCTGAAGCCTCGGCTTCTTTCAGCTCTGGTATGGTGTTAATTCTCTGATTCTATTTCTTTTGTGTAGTGTGTCAGCAAACGCACAAAACAAATATAACTTTGACTGACAACTTGGACAACATCATGCGATCACACAGTGATGAAATCATATATTTCATGATCATTACATTGTCTAAGTTGATAATAACAAGCACATACTAACAATCTGCTTTAGGGAATACATAAATGTAATCTAACAAATGTTTTTGTCTTAATCTGATTACTTTATATTTTTGTGCATGCATGTGAAGATAGCCAGCTGGAAATATTTATTCACTTTTTTCTGGTTTTTGCAGAGACGTGGTCTGTTGAGGATCTTCTGCACGAAGAGGACATCGTTGACAAAGTGCCTCTAGAGAGACTCAAGCTGTTGGGTATTAATCCAACGGCACCTTTCGTCTGTTCTTAATACATCACATCTCACCTCATCCAACTCCTGTATTCACTTATAACCACATAAATTAAGTCTTCAAAAATATTAATGTCGATATGTGTGTTTGTATTTCTCTACAGGTGAGTCCAAAGAGCTCAAAGAACTTCTTATCAACCCTCATCTGAGGCGGCTCCTGCGCTGCATCGACAGCGCAGACAGCAAAGACATCGCTATGAAGGCCGCCATGCAGGAGCCGCTGTTTGTTGAGTTTTCAGATCGGTGTTTGAAAATTGTCGAAAATGGAAGCCAGATTGACACCCAATGAAGCGGATTCGTAAAATTGTGCCTGCATTAGTTTCTCAGATCACTTCTGAATATATTTTTATAAAGTCTCTGAATTAGCATGAAGTTTAGTTACTGTAATTTATTGATGTTTACTGTCTGTCCTGTACAGTAATTACTGCTCAAATAAATAATTTTTAAACTATCATGACCTCAGTCGAGCCTAAAGCATTACAGTGCAGCTATAACAACAAGTCACTTGTCGAACAGCTGATCACATGTAAACAAAGTTTAAGGGGAAAGGAAGAAGGATCCATTACATTTTTATTAACACTGACATTTAAATATTAACATTTCAAGTTATACATCAATCCCTTGGTACCCCTGGTAATAGTATACACATTTCAAAAGAAACAGGTTAAGAGCAAGCAAATGAAGATATAAAAGGAATCAACAGCGGCTGTGTGCATGGAATCAGCACCTAAGATGATAAACATGCTAAACTACATGAATAACTTGAAACATAACGTACAGAAAAAGAGGTTCTGCATATTAAAATTCTGAATATAGTAAAGCGTGATGGTTATAATGATGTGAGTTCTCATACATAAAGCAGTAGTGTAAATAAACTTTGGTGTTGTATAGCACTTGGATTAATGCTTTGGACTGCAGCGGATTAAAATCCACACAACGTGGTTTAGGAAAATATATTTACAGATTTCTGTATAAAAAACTATCCAACAAAAAAGCAGCAATTTCAATAAACCTGGGTTCAACCGATCCCTGTTTCACAGGTGTAATGTCTCATGCATGTCCATATGTGAGCAGGTCTGTGGTTTAATGTGCAATAAGTGCTTTACATGTGCAATTCTTGCTTAATTCTTCCACACACACACATAAATCACACTCAAAATAAATGCACGATGTTGTGAGAATCTGCCTCCGACCCATTGGGTTTTTGCACCCACAAATCAACAACAATATATAATTAGCTTTAAATAAATACATGTACAGCCCATTTGTGATTCGGGTGTAGATTTTAAGAAAGGCACTCGTCAAAGGCCCAATACTTTGATCAATAGAAGTTCTAGAGAAAATTAAGACAAAACCCTGCAGTCCTCTGTTTTAAAAAGGTGCTGATTAAATTAATTTCAGGTTTCCACTGTCTACTGTCTGATTTAGAATCAGATATGACTTTATTTAAATGTTTTAGTCTCTGGAGCCTTTAGGTGACTACAGATGATTAATGCTGAGGTTCTTACCGAACCATCATCTTCTCTAACATGTCAGGGTGCATCCACATTTGGCATTCTTCAAGAAAGCTGTGAATGATGACTTTCATTTCACAAAATGACAGCATCAAAATTCAAACAGGTTTGGTCCCTCTGTCAGATTAAGGAAGAGCAGATGCTCCACTGCAATACCACATGTTCATAAAATCCACCTTTAGAGTGGAAATGCTTACAAAGTTCTCTCCAGCAGGATGGCGTTGAACCCCGTCACGTCGCTCTTCATGTCTGGTTGCGTGTCGGCGTAGAGAAGTGGAGATCGCCGATAGTGCAGCTTTACAGATCTCTGAGGGGGAAAAAAGAGAAAAAATTAAATCTAAAATGACCAAAGATGAAATCCGGATGACAGAAACCTGACGGGAGATGAAACAGAGCCACGCGCCCTCACCTTGGGTTGAGCCCGTATGGAGGTGAGCTCCTGCGATGACTGATTGGGCTTCACCGTATACCCCCCTTTCCGGGAGGGCAGGTGGAGGGAGGTCATCACGGACACCATCTTCTGGAAGCCGGTGGCCGTCAGAGACATGGTGATGGACGGCGTGCAGGCCAGAGCCAGGCCCATGGGCCAGCCGCGCACCGTGACGGGCTCCTGGATGGAGGAGAGCTGCACGGAGCCCCGCGCCCTGATCTCAGGGTTCAACACGGGCATGTCCTCCTCCTCAAGGTCCTTTGCGTCATCCAGTTCCGCGTCGGCCAAGGATTTCAATAGGGCCTGCCACAAAAACAAAAACACTTTATATGTAATCTACAACAACATTTCTGTTGTTTCAAACAAGGCTAGTGCATATTAATAAACACTGCTATTGCTTAGGCTATTTGTGTCCCTGGAGAGAGTTGGCGTTGCTCGTCGACAGTAAAAACTGGGCCTTTATTACCCATGATGCAACTCATAAGGTTGGCGATGTGGATGTGTTATGCAGGTAGCAGCTAACGTAGCCTTGAGCAGCTAACGTAGCCTGGAGCAGCGAGCCTCAAGCAAAGATGGGGAGTTTCTAGTGAGATCACTCTTTTCTAACTCCACACCCACAGATTGTTTTTTCCCCCAACTGATGCAGACTCAGGGGACATCACTTGAGGATATTCACAAGATTTCTCTCACATCGCTCTGGAGCCCAAAAAACGTGTTTATATAACTTTAAGCCACGAATGAATAAGCAAGAAAACACAAGATGCGATATGTGTCCTTTAGATATCTCACCCTCCACTTCCTCCAGGTGCTCTGGATGACCGCGGCGGCTCTGTTGCATCTCTGGATCCGCCTCCGGACCAGCCAGGACCGCACCACTGCGGGAGGCACAAAACACAGTCAGCACATCTAACCAAGCCGTTCATTCTGCACGCGCAGTCTTTGCATTGTGGAGACAACGGTTTATGTCCTCCCGTTAATCAGATGAGCTGTTGTGGCAACTTCTGCTGCCGTGGAAGGGGATAAACCGTCATCCTGCAAACATTGCGTACCGGCTGTGCCAGCTGGATCCCGTTGGCCAGACATTCAGGTCACTACGTGGGAGCGAGGCGACAGAGCTCAACAGAGTCCACTCGGTGGGACGCGGCCAGCGCATTAAGAGTTTACCTGCTTGGATCAGAGTAGCAGACTGATGGCGCGCGTGACGTCTGCGGCGCTGGTGCTTCAGCCAGCAGCACTGGATGGTGAAGACACACCGGGACAGCATCGTCTTCCTCTGATCCTCCAGAGAGTCGAGCTGCGAGACAACAGCCGGGCAAGGTCAGCACTCCAAAAAAAAAAAAAAAAGACCCTAAACCATGTGAGGATGTCTAAATGACTGACCATCAACTGGGTGAGAAACACTTTAGTCCTCCCGCAGTGGACCCATGAATTGGGTTTTTTGCCGGCGCCGTTGTGTGAGGGGTCGAACGCTTTGTGCTGCAGCACGACGCCGAGGAGCTTCTCCACCGCTCGCCGGAGAGCGCCGCTGCTGTCGGCCTCGGCATCTGAGAGGGACAATTGGAGTGAAGCGTTAGAGACATAATTCAAAGTAATGGCATAGTATTCAGTCAGTGAGGTAAAAACTGGTGAAGCGTGAGGGGAGCACAGAGAAATCCATCAGAACCAACAGCACACGGCAAAGTTTCCACAGGTTCTGATGCGATGACAAACCTGGTTCAGTGATCAGTGAGCAGGTTCCTTCAACATCCATGCAACAAGTTAACAAGGCTGTACTTGAGCTAAATGCTAACAAGCCGATGTTGAGCAGATATAATGTTCACCATGCTCTCGAGCCTTTGCCGAGGCCGATGGGAATTGTAATAGTTTTGCTGCTATTTGGTCATAAAGCAAAGTATTTTACCTCCTGGTGGGAATCACCAGAGTTATTATAGTTCAACCCGATGGGAAAATTCATTTTATGCCATATACTTTTCACTAAAGTCCTCAAATGTAAGCATCAGGGTGGTGCCAGACATGCAAGCAGATCAAAGTCAATAAGTTTTCTCTGTGGAATAGAAATCCATCCAATAGTGTAACACAAAGGCAGACACACTGACTGACTGGCACAGACCAACAATGCTGCTAGCACGGCTAAAAAGCAGCTAAATCATGCGTTAGGATGACTTAAGTCAAAGCATGCATTGATAAGGAGTAAAGAAACATGAAACATGCAAAGCTCTGATAGTCAGAGGTTCATGCATTTACCTGTAAAGCTCATAAGAAGTTGCAAATTTGGTTAGAAAGTCCTGCTTTTATACACCAAATGGAAAAGTCCCCAGGAGAGCAGAGAACTGAGGGTCGCATTTACTTAAAGGGCTAATGAAGGGAAATGTGAATAGATCAGCGGACCTAAAAAGAGGAAATAGAATCACTCTTTGTCATCAGTAAACATGCCAAAGATGACCGTGAATTGATCCTGTAACAAACTGAACTTACCAACGCTCCCCGACTTGGAAACCGAATGTTTTGCAATCAGTCCGTATCGTTGCATGAAGCTTTTGAAAGGAATTCTGTACAAGAGAAATAACAAGTCAAGCAAAAACACTACACAACACACAGTAAAAAGGAGAGTTTTTCTTTTTAAGTGGGCTTGTATGAGTCACTTGTGCAGCGTATTAATCTACGAGGACATAAAGTTATTCATCTTGAATCTCTTGAAGGCCGCAACACAGACAGTAGTTTCACCTCGATCGAGACCTACGGTTGTGTTATTGTGTGACTTTTGTGTTTTAAAGGTTTGTATTCACCATGGAAGACCAACAACTCACGTGTTCTGCTTGGTAAAATGACTCTTTATGTCAGAGGAGTCTTGGGGCTTTAAAGAGATCATAAATGAATTGAAGACAAGATAACTGTAAAGATATTTGTGTTGCAGCACATTGCTTTGCTCCCGTTGCCGCTGTCTGTTTCTCCAAACTGGGGTCAAGTTGACCGCCATCTACTTTAGGTATACGGGAACCTCATACAACCCCACGTTATCTCTTTAAGAATAAAAGTTAACAAAGACACCTTATTGGGAAGCCAGCAGCACTGATATGAATCGTCTCCACAATCCCACAGGCCTCCAGCTGCATGATGACCTGACAGTAGACGAGGAACAACCATTAAAACCTTCCCTCTTTCTGTGGAAGCAGAAAGCATCGCCTCTGCTGCAAAAGAAAGAACATCTACCTCCTCCTTTTTGAAGGTCAGCGGCTTACAGTCCGGGTTGGGTTTGATGCAGCGAGTGTAGTGAGGAGTTGTGGTGTGGAGGATCTTCATCAGGCTCTCCAGAGAGTTCTGCAACCAGGACATGAATCAGTACCTCTGACCTACAAACAGCTACAGCTACTGGAACCTGAGATGGAGGCTTCAAGATGGCTCCCACCTTGAACTTGGAGACCACGGTGACTTTACTGAGCCCCTTGGTCGCTGGGTTCTCAGTTTCCTTCTCGGTGAAGATCTGGTGAAGCAGCGGGTCGTCAGACTTCTGCAGCAGGCTGGTGAGCTCCGGTGGCACCGGGTCCTAAAACGACAGAACCCAGCAGCGGATGAGCGGACGGATCAGCGGTGAAAGCTTCGTACACGATTTTAAAAAGCTGTTCTCGCCTTGTTTTTCTCCACCATGCCCTGTATCTGGTAGTGGACTTTGCCAGCGTAGTGGGCCACAGTGAAGTGCGGCTCCTTGCTGAACTTGTCCCAGCTGATGTTGGCGTTACCGCGGAGCTCCTTCTCCAAGCGAACCCGGAACGTCTTTGCGTCCGAGACTCGATTGAGACGACTCTCCTGGAGGAGGACAGACGAGTGGAGAGGTGTCAACCTTCTCTTAGGACAGATACTTTTATTCAACGATAATGTTCTCAACCCAGAAAGTGAATGCATGGAAAGTAAGTGTTTGGGGACAAATACTTGTCTGACTTCAACATAAAACAAATATTAATCCATAAAATGTACAATTTCCTTCTCTTTAAAAACTGTCAACAACAAGTTTTTATTATTATTATTATTTAGTTTTTAGTTTTGTTGTAGTTTGTTTTAACATTATTAATGTTTACTTTTGGCGTGCAGGTTATGGAACGCTTTTTTAAAATAATAATAATAATGCATTTTATTTATATAGTGCTTTTCCAAGTACTTAAAGTCACTTTACATACTAGTTAAAATATCCTAAAAGCTAAGCAATTAAACAAATGAAAACAGTCACACTTGCATAAATGAGCAGCGTACCTCATTCAGAAGAGAAAACACACAGACTGGACTTCCCTCCAGAAGATCCAGGCAGCTCTGGTTGTCTTGGTATTTGACAAAGGACCACTCCAAGCCCTCTGACACATATTCCTCCTGGGAGCAGCGGAGATAAACAGACACATTCAAGCACACAACATTTGTTTGACGCGACACGAAGTGCGACAACTTGTTCTGTTTGCAAATCGACAGATTTCCCGAAGCCTCCTGGATGTCGGAGGCATCGACGTCAGCCAGAGAACCGACGGCTCTCCAGAGGTCTCTGCGTACCTGTTGAGCTCTGAGATAGTGAGACACAAAGTGCTGCTGCAGTTTCTCATTGGCGTAGTTGATGCACAGCTGCTCCAGGTTGTTGATCTGGAAACATTCAAACCCGTACACGTCCAGAACTCCTGGAGATCAGAGAAGAGAGGAACGTGTCCGTTTAGGAGCAGAAAACTTTGGGGAAATACACTACAAATAGATATGTGTTCATATTCAACAAAGTCAAAGACAATAAAGTCTTTACCTATGAAGTTGCACCACGTGGATTTGTCTGCACATATGCTGTTGTTGATGAACGTAACCAGCCAATCGAATAACCTGTGAGAAAAAGACTCAAACTCTTACTCCTTTCACAAAAAAACCAACAGACAGCCTGTAAATATGAAGAGGGATTTACAGCCATGACTTCCTCTCTGTTTATTGCAAACAAAAGGGCATGATGGTTTCACATTTCAGTGTCTGGTGGAAACGAGTGTTTGGGGACAAAGTCGTCGTCACAGGACAAAAACAAGCTCCTTTCCACATAATGTTAACAGTCAGCTGATCAGCTCCTCGTGCTTACTGGGCGTAGATGACCTTGGCCATGCAGTCCCTCCTCATGCTGCACTCGGCCCGGGCGCAGGGCTTCAGCACGCTCTGCTTCCCCGCCTTCAACGTCCTCACTCTCAAACACATCTGGAGCTCCTCGGCGGGGACGCACAGCAGCTCGGCGGCTCTCTGGGAAAAGTCTACAACACCGAGAGGAGAGGAGCGCTGTTCACTGCGCAGTTCATGTTCACTCGGGGCGTCGTGGATTTTATTCTTTAGGTTTCTTTAAAAAGAAACTCTATTGAGCGTCATTATGCACGACTGAAAAACTCTCAGATTAAATCTGATGCAATACCTCTGGACTGTTCATCCAGGGCACAAGGTTGAGATTCATCCGCTGAAGAGGAGAAGTTCACATTGCCCAACTGCAGAATCCCTGCTAGTATCTGCAATGCAACACTCAGAATGAAACACAAAGTATATTCTGTGCTTACAGGGAAGGAAAAGAGTGAAAATTGATGGACAGAAGACAATTTACTTCAACAGCAATATTAGCATTCATAAGTAGTAGAAAAACATTTAAAACACACCATGTAACAAAACTACAAGTAAAGCTGTGTTATAACACGAGACATCACGATACATGTTGCTTAAATTCATAATAACAAGCACATACTAACTCAAATATCTATGAAATATGTAAGTTATGAAGGTCTTATTAAGTGCATGTAAACATTCAGTGTATAGTTCTTCTTTCTCTCCATAATTTCAAATGAAACTCTAAATAAAATGAGGACATCCTCAGTAAGTTAATTAAAGTTTATGAACTACCTTTTTTAAAGTATGTTATTGACAAAACAATGTGGTTACAATGTGGCTATCTATGCATTGAGTTTCCAGAAAACACGCCATATCGATACAGAGATAGGAAATTGATCAGAAGAATTTGGTCATATCACCCAGCCATAACTACAATGGAGTTGTAAGGAGATATACATGTTTATTAATGTATTTGTCAACTGCAACTCCTGTATGCACAAATAGTTAATAATACAATATTATAAAACATGTCTTCAGAGGAGAAGTTATAATTGTTAATTCTACACGTCAGAAAGGTCCTTTTACTTGCTCACTACTACATTGGTTTTTAAATCAATTAAATGTTTATAGATGCTAACTATTGGGGGTTAGATGACGAGTATCTTACCCTGAATATCTGTCTCTGTCTTTCTGCATTAATGCCCAGATGAACCATCGCCTCGACAGTCTCCTGAAAACAATCCTCTGCAGAAACATGAAGAGCACGTAAAACATTTTAGAGAATAAAAAAGACAAAACATGCTGAAACACACATGGAAATGAAATACCAACCCTCAACAGTTTTTTCTGAATTTGGCAGCCACGCAAAACATTGCTCACGCAGCATCTTCCACTCCTTCCTCTGCTCATCTGTGGCCCCTTTCATCATCTGAAGAACAAACACGGTCTCAGCATCTGCACACGTGAATGTGGTGATGTTAGACTGAAATGACACGTGCAGACCGGTTCCCTCACCTGGTAGAAGATGTGGAAGTTCCTCTCATTAGCCAGCTGGCAGGCAACCCGGGTCTTCTCGAGCAAATAGGTTTGCACAGACGCCCCCACTAACAGCTGACACCTTCATGTACAAAATAACAGGTTAAACCGACCGACGGCTTGAACGGACGCTCTCCCACGCGGTGGAGAAGCAAGTGCAGCAGCATGAGTTGTACCTGTCTAGCTGGAGCTGGATGTACTTTCCAAAGCGACTGCTGTTGTTGTTCCGTAGCGTGCAGGCGTTGCCTACATGGGGGGTAAAGCGCTGACTCAGTGACTGTACGCAGCGGTTGCTTTCACATCAACTTGACACCGGCGATCATTCGTCATCTCACCAAAAGCTTCCATGATGGGGTTGGAATCCAGCACCCTCCTCTCGATCCTCTCCACCGTGTCCTGACTCTTCACCACAGAGGAGGAAGCAGCCACGGTGGCGTAGTATTTCATCAGGCAACGGGACGTCCACGTCTGTGAAGAAAAACAAATCAAAAGGCCGCTGACGTTTCTACTGATCCCTGTGATCGACAGCCATCGCCTCTGTTTGCAATGTGAGGAGGGAAAGGCCCGCCACAAGTTCCCAGAGCACAACTTCAAACTGTTTGCTGACATGCAGGTCCTGAGAGGCGACAGGAAACATGACTTACGTGATTAATCACAAATCTAAATAGTTGACGATCAATTAATTGAATTAACCGTCTCACATCTCCTCAATTATTCCAGACCTGCTCATATCAGTGGTGTTTTCCTCAGAGATGAACTGCCAGCAGCTGTTCTTGCAGACTATCTTCCTTGTCAATTTTATATTTCTTTCCCCAATAAATCAACTAACTGGTATGTGAAATTGGAAAAACTAAGACACAATGCCATGTAAGTTTATTTAGCGTTTTCAAGTTGCCTTTACGGTCCGACAACAAAAAACTTGAATGATTCATTTAAAAACTGGGATGTAAGAGAAAAGCAAATCTCTCACATCACTTCACTTCACTTCCTGTGGGCCAGAAGTGATTTTTTTTCTCCATACACAGTAAATTGTCCAATACCCTAAGTAGGTCACGTGTATTCCTGAAGCATAGCACACTATGTGCCGGTTACCTTTCCTGCACCGCTTTCCCCGCTGACCACCAAGGATTGGTTCACCGGCTCCAGCTGACCCTGAACATTCCTGTAGGCTTCTTCTGCCACGATAAAGATATGAGGTTTGAACTCCTGTTGGCAAAAGTATCCTCATTAAAGATACGGGTCATTGTAGACTTCTGGGAGAGCCATCGGTGACTTCACGAGGTTTCAATGAGTTTGACTTTGACGCTGTTGCTGAAAAAAGGAAGCAGACAAGAAACTGGAGGAACAAAACAGCATTGTTGATGGTTCTTTGCACTTTGAAACTGTGCAAATTTAGTAAAAAATACTGCTTGATGCTGACTTGTTGACTCACTCATACAAGTGCATGCAAGTCTGCATCAGTGCATGACTTCCTGAAAGTCCAGCAAACCCTCTGAAAAAGCCAAAGTCTAAAAAAGCCCCCACCCTCACACCCCTGCATGCACCACAATCTATCTTCCTCTAACATCATTGAAAAAAGCCCTATAGAGAAATAAACATAAGTTACAGTGGTTATTTGTTTTATATAATATATATAATACCTGAGGCTGAGGAGCGCCGTGATACTCCTTCATCACATCCAGGGTGTAGAGGTCTGGGATTGGCTGAAAGGGGTTCAGGGCCACCAAGGTGCAGCCAGCATGGGTGTAAAACACCTTCACGCTGTACCTGGCCTGCAGGCATTTGAGCACTAACGAAGGGAAACATGAAATATCATTAGACATTAACAGTAAATAACACCAGAGGAGACGGCAGCAATAAAACGGTAAAGATATGTTTATCTATAAGAAATGCTGTATCCATATAAAACAACTCGATCCATACAACAGATGCAGCATATTCAGCATTAAAACATATACAGCAGTTCCACCCTGACCTCTGCTGTTAATAAGCTGAAATGTTTTCTCCCTAAGGCTGAAACGAACGAAATATAAATGCAAATCTACACCAATAATGCCAAAGACACGGCATTGGACAGTAAAATGACAAAATAAGGTTGCCCACTTTAAGATATTATGTTTCATGTTTCTCCTATAGAGAGTAGTTTGAAGTGTTGTTTTGGGGAAGCATGAGCTAGTAAATCATGCCCTTGGCTCACTCGTCTGAAACCTGAGCTCTCTCATTGTGTACACTGCAGAACTCCTGCTTTCTTATTTCTCTTTATCGTGACCGAGCACATTTTATGTTGATGTTGGTTAAACAATACACAGCAAATGCTGCAATCCAAGGTGACACGAGCTGGGAAACACTGTGTCACACTGGCTGTGTTTTAATGGATAAAAGCAGATACAGTGCACAATGCTCTGCACTCACTAGAGATTTTAAGATCCATGCCATCAAATCAGGTGGAAGGGGGAATCTTTGTTGATCAATCATGTGTTACCTGTTGATGGGGTCACTGGGTTGACTTTGGTGAGGTCGTCATACGTGTGGAGTTGGTCTTCATCAATGAGGAAGGCCTGGATCTCTCCCTCCAGTGAGTCATTTAGGGCCGAGGGAGGAGAACGGACTTTCTGGACAAACCCCTTCTCCTATGAGAATGAGGAAATAAGTGATATTATTACTGTATCAAAAATGAGCTGACACCTTGAGGATAGTAAATTAATATTTGTAACGATACAGATGGAAAAATGCATGATAATCACACAAAAGCCATGGAGGGAAGACTTGTTTTTATGCATATTGTATTTGATATTCCCTTTATCTAAGACCCAGAAAGATTGCATTTTTAAATCCTGATACATTTCCGAGATCCGCACTCATTTCAGTACAGGAAAACACATCTTATTTTGTGTATTAATATGACAAACATTCTGTAGGTGCATAAAAATCTGTCAAATCTTCCTGGACTATGTTGTGCTTCAAAATGACGTCATCTCGTTGCCTTTCAATGCTCCTGTTTCAAGCTGCAGAGCTGTCAAACATCATACAGAAGATGTCATATGTACATCAAGGATTCAGCACGTAAGATGCTATTCATTTCATTGAACAAAAAGTCTGACTGTATGCATTTGCTCGGAGACACGTTGGTCAACGCGTCATGTGTAACTCATTCTGTCACAATCACTTCAGACTGACACATGGAAGTCCGCTTTAACCTGCCAAAGTCCCAATTGGCTGGACCTACAGCCTGCAGCCGGCCTGTCAACAGGTTGTGTGTAGACAGATTTAATCCAATCGCAGGTAACCTACATCCCATCATATAGTCTGGCTATTTTAAACCACGTAAATGGTCTTAATGTAATGACTCAATGCCTAATGCAACACAAATGCATATCCATGGACAGTATGGAACACATAAAGGGGTTTCTTAAGTCTGGTTTGAGTAAGCTGCTGTTCTCAAACCAAACTCCAGTCAAAAATCTGGCAATTTAGTGAATGCTGTTCATGTATACACACTCACAGACGAGCTACTACCTCTGACATGAAGCGTTATCTCAATATGTTAGCCACAAAAACGTTACAGCTGCACGTGTAAGACATGTGCTTCATTTAACGTGGACCACAACAACCTGACTTCGGTCAAGCCTCCCCGTGTGTGTGTGTGTGTGTGTGTGTGTGTGTGTGTTGTGTGTGTGTGTGTGTCATTCAGCATTAACTCCGCACACGGTAAACCAACTAAAGCGACAGGTCCATATGTTGCGCATTGAACGTTAGATTACGGTATTATTCACACGTCCATAAAACATGTTACAACTAGTTTGACTATCAAGCAACCAATCAGAAGTGGAGTTCGGTAACGTTACTCCAAGCCAGGTTAACTTATTGGTGATAAGTCATCACGGCTTTTACATTCTCTAAACCGAAAGGAAGACCTCTGTCCTTACCGTTGCGCCTCCATTCCTGTGTCCTTCTCTGACGATACGTCGGTTGTCGGCAGAACTCATTGATTTGACCGTTACCGTTGTGTCGGTCTTACAAGTCAACCTAAAACCTTGACTGGAACTACGCCTAGACTCTAGTTAAGATACGTTGTTGAGTTGTTCTACACTGAAGTACTGAGCCTCAATATTTTCCATTACTGTCAGAAATTCCTGAGGGACAACCGCGTCTGCTGCCTTTCCGTCCGCTTCCCAAACTCCCAACTTCTCCCTTATTCCCGCCCTCTTGCTGCCGCTTCAGGGACCCAGCTGTCCGGCCCGTGTCCAACGTTGGTTGATATTTACACGGGCAAGGGTTTCCTTGAAATTGCTATTACTAAATAATATTATATCTTTAGGACATACATTTTAATGCCACTTAACATGACTTAAAATTATATTTTTCATTTTCTATGCAGTTTTCCTTTTGAGTACCTAAAAAATGGGACTAGCATCAATGGACATCATGTGTTTATCCGTTCCTCCTGAATATATATACTCTGCACCAGAGTTATTAGACCGTCATGATCATGATATATGATATTAAGGTCTGTCTAATACAGTAGTACTGTTTTT
>NW_027176207.1:1536945-1656945 GCF_023055335.1 Clinocottus analis | reverse complement strand
GCAATGCTGTCCCAAGTGTGAAATCAGTGTAATTTTAAAGTAACCAATCTTTTTTTGCATTAAAGTATGCATTGTAACAACCGTAAAGACAATCTTTGCTCATTCATATTATCATCATGCCTGAATCAAGTTAGTTTCTGAGAATTTCCATCGTGTACATTAACTGTTGTGTATTGTTTCTTGTCGTCAGATGGTGATGGAATTTTCTGACAATGTCATGGATGTTGACAGCCAAGAGATAAACGCATCTCATTGGAAACAATTTTCTGGCGTGAGTAGTTTTAATTTTTCAGTGCAATGAAGCTGATCAGTGTGTAGCTTGTCTCCCTGTGACCTGTCCACAAAGTGGTAACTGCATGGTTCCTTTGGCCTTATAGTACCACTCCAAGTTGAAGCAACAGGACTTGAATATCGCCATGATGGTGACATCCCGAGATGTGTACAGTGCACTCTCTCAGCTGGTGCCATGTGTGGGCTGCAGACGGAGTGTGGAGCACCTCTTCTCGCACTTAGTGGAATCAGGGAACCCAGCTCTGGAGCCCCTCACAGTGAAACCCACGGGCCTGCTCTCTGTCACCAAAGCCTGCTTAGCAGACGTAAAGAAGCTCTACACCCTCTTCTACGTCCACGGGTAAGATACAAAGAAAAGTATGTTTCTTTCATTTTTACTGCTAAATGAATCCCAACATGTATCAAAAGACAACCGCCAAAACCAACAGTTTTCATAGAATATGAGCTCGAGTGCTTTTGGCAGGTGAAAACAGAGAGAACAAAAAATCTAAACTTTGAACTTGGCACATTGTCGGTTATCTTAGGTACTGATGCAGGGTATTGTGTTCTTACTTTTTCTTTTCTTTTTTAACAGGTCGAAGTTGAATGACATGATTGATGCCATTCCAAAAAGTAAAAAGAACAAACGCTGCCAGTTACACTCCTTAGACACACACAAACCTAAACCGCTGGGGTGAGTAATATTTATCTCTATCAGTTGTTTCTTTCTCTGAAAACATGAAGGATGTTATTGTTTGGATGCTGTGTTTGAGAAGCAAAATAGTAACTCTTCCAGCAGGCAGGACAAGTGTATTTTAAGTTGTTTTTTATAGTCAATCGAAGTAAAGATTAAATTACACTAGAAAATGAAATGTGTGTTGAACTCCAGCCTCCAGAACATCTTTGTCATCCCTTTTGTACCATTTTAAATGATTTTTATATACAAACATTAGTCACAGGTTTAAGAGATGATGATGATGATGATGTTGTGCATTGTGATGTGCAGTGTGATGGCAAAGTCATAATAGTTGTATGTTTGCTTCTAGGGGAAGCTGGATGGATGTGTGGGAGCTGATGTCTCAGGAGTGCAGGGATGAGGTGGTCCTCATTGATAGTGCTTGTCTCTTAGAGACACTGGAGACATACTTGCGTAAACACAGGTGACGTGTGACTCTCGTAGCCTTTATTCCCCATATGCCGTTTGAGGTTTGGAAAGAACTCTATTGACTGTGTTGTGCCTTCTTCAGATTTTGCACTGACTGCAAGAATAAAGTGCTGAGGGCGTACAACATCCTGGTGGGGGAGCTGGACTGCAGCAAAGAGAAGGGGTACTGCGCTGCCTTGTATGAGGGACTATGCTGCTGCCCCCACGAACGCCACATCCATGTGTGCTGTGAGACGGACTTCATCGCTCACCTCCTGGGCCGGGCAGAGCCCGAGTTTGCAGGAGGCTACGAGTAAGTTGAGCTTCCTACTGTGAATACTACAAAGCTATTTTTTTGTATACAATCGAGCAAGGCTGTTTTATTTTAGGCATTTTCCATTATGCCCTGTTTCTTTCAATGTATTTATACATTCAGTTGATGATTTTGCTCCTTTTTTAAAGACGCAGAGAGCGGCATGCCAAGACCATTGACATTGCACAAGAAGAAGTCCTGACCTGTCTGGGTATTCACCTGTATGAGCGGCTGCACAGGATCTGGCAGAAACTACGAGCAGAGGAGCAGACCTGGCAGATATTGTTCCACTTGGGAATTGATGCACTTCGCAAAAGTTTTGAGGTACTACTGAGCCTGTGTTTGTACGGTATACTCTCGGACGGATTCATCAGACGATTAATATATTACGACTGTGCGATCATGTGCTTATTATAATCTGCTTCCAGATGGCCGTTGAGAAGATGCAGGGGATCAGTCGGCTGGAGCAGTTTGTTGAGGAGCTGTCTGAGGAGGAGAGAGCCAAAGAGCTGAAGCAGGAGAAAAAGAGGCAAAAGCGAAAAAATCGTCGCAAAAACAAGTGTGGCTTTGACATATCTGAACAGGAAGGAGAGGATAAGGAGAACAATCTGGTTGAGGTGCGTGTGAGAAGTGCACATCACATCATTCATCTGCAGCTGCACATCTGTTTGCCTGTGTTTTATTTGAGTCTGTCCCATTTGTTGTGTTGCAGGGTTCTCTTGAGTCTGTGGAAAGCACTTGCAAGGTCTGTGGTAGCCCCGATGAGGAGGAGGAGGAGGAGGCGGCGGCCAGATGTGATCAGAGCATCGCCGCTAGTGGAAGCACTTCCTGTAGCTGCACAGACAACATCAAACAGGGTAAAAATGCACACAGGCTGTCATTCTGTCATATTCCTGAAAATCCTTGAATGAAACAATGCGGCTATTTTTATTAGCTTCTGAGGCTGAGAGTGGTGAAAAGTATTCAGGTAGACGAGGCTGTGCAGTTGATGTTTGCTCCACTCGTTTCTGGTGCATCGACTGTCAGCGGCAAACCGCTTTATCTTTGTTGGAACCCTGAATAGACGCACTGCTTCAAAGATCCTTTTGGTGTCTATGATTATCCGATCTGTACAGCTTTGCTTGGTAGTGTCCTTCATTTGTATTCATCAGTTTAGTAACTTAAAATGTATCATTTCAGTAAAGTTTTAAGTCAGGAACAGTTTGTATATTTACTGTTTTTGCCTCACAAACAATGACCCTTTGAAACCTGTGTTTTATACATGTTTTTCCATGTTTCTACAGATGTGCCTCCCCACAGCAATGGTAGTGACTGCGGCTACTCCTCAAGTATGGAGGGCAGTGAGCCAGGATCGCGAGAAGGCTCTTATATCGCCTGCTCTGAGGGAATGTGCAACCACGACGATGCAGGTGTGGCTCGAGCAGGTCTTGAGATACTGAGAGAACCATTTTAGGGACTTATTAAAACATACCTTGCTTTACTTACAATCGTGTCTTTGTCCACCTTCTGCAGTAGACGACCCAAGTGCCCATCACTGTGCTAAAGACAAGGAGGAGGAGGGGATAGACAGTTGTGTGGAGTGCTGGCCGCACCCTGTGGAAAACGCTCTATGCAAGAGTAAAAAGAAGAAAAGGAAGGGCAAGGGTTTATGCAACGATCAGGTGGGAGAACAAACTCAAATTCATATCCTGTGAGCGGAATATTTGACGCTGAGTGTCATCTAAAGCATGCATATTTCCGCAGGGACAAAAAGGTGACGGTTGCATGTCGGAGGGGACCGCGACAGGCCGCAGCCCTCCATCATCACAGCCTTGCCGAACCAAAGAAATACTTTCCTCCTTATGCGGCGACACGTTCGCCAGCATTGCGCTGCGATTACCGTGGGCAGCCACTCGAGCTAACCTCAGCCTTGATGCGAGGACTCCAGAGGGAAACGCAAGTCTCATGGAGCTTCTGGTGAGTCATAAATGTAGTTTAAGATACTCAAAAGTAGGGGTAATTTGACTGGTCGCAGCTCTGTCATGCTATTGAGCCTTTATGCACAATGGCGAGGCTCTTGAACTAAGTAGAAATGGCTCCTATATGAAAGATCTATAGTCTGGTAGTCTTTATATTTGTCTATGTTTCCGTTTTTTTCCTCATAGGAATGAATGAATACACTGGTTTGATTGTGTCTCTCGTGTAACCTCTTGCCCTGTGGCTGTGTTCCCACACAGGAGGATTCAGAAGTGACTTCAGATGAAGAGAACTGTCTGACGCAGGATGAAATCCAGGCCTTTTTGGAAAGAAACCGGTCCTTCTACAACAACCGCCGCCAGTACAGACAACTCCTGAAGGAGAAGTTCACCAACTACTGCCGCGCCACTGAGCGGAGTAAGCCCGTCTGTGGGAAGTGGTTTACCACAACCAGTGTCAACTAAGTGCACTAATGGCACCTTCCCACAGGGAAAACACACGTGACCACTGCTGCAACATCTTTTAGAAAAGAAATAATGATGAAATACATTTGATGTCTTGTTCAGACATTTCTCTTTTTTTAAAGTAAACGTGATTCTTACTTTGGGTTGGTCACCTCTGTCTTTCTCTCTTTTTCACTTGCACACCAACACACTTCTCCATCTCATTTCTTGGCCACTTTCTCACATGTACTTGTTCTCTTCGACCGAGCCAAGCTGTTGGTCGTTGGTCCTCTGTAGGGTAACGGGCTGTCGGGTCAGAGCACAGTGAAATCCGTAATCGGTAACACTTTGCAAGCTGTGACATTCGGGAATACATTTTAGGAGTCTTATTTCCTGTTTTCTTCTTATTTTTCTTCCTCTCCCTCTCTCTCTTCTCTTTGGTGACACGTTAGTGTAGTGGTGAAGGTTGTACCAATAAATGTGTACAGAAATTCTAAATATAAAGATTTTACAGAGAATAAACATCCATTTGTAATGGGGAATCGGGTGTGACGTTAAGAGTGAAAAATGTGAAAAATTTACAAAATAAAAGATATTTATTAATATGCATTATCATTGTGTTAAAGTGTTTTTTATTGACGCGTGTGTGTCTGTGTCTGTCTGTGTCTATTTCATCACTTAGTTGTTTTGTTTTGAAGACACCTCCTAATATATCGGTGGTATTGAAGTGCATAACTGAATATCACTAGGGATTAATATCTAAAATAACACAACTATCAAAACTACTTAATTTACAGCTGTTTCTTCTTTTTTTTTTTACATTTCCCAACCAAAACCTTGTGTTTCCGGGGAATACTTGGAGGTAACACGCGAACCACTTAGTTATTCTCGTTATCTCCAGCAGGGGGCGGTAGAGGTCTCCCCCACACGCACACACGCCGCTCTTGGCAGCTCGGCACCGGGCTCAAGGAGAAAGTGGGAGGCGGTATGAACCAAACACTCACTCACGCCAGGGCTCTTCATATTTCATCCGGAGGAGCGCATGGATCCGGGCTCAGGCTCACTGCCCGCCGCTGTCTGTCCTGGAGGCTGCGCGCACTGACAGGAGGCTGAAGCTGCTGCGCGCCTCGTTTCTTTTTTGACCGCGTCTCCTCGCCTCTGATATATACATCCGCGGCTGTGACAGCTTGAACGGAAGCCGACAGAGAGGACCGCGGCGCGGGGGACAGAGAAAGAGAGAGAGAGAGCTGTGGTTTCGTGTGTCCGGCAGCGGGGGCAGACGGTGCGGAGGGAGAGGAGCGATGGAGCGGTGGAAAGGCAGAGTGGCCCTGGTGACCGGAGCCTCGGTGGGCATCGGAGCGGCCGTAGCCCGGGCGCTGGTCCAGCAAGGCATGCGGGTGGTCGGCTGCGCCAGGAATGTCGACAAAATAGAGGTTTGGTGGGGTCGGGGTGGGCATTTAATTTACTATCGTCAACACCTCAAAAAAAGATAAGCTAGCTCGTGTTTAGAGCAACAACAACCTGAGCTAGCACACGGTGACTGTTAGCTACCGTTAGCTCCACAACTTCAGCGAGAAACCTCCGAGCCAACGGTCGCCGACCCGCGCGGACCCAACCGCTGAAATGAGCCGTAGCGCCGGGTACCCCGAGCCCGAGTCACGAAGGGGAAAAAGTACCGCATTGACCCTAATAGTTTTAACGTAATCATTTATTTGACTGTTATTGAATCTAACACAACTAACTGTACTGTACTGATTACGTTATAAAACCATGACGTCAGCTAAATCCAGACTATCCTTTCAGATTTCCCACATGAATATTACAGGGATTTTTTTTTTATTGTACCCCGGATTGGCACACAGTGCCACCCACCAAATGAGGCAAATGCTCCTAAACCAGCATTACTCTGCACATCCCGCAAACCCCTTTAATCTGTTATAATCTCTGTTATTAATCCTTTCTTGGAAAAAAAATCCCTCTCTTTTTTTTGATTGACCTTGTGCAGTGGGGTTAGAGGTCAGGGTCAGCAGCAGGACAGAGCTGGCGGTGGGTCTGAGAGGGAGAGATACCTGCCCACAACGGGCGTCACGTGGGACAGGGAGCTGGTGGGTCGCCCTGCCATCCTCCCATCCACCGCCTGTGTTGCGGTGATAAACTGTGTTCAGGTGGAGTCACACCACCTCACCACAGTTCCCAGAGAGGTGTCAGTGGAGGCCCATGGGGTCTTTCAGTGGTTGCAGAGCGGCCTCCGCCTTGTGGGACACCACGTGTGTGTGTGTGTATGTATGTATGTATGTATGTATATATATATGTATTATGTCCGTCTACCTCCTCTAAATCTAACCATGAATGCATTCGAGGCGATCCATTTACAACAACCCAGCCCGTGTAAATGTCCCTTTCCAAACTGTTCCATTCATCCACTCCTTTTATGTCCCTTTTGTCTCGCGATTTTCATTTCTGATGGAACAAACATTGTGTGTGTGTGTATTACATTGTCATATGTTTGCGGTTGTCGCTTCATTAGCTGTATAACGATAGAGCCTCAAGTATTAGTTCCAGTCATGATTATGTTTTGAACTGCGCGTTAAATTTGTCTGTTAAATCAGTGAATTTATGGCTCGTAATTTTTTAAAAAATCCATTATTTGTTGCGAGTACAGACTGGAAGGCAGAAGCTGGTGCAGGCGGTGGCTCCACCCCGCTCACGCTTGTCTCACCATAAGCCACGAGGCCTGTGCACCTCGCTTATCTCGTCAGCCAGTAATTAAGCCTTCGCTCGTCCCAGCTTCCAGCACCGGGCTGCCGAAGGCCGACACTCACACACCTTTCAGACAGCTGCTGCGTTTTTGTTTAGGGCAGATCGCTGTAGCTTAGCAGGCCCGTGGTTGTTAACAACACTGTCATATCTGACCGTTACATGTTACATGGATTATTACATTTGAACACGTTACATGGTACGAGGCGTATAAATGACTTGCTTTTTCCTCACGTCAATCTTGATGACGCCTCGCAGTACTACTTTGGCATTTACGGCGATGTTTACAGTTTACAATGACATCATTTGGTGAAAACTGAACATTTGAGTGACAGATGCAGGAACTCTGCTGGCGATGCTGTGAAAGCACAAACTACAAGACAAGTCATCTCAAAGTCGTTTACTTCTCTCTCTCTCTATTGTTAAAAATAGGAATCCTTACATATTTCAGTCAGCTCTTCATTTTCTCCACCTTGACTACACACATACACACACACCCATGCCCATACATGCATATAGTGAGTGTGAATTGCGTAATAGATAGCCTCGTTCCATTCATGCTGTGGTCACATGGGCCCTGCTGTCAATAGTTAACTGCAGCAGCTTGTTTCAACAAAACAAGGTCACAACATGTCAAACCTGTTTTTATAGTGTTTTCACATTCATACGATCAGTTGGCATTCAAGAGCTGATCACAGCCAGAACCATCTTAATTATTCTTTATGGATTATGAGACATTAAACTCACTAAATGTTTGGTATCTGGTTGTGTGGAGTGACGCGTCTCTCCCACTCTGAGACAGATTTCATCCCTTGGACGAGACCTCAGAGAGTCGTCTGTGCGTCGGGACAAAGCCGGTATTGTGCTCTGTGCAACGTAAACCGGGTTCTTCGCTGTCGTCGTGATAAACCTGGCATGCCGCGAGTGCACAGGGCAAGTGTCCGTCACCAAGTCATTGTTTGTGACTTCCCTCTTGGTGTTTCGCTCTTTTTTACTTTCCCTTTTTTGATGTCGGCGTTGCCTGACAGCAATATTCCCCGCTCGCCGTCGAGTCCACCAGATAAAACATCGCTGAAAGGATAAATGCATTCAAATGTTGGCGCTTTCAGCGTAAATAAAACATGCACAAAGCCAGGGCGGGGGAGCCCCGGCCGCGGCATTGTGTTGGCTGTCTGCAAGAGAGCGTAGAGTTGGCAGCAGGGGAGCGGCGAGCTGAAGGGAGACGTGTGGTCACCATGGGCTCTGTGCAGGAATGGAGACCACGGGGACGGCGTCCAAGTAGCAGCAACGCAGCTTCTCATTAACTCCTGTGAAACCCTAAAAGGCCAAGGGGGAAGACGCTTTTATTCCTCTTGGAGGAACGAGCTCTGTGCTGTCTGGGGACGTAAAAATGTTGAGAAGTGGCCTCCGTGCACAGGACAGCGCCGTCTGGAAAGTGTGCCGTTGAGAGACGTATGTGTGCGCTGCAGACTTTAGCTTTTTCGCAGTGAGATTGCCATAGAAACAGCAGAGAGATCCTCTCTGGAGTTAATATAACTCCATGTGTGGGTTTGTTCTTCTTTTGAGAACCAGTGAAGCTGCTTGATGGCCCATATGTTGGGTTTGTTGCATCTGCTCACCGAGCACGAGGCGACGCAGTAGTACATACACAGCTGTGGATCACTTCAACTCGAATAATAGCCCATTTAAAACACAAGTATTAGATGTGAGACTTCTATTAATGTGTTTTCTTCTCACACATTTGTCAGCAGCGTTTCATACCTCTGGTATGAATTCATAGGAAAGTGATTTAATGTGATTGCTGTAACGTGGTAAAGCGTCATCCATCAGCATCACAGCTGCTGTTGTGAGTGCTCATCGGTGTGAGTAAGAGCCGGCTGCTTGTTGTACTTGTATGTGTTTGCATGATGTGCAGGTCAGGGCTGCAGGAGAGGCAGAGGATGGGGTTTTGTGATCAATCCAATTAATTTGCCATCTTTTGCATTCAGTGATTCCTGGAGAGTAGAGTTTGCGTCGTCGTGCTTGCAGGCCGACAAACATCAAAGCATAGTTCTTCCTCCTTCACGGGTCAATAACCTCGTACATCTACGATCTTCACGCAGCATGACTTTGAATGATTCAATGCTCCAAAGGCAGAAATACTTTTCTATCAAGGTTCTTCATTGTCAAGTCGTCCCAAAGGCAGACAGAACATCTGCCTCTGTGGAGCGAAAACACATCTTTTTGTGTTGTAAGTGAAACAGACATGTCCTGGGTGCCGCGAGGCCGCATCTGTCAACATTCAAAGCTTTTGGCTGCAGCAATTTTAGATCAGATAAATTTAGCAAACATAATTTGTGTGTGTGTTTTTTTTTAATACTGAACAGATTTGTGGTTGAGGTTAGCAAGAGATTGGTAAAGATAATCTGCATGAAATATGTCCAAAGGAGATCATTTACGTCAAATCATTTCCGCTCAACAATAAAGACAAATGTGGAAAAGATTCAAGATGTTTTACTGTCATATGCACAGAAAACAGTTATTCTATACAATGAAAAGATTATTTTGCTCGGTCCTCTTTACACAGAATTACAATAAACTTAAGGTTCAAAACATAATATAACCATTACTCCGGACGCTCGGTACTGACGGCCGTTTGAATACATCGGTCTGATTAGGTTTCAGGTCTTTGCATGTTTTATTTTTTTCATTTATTTTTTTAAAGTTTTGTCAAAGTTCCCGATTGGCTGCCTCTTAATGCAGCGCCGCACAAAGCAGGAGGCTCTGCGCTTTGAGTTCAGTCTGCATCCAAACTTGAAGCCGGTGTGAGCCAGGAGGTTAATTTAAGACCTTTTGGCTGAACAACTTCGACTCGCTGCCCGTTCTCCAGGAGGTAAAAGGCGCTCAGTCATGCTTCAAAAGCCGAGGCGACACCATAAAAGACAATCAGCGTCTCGCTCGCCTGCAAACCCGACGCGTCTGCAGCACCTCCCTGCGCGCTGCGTCTGGACGTCCTGAGACTTCGCGGTGAAAAGATATCACTCCAGACAGGATTCGAAGTGGGTCGGGTCAGACAGGTTTACTCTCTTTGTCTCAAACCTCTGCCTCACTTTGTGTTTCTGTCTCTCTTTTAGTCTTTGTGCTTCTTTATAGAGTTGTTTTTCTGTTTTTAGTTCAGTTTTGTGATGTGCAAAATGTAGATTGAGGTGGTTGTTGAATCGTTCTATATTGTAAAACCCCATTTATCCGATGTACAGTATGAATAATCGTCCGGTCATGACGGGCTTTTCTTGCCGCGTCATCTGACACCGATCGCAGCGCCGCCATCTTCACCTGCACAGTTTTTCATTTCACCCGTGTCCATTTTCTCCTGATCTCATCGCGTTACCTCCCAGGCTGTTGTCTCACCCATGCAGAAAGCTTTTCCACTGACTGCATGGTTTTTTTATTTCCACTTAAGCTGACTAAGACGTACACCTGACTAATAATCAGTCACCGACGCGACAAACCACAGCGTTTCCCTCACGTGCGAGTCCTCACAAAGCGGCGGCCCGAGGAGGTCGGTGACTCTCTGGGTATCGAGACGGGGATTCATGACACGAGGGAAGACGATGCTGATGAGAAATCAGTCTCGTGCATCTCTGACCTCGGCACGTCGTCACCTCGACATCACTTCCAGCCTCTTTCCAAGTTGACAGACTCATGTGCAATTTGTGCAGGGAGTGTGATTTGTAGGCTTGATGGACGGATTGATTCGCCCTCACGAGCAGGCGGATGAGATGTCTCCCTCCTTCATCTCTCCTCGCTGTAGTCTGCGAGAGTTGTTGTCTCTCTCCTGTATTACTCTGCACACACTCACTTCATTTTCCACCCGTCGCTCATGTCGGAAGCGTTTTTTAATTACTTCCACCAAATCCCCGGGGCCTCTCCTCTCTGATGTACAGTCTGATTGGGCCCGGCAGCCCGGTGACCCCTGTGAGCTTCTCGCGCTGCGCCGTCCTCTCCCTGCTCGTCACCTGTGCAGGTGTGAAGTTTACCGGCATTGACAAATTCCCCCTCCGTCCCCCTCGGGCCTCCTGCTGCGATAGGTGGGGCGCTTCCTGTCCCGTCCTGTTGAAGTCTTTATGGAAATCTCCTGCGTCTGCATGCGCCAGCGGAGGCCTCAGATGTACGTTGTGGAGGGGGAGGGAAGGGAGGGAAGGGAGGGAAGGGGGGAGACGTCACCGTACAGACAGTAAGTGCAGCGGCAGGAGCAGGCCGGCGCTTGTTATTGAATGTTTATTTGTAACGGAGACTAAGCAGAGTGCAAAGGAAAGCTCTGGACGGTGAAAGCCTTCTGAGTCTACAACACGAGCATGGAGACGAGTCGGGTTCGCCAAGTTGAGGAAAGGGAGGGAGGAAGAGGAGAAGCGGGGGGGGGCTTGACGAGGAAGAATGCAAATTGGATTGTTGTCACTTCGACTGTGGCCAAATTGGATTAGTTGCTGGGTGTTTGTTGGATGTTTGGAAACATTTTATGGTTATTCTAAGCTCACGAGCTGAAAGGACCGAGCTCTGGCTGGCGCGGTTTGCAAAGGTTTTTCATTTTGGACGCGGCCGACGGTCTGGTTTTGCCCCCTGCTCGAGGCCGTCGCTGTCTGAGACGCAGCATGCATAATGCTGCGGCTCGTAGCTACGGCCCTCTACGGTCCTATTTGATCCTTTCCGGCCCTCTATGATACTTTCCAGCCCTCTATGATACTTTCCGGCCCTCTACGGCTCTCTATGGCCCTCTATGGCCCTCTACGGCTCTCTATGGCCCTCTACGACCCGCTATGGCCCTCTATGGCCCTCTTTTGCGCTCTACGACCCGCTATGGTCCTCTATGGCTCTTTACGACTCGCTACAGCCCTCTACGGCCCTCTTTAGCCCTCTACGAACCGCTATGACCCTCTACGGCCCTCTACGACCCTCTATGGCCCTCTTTGGCGCTCTACAACCCGCTATGGTCCTCTATGGCTCGCTATGGCCCTCTACGGCCCGCTATGGCCCTCTACGGCCCGCTATGGTCCTCTACGGCCCTCTACGACCCGCTATGGCCCTCTACGGCCCTCTACGACCCGCTATGGCTCTCTACGACTCGCTACGGCCCTCTACGGCCCACTATGGCCCTCTTTAGCCCTCTACGAACCGCTATGACCCTCTACGGCCCGCTATGGCCGTATACGGCCCTCCATGGCCCTCTATGGCCCGCTACGGCCCTCTACGGCCCTCCATGGCCCTCTACGGCCCTCTACGGCCCTCTACGGCCCGCCTTGTCCCGCGCCATGAGAGCCAGAGCTGCTGGACAGACGGCCGGCGTCAGGTGCAGGAATCCCTCATCACATGAGACACATGATGGATGCTGGTGCAACAGAAGGACGCGTCGTCACTCAGCATGTTTGAACTACAAACAAGAGAACTACAGAGCCTTTTAAAAAACAATACATAACAATATACAGCTCATATACATGCCCATGTGAATATGTGATGAAAAAGGCTGCTGTGTTCCTGTAATTCATCTTTGGACGTATCGCAGACAGACGTGCTATCCTCGTGTCTCGCTGGAGATGAAGTGCTGCCGCTTCTTCCTGATTTAAAACACTTTGTTTGGGAAAATAAAATGCCACCGCACCGGTTCTACCAGTCTGCTGCACAACAACACCCGGCGGCCCGTCTCAGGATCCTACGAGCCTTTAACTGTTGTCACGGACAATGTTAGGTTTTTATTTTATTTACTCAGGCCTCGTGTTTCAGGTTCAAAGGTCATTTGGGTGAAAGGTTAAAATGTAGTGCTTGAGTGGAGCTCAGAAGTCTGTCAATGAGTGTCGTTGACAACAAAGAGTGTCATTATTTTCCTTATCTCTTTGTCTTGATGAGAAGGAAGTGCTGTAAAACCTCCGCGTCGGACCTTTGGACCTCTTTCAGTGCCGCTGCAGTAATGTGACACGGACGACTTTTACTCCGTTAGTGGACTGACCTGTCGTTTTGGTCGGAGTCCACTACGATTTCTTTAGTCCATCAGTCGTTTCTTTTAATGCTTTTTGTTTCATAATGAATGGTTTGTGTCTAAAAACGACGTATGAGCACATTAAATCGAGTTAAAGTTGTGTTCTTTGTGGCGAAACGATCCGTCCATTTTAAATCAACTAATCTCCCCTTTAACCTTCTCACCTCTGACCCCCACGATCAATAGGATCCTGCTGTTTTTCTGTCACGCCGTGGTCGTTCAGCTGGACGGGAGCGACACAGTGAAGTGTTTCTCAGAGGGCTTCATGTTTGTGTGTTTTCCACTTCACGTGTTCAACTCGGTCTCTAAACACAGTTCTTTGTCGCTTCCTTCGCGTCTTCGTGACGATATCGTCTCTAAATTATTCTTAAAGTCATGTGATCTTGTCTCTCCTGCGCTGCTGCTCTCCTCCACACAGAGCAACACACACTGTGTTGTGATCAGCGTTGATGTTTCCTGCCTCTCCCTCGCCTTGTGTTTCACTTTGTGGCCAACAACCCGGCCCCTCCGCTGGACAACAGCCTCGGTAATGAGGACGAGGATGCATTTTGACAGGCAAAATAGTTTTGTGTGTCACAGGTACTTAAGAGTTTGCACAGCGGCGATTAAGAGGGGGAGTTTTTAGTTGTGTTTTCTTGCTCAGCGTTGGCTGCATTACACTTTTTGGATTATTTCTTTGAGGCTCCTTGCAGTCTTTTCAGACAATAAGAGGGGCCACAGGGGCATAAAACTCCATCTCTTGTCTGCGAGACGTCAACCTGAGACAAATCTAATTCCTCATCTCTCTCTGCTCGCGGCCGCCGCCTCGTGCTATTGATCCGGCTCACCACTTAGCTCTCGTCTGCCTTTAGCGTTTTGGCATCTTCATTTTTTTCCTTCTCCAGCGAGTTGTTCCTCCCGGTCCATTTACAGCAGTTCCACGTGAGCGGGTGAATGATTGATGAGCGTGGTGCGGGACAATAGTCTCCCATGCATTGTGGAGGTTACATAACCGCCCCCTGCAGGGCTTATGGGCCGTGAATGCGACCATGTCGGCATGTAAACATGTCAGAGTGCCGCGTGGGTGTGTGCACACCCATTACAGGGACATGGAAAGGCTTTATGGCCGGTTGTAACATCATTTCTCTTTTAAATTGTACCATTTTTGTTGTTGTGTTTAATCTTTCGGTGTCGGCCTTATCGAGACTGTCTGGGTAACAGCAAACAGTGATTTTGTTTGAGTTGCAGAGCTCTGTGTACGCATGTGCGCACGGACACAACCATGTGAGAGCAACTGATAACGCAGTTGATATGGAAATATGCTTTGTATGTCAAAAGAAATGAGATTAGTAGACCAAGTAGTCCAGACTGTGAAGGTGCAACGAGAGGGAAAAAACAGAGATATGTTCAGCCGGGTCTTTTCTTTCTCCCTCGTCTTAAAGAGGTGTGACACCCAACATGCATCACCTGCAGACCTCCGGCGTATTCACTTGGTTTTGTGATGAATGCATCGTGTGAGGGCGACGCTGCTGTTGCCTGCTCTGCGGTGCAGGGTGCTGCAGGGTGCTGCAGGGTGCTGGAGCGCAGGGTGCTGCTTCAGTGCAGGGTGCTGCTTCAGTGCAGGGTGCTGCAGGGTGCTGCTTCAGTGCAGGGTGCTGCAGGGTGCTGCAGTGCGTGGGCGTGGCCGCTGCGAGGGCTCGTACCGGCCGTGGAGGCGGAGCCGGTGCCGGAGCTCACACACACGCAGAGATTCACAGCCGGAGACTTCCTGTCGCTGGACCGAGATCACAGCCCGTTGGCTCCGCTGCTCCCGCTTTGAACCTCAGAAACACGATTAATTCCCCTCCGAAAAAACAAAAGGCCGGCGTGGCTTCCCCTCTATGTTTTTACCTCCTTTCTGAATGAAGAAGTCACTGGTCTGTCTGCCGGAGAGCCGGCACATCGTGCACAGTGGAGATCTTCGGTCTGAAGGCGGTTCAGATACTTTAAAGTCTGGATCACAGCCTCGCATTCAGGGTGACGGGCTGAAGGGGACGATTCACCGACACGGCCACAGGGGGCTGGTTTTAAGTCTTTACAGATGAGACGAGTGTTTTCAGTGTTTTAGCATTTTGACAGCTTTATTCGGGTAATGCCTTCACTCTGGATAATCCCAGTTAAACAGCTTAGAAGAAGAGCAAAGGGAATCTGCGTACTCGCAGTGTGAGATGGGACGCTTTCGCTTTATTACATGTTTTGGTTAAAAAGCCTAAATGATCCAATTTCATCCTGATTACAAAAATCCGGCTTCACACCAGTATACTTCCCTTCAGGATCGTCTGCAGCAGCGACTTCACGCTGCAGATCCGCTACTGATGTCCAGATGTCAGAAACAAAAAAAATCCCCCAGCATCACTCACATTGATCCACACGTCTCCAGGCGGTGAGCGATTGCCGTCCTCTTCCGCTCGCTTTGCTGCTCTCTTCGTTTATATTCCGGCCGTATAAGCTGTCGCCAAATCTCAGGTGCTTAGGAGGCATCGGGTCGCGCCGCCTCATCTCTGGGATTAGTCGCGCCACAAAAACAGCGTGCTCATCATTGTGCGCTGTGATTTACCGGCTTACTTCACGACGTGCTTCTTCCTGCCCGTGAAGCACGATTCAGGTCTCGACATCCACACCATGAATGTGTCGCATGCTCTGAAGTCAGCGCGTTACAGGTCGTGCAGCAGGCGGTGCGTCTGCAGAGGCCTGCGATGGTTCCTCACGCGGGTTTGAGATCAAACTACACATGTTGGGGGAGTTTTCCCTGATCCGGTGTGAGGTCCAGGGCCAGAGAAGTCTGTGCAGACTGTAAAGGCCTCGGAGATTAATGTGTATTTGTATTATACTGGTCCAACCAGTTCAATCTCCTGTCCGTCCTCAGCTTGAGAGGAAGCAGCTCCTGAGCTTTTCAACACTGGAGTTGTTTTTTAAAGACATCACAGACTCAGCAAACTAAATGTGTGCAGGTAGAGAGTCTTATCTGAGACTCGTGTGTTCATGCTGGCGTTTGTTTAAACACTTACCACTTCATGACCTGCGTTTATCTGTTTTTATTTGTTTTCTTGTGTTTTTTGCTGCTCCATCTTTTAATGTCTTTTTTACTGTGTTTTTAATCACAGCACTTTGTGACCTCTTTGTCTGTGAAATGTGTTTTATAAATACAATTTTTAATATTATTTGTGATTGGGGTGATATAAAATAAACTGAATTGGATGTATTATTGGTTCTGGCAGTGATTTCCAACCAGGGGAAGCGAAATCCTTTAAATAAACTTGAAATAGTTCACTCATAGTAACAATACACTGTTGTTGCATTGGCTCAGAATAATAAATGAAATGGTTGAAATGTTCATCAAATAAGACCAAGATCCAAAATATGTCCTCACAAAATGCTCTGGTGACTGCAGGTCACAGGCTCTGTCGTTAGTTTGTTGCTTCACTACATCCCCTCGCTCGCTTCTTCTCATCATGATTTAGGATTTTAGTCGAAAGTGGAATTTAACTCAAGGTGCATTTTGTCATCCGGTGCAAGGCGTCCTCGGATAGCAGCGTTTGTTGCTCCACTGATCATCAGATGTGTTGATTTCAGGGCCGCGGGCTCTCCCTGTCGTGTCTGAGCGGGTCGAGCGTTTATCTCTATCTTAACCACGATGCTGCGGGTTAATCATTCCTAACTCTTGCCTCACAGCGTCTCGCTCCTGGTGATCAATGTATCGCAACTTGTTGTGCCGGTATCTTTTGTGTTTGTTGTATTCTCTTGCAAGTGTTTGTTGAATTGAGTCCCGATTTCTTTTTTTAGTGTGTGTGTGTGTGTTTTTGTTTTCCAGAAGCTGGCAGCAGAATGTCAGAGCGCCGGCTACAGCGGCACGCTGATCCCTTACAAGTGTGACCTGTCCAACGAGGAGGAGATCCTCTCCATGTTCTCGGCCATCAAGACGCTGCACAAGGGCGTGGACGTGTGCATCAACAACGCCGGGCTGGCCCACAGCGAGCCGCTGCTCAGCGGGAAGACGGAGGGCTGGAGGAACATGATCGACGTGGGTGGAGCATCACAGACACACAAACACACACCCCCGTTCAAAAGCTTAAACCCAGACACATTTTCAGTTTCTTGGCAAGTTCTCTCATGTAATATCCTTCATGTCTAAGAACAAGAACAGACTGGAGAGTTTCACATGAGCGTTCTCTTCTTCTGGACATTTTGAGAGTTAATGAACCCACAAATGTGAAGCTCCAGACCCTCAACCAGCTCAAAGGAAGAACAGTTTTATAGCTTCTCTCACCGGCAGAGCTGTTTTCAGCTGTGTGACATCATCACAAGGGTTTAAGGGTTTTCTACTCATCCATTAGTCTTCTAAACACAATGTACCATCAGAACACTGATAGCTGCTGGAAATGGGCCTCTATACACCTCTGTGGATATTTCAGAGGGTATTTATGGTTAATTGAATGTTATCTTCATTTGAAAAGGACATTTCTAAATGACCCTAAGCGTTTGAACGGGAGTGCATACCCAGCTGGAACAAGCCTCGCGTGCATCTGGAGTGGAGTCGGTGAGATTGATGCTCTTCCGTTTATGTCATATTGTTTTTTTAACGGCGCTCGACTCCACCAGAAGAAGCAGAGGGAGCTGAAACAGTCGTCCAGTGTGAGTGGAAGTGTTGCGTTTGTAGAGCGTCGGAGTAAAAGAAAAAGCAGAAATGTGCAGGCGGACACACACAGAACACACACACACAGAAACACACACACACACACACTCAGATCCCCTCCCCTCACAGAGGCTGCTTCATTGGCTCTGAAGAGAAGCACAGCAGAGGCCCACTAATGAAAGCCAGCAGTATTTCTCTTGTTTAAACCTCACATTGTGATTCATGGAGCTCTTGACCACTGAAGCCCCCCCCCCCCCCCCCTCTCTACATCCCCCCCCCCTCCTCCTGCATTCGTAACGCTCGTCCATCTGTTGTCATGGCAGCCCGCATGAATGTGTACAGCGGTGTATTTTTAGCCTGTGTTTAATCTGTACGCTGACCTTGTTTGGTCACTTCCCCCCCCCCCCCCCGATCTTCAACCTGCCGTCTCTCAGTGTCACCACGGGGGCGGCTTACAGGGACGGTCCGGCTCGGCCGGTCCCCGTGAGCATCAGTCGGCTGGTTCACCTTCGTCACATGCTGCTCTGAGATATGGCCAACATGTCCGGTCGCGCACACATGGATCGATGGAGCTCAGCTGATGTCTGTCTCTGCTCCCTGCAGGTGAACGTCTTGGCCTTGTCCATCTGCACCCGAGAGGCGTACAAATCAATGAAGGAGAGGAATGTGGACGACGGCCACATCATCAATATTAACAGGTAAGCTACACCTTTTGTGGATCCAAGAACAAACGGATGGATTGTTCTGAAAATACCTCGGCCAGTTTGTTCAAGGTGGTTTAAATCCGTAAAGCCCGTTGTGAGGATCTATTGTAACCCTGTCGCCGAATTTTACGGATCTATTAATTGATTCAACTGTCTATTTGTGGCCTGCGCAGCTCATTGAGACGCTGAATATCATGTTCAACCTTACAAATGAATGTGACTCGTGAGGAAGTATGCAAGTAGAGCTCATTAACCCGAGAACAGTCACGTTAAAAATAGTCGCACTATTACTAACGTCGATATAATGTACCTGATCAAATATACTTCTCATCGCAATATATATTAAAATACAACAATACAAGGCAAGTTGAAGTACTCTTCTTTTATTTCACCCGAAAGAACTCATGAAACAAAACAGGTATGAAAGGGTTCGTTTAACAAAAGGCTCAAAATCCGGTAAAAAATGGGCGACTTGTCAATAAAAAATCATAAAAATATAAATAAAGGAGCTATGAACTTCATATGTGGGCCACATGTTCCTGTGACATGTGAGTCTTGTTGTAGTAAAGCAAGTGAAGCCTGAACAAGACTGTCTTGTAATTTTACTTTACAAATATAACGATCTGTTTTTATACCTGTTTAAATATTGTGAATTTATGAATATCATTATTACATTGTAGCTTAACAAGAATGCGTTGTAATTTTACTTTACAAGTTTAAGCATCTGTTTTTATAGCAGTTATTATATTAGAAATTGTGAAGTTATGAATATCATTATTACATGTAAGCTGACTGAGGATGTCTGTAAACAACGACACAGTTCTAGATCCAGTGGCTGAAACCAGTGCAGTGCTGAGGCGGTTACTGGTGCTGCTGGTGCTGTTCACAACTGCACAGTGAACAGTTCAATATGCATCTTTGTTGAAGAGTGGGATATGTTGCAAATGTTTTATTTATTTATTTCTGCTTTTGTTCATTTATCAACCTATCCTTGTGGAATATTTTTTGTTCACTTCTCATCTTAAGTGGATTATTATTGTTGTATTTAACCTTTACATTATTTGTTGGACCCTGGTATTAATACAAATAAATACAGGATAGTAAGAGCAGAACTGTTGCTTCATTTATCCAATTTCCACTTCCATGGAAAAAGTGGGCTGGTCTTGAGCCGGAAATTCCCGGGTTGAAAAGTGTCCCCTCTCCAGCTCTGGCTGACGTTGGTTAAAGTAACGCTGTCACCATCTCACGCGTCTCTTCCTCCTCCTCTTCCTCCTCCTCCTCTTCCTCACAGTATGGGCGGCCACCGAGTGGTGCCGAGCGCCGACGAGCATTTCTACTGTGCCACTAAATACGCGGTGACCGCTTTGACCGAGGGGATCCGGCAAGAGCTGCGAGAAGCAAACACCCACATCAGAGCCACGGTAAGCCAGCTGCTCTGCTCTGCTCTGCAGGGCGGCTCAGGCTGCAGCTTTTCCACAACCTGTCGCCGTGTGAGCAGCAAATGTGAGCGTGCCTCCCCTTCCCTGCAGTGTATATCTCCTGGAATAGTCGAGACCGAGTTTGCCTTCCGGCACCACAACAGCGATCCGGAGAAAGCGGCTGCAGTGTACGAGAGCATGAAAGTAAGAGCGGCCGCTGGAGAGGCGATGCACACAGTGAACACACCAGAGTGCCGTTGCACCAGTAACACGGCCTTTCTTCACTTTTCAGTGTTTGAAAGCAGAAGACATCGCCAGCGCTGTCACATTCGTCCTCAGTGCCCCTCCTCATGTCCAGGTATGTCTCTCTCTCTCTCTCTCTCCCTCTCTGTCTCTCTCTCTCCCTCTCTCTCTCTCTCTCTCTCTCTCTCTCTGGCTCTGGCGTTCAGCTGCTACATCTCCGTCTTGATTTCTCTTTTTTTTTTTGTTTCTCACCAGATTGGAGACGTGCAGATGAGGCCGGTGGAGCAGGCGTCATAGCGGTGGAACAGGAAGCTGCAGGAGGAGCAGACCCGACGGCAGCCATGGCGACTCCATGGCGACCTCTGCTGGGCGGGGAGGGGGAAGGGGAGGAGGAGGGTTCAAACAAATCAACTACAGCTGTGTTGGATCTGCAGGGTCGTGGTCAAAGAGGGCTTGAGCCTTAAGGAGGCTGTGCGAGGAAATTAAAGGGCGTGGACTTTGTAAAAACCATCGCGGGAAAAAAAAAATACTACTGAATGCAGCGACCTGGTGTTTGTGGAGCTGAGCCGACTCCAACCGACGGCCGCGACAAACGGCGAAGGAGAGAGCGCCGCCGCCGCCGAGCCGCGTGGTCATCCCCACGAGCATCGCTTCAGAGGGAGGAGCACGCCATCGATTGCACATGTTTCGTCTCTGTTTTTGTAGGTCACATGACATATCTTTTTGAAATTAAACGGAGAGAGTAATTGCTGTTTATGTGACGATTTTTTTTTTTGGTTTAAATCTTCTTTTTTTTTAATAAATGTTTTAACTCTTGATCATAGCTAGATGTGGTCTCATGCACACTAACCACAGCGCTCCGTCTCACCCACTGTAGCTAACACCAGTCTGTCCGTGCTGACGCGCTCACCCACCGTGTGTTGTCACTAACACTCAGTCATCCTTTGGCTTCCACCTCATGAGTGTCGGGCCGGGGAAGCACTCGGGGTTTTAATATCCACCTCGTCTTGCCTGTGTGTGTTCAGTCGCTCTGCACTTTGGATCCATTTATGAGGAATTGCAAGAATAAGACACTGGCAACTTATGTAGGGGACGACACTAACTCTGTGTACATGTATACCCTAGAAATGTGTACCTCACAGGGGAGATTTCTCCTTTCAATGAATAAATAAAAAAGAATTGCCCAGAAGTGGACGATCGTGTGTGTTCTGTTCAGCAGAGGAATCACAAGCTGTGGACTTTGTGTCAGGCTTTTATTACAACCGGCATGACACAGAGTTACTGCATGACCCCGTTTACCACGTGGTGTATCGTCTTTATTAGGAGAGCCCCGAGTTGTGTTTGACCTAATAAATGAGTCGGCAAAAATGAATTGTTCCACAGTGGTTTATGTTTAAACTCTCAAGCGCAGGATGTGACCTCAGATCTGTCACCACTCAGGCCTGCATCAGCACACACGGCCAAGAGATGGCAGCCTCAGCGAAGTTGAGTGTGTGTGTGTGTGTGTGTGTGTGTGTGTGTGTGTGTGTGTCTGAAGCTCTGTCTTAAAGATGTTCATGTCGACAACGGCTTCCAAACGCTTTTAACGTCTTTGCACATAACAAAAAATCTGCAAAACGGTTCGAAGTGCAACAAAAACTCAATTTACATGAAGTACAACAACAAATTAAATTAATAGGATCACAAAAAAAGTGCATTTCATTATGTCTGCGTGGCAGATGTGCAGCAGCACATTGTCTCACGTACATGCGTTGTTTTGTAGTGAGCTTGCTTCAACAATCGTTTGTGAGTGACTTGTTGTTTCACAGGTTCGTCTGAATCGGAGGTTTCTCAGGTGGCTCGACGTCGGCGCTGATGACGGCGAGGCTTCCTCCCCTCTCATAGTACGGCATTTTGGGCTTTTTCTCCAGCGCGTACGGCGTGATGGACAGCTTCAGTTTCTGCAGGAGAAATGCATCGACACATCATCACATCGGCGTAGCAACAGGTGCACGAGGGTAATACTGCTGAACCTCCAACGTTCTGACTGGAGAGAAATAAACACATTTAACCTTTTGGAAATCGTGCGCGAAAATCCTCCCATTTTAATACCCAGCATGCCCCATTCAGACAATCTTTTGGCTTAAAATACATATTATTTTTCCATTTTTGAACCAAACAACACAGTTTTTTGACTGAAACTCCTTCCTAACAGGACAAGACTTTGTTTTATTGGGATATTTGCTGCCGATTCTGATTCTTTAGGTCCTAATCTTTCCAAAAAGGTGTCTTATTGACGCTCCAGGAGGCTTTTTTGGGGAATCGTGCTGGATGTTTATAGTTACCATCAACACATCTTTTAAAAGTGTTTTTTGCAGGTATACAAAAAAGCGAAAAAGAGATCTGGAGACAAAATTGGTCCCAACAGGTTAAAAAGCAAACGTGTGTCACCTGCACGAACGAGCCCGGCAGCACCCACAACGTGTGAACGGCACCCAAAGGGATCCAGATGATGGAGCCCATGGCGACGACCCAGCCGACCCCCTGAGCCCAGGGCGGGAAGACGTAGTCCTCATAGCGGGCCGGTTTGAACTGGATGATGGAGAAAACCAGGATGACCTGCCCTCCAGAAGACACATGAACAGTCAGGTGACACTTTCAGAGCTCAGCGTCGGTTCAGGAAACCAGAAGTCTAAATGAACGTGGACTCACCGTGATCAGCACAGGGGTGATTATCAGCCAGCAGACTCTGAAGAAGATGTTGGGCCTCTTCCCGGTCATCTCCTGGAGGTTGTCTGAAAGTCGGCTCACTCCTGCACGTGAACAGCTGCTTCAGTTAACAGCCGCGCACACGCACACCTCTTACAACGTCTGGCATCGAGAGCGACCTCTACATAATGTCCTCGAAGGGTAAAAAAAAAAAAAAAAGGCGTCTGGCACATCACACGGATCGGTCGACCTTTGCTTACCGTAACTCCAACAGATGGCGATGACCTCAAAGAAGGCGAGGAACATGATGGACACGATGGCGGTGTAATGGTCCATGAGCTGGAACACGTAGATGCCCACCTGAGGAGAGACACGCCGGTCAGGGAGTCACACACTTGGCTTGGAGCTCATCCGGTGGATGCCGGCCTGTACCTGCATGACACAGGGGATCCCCAGAACGCACGCCGCTGCACAGATAGCCAGCACAAACAGCTCCTTCCGCTTGAAGAAAGCCAGCAGACGATGTTGGTACTCGTCCATGAGACTGGTCACCATCACCTCGACCATCGCAAACTGACCATGGAAGGAGAAGAAGAAGAAGAAGAAGAGTCACGTTGCACCTGTGCAGGATGCTGCATGTAATCCTGCTGGTATCACTGAGGCGGTCCTGTTGCTACCTCGCTGTCCAGCCCGAGGCAAAGCAGCATGAAGAAGAATATCACAGCCCACAGCTGAGACACTGGCATGTTGGCAAAGGCTTGTGGGTAAACAATAAAAACCAGTCCTGGACCTGAAAGTGACAAACACACAGGATCTGTTTCATTGCTGATGGAAATCATGGAAAGAGTAATATATGGAGAATGTATGTATGTTGATGGTATTAATGTCATAATGCACCACTTGCTTTTCAAAAATATAATATTTTCATAAGATTCAAGATGTTTTTACTGTCATAAGCACATACAAGAGTTATTCTGTACATTGAAAAGATTATTTTGCTCCGTCCACCTCACACAAAATTACATTTTTTTTTTTAAATGAGGCACAAAATATAAAAGATGTAACAGTATCACACAAAAATATGATAATAGTATTGCTCATTGTATCTTTATACACTATGCATTGCTACAACATTGCAATTTGTCAGAAAAGTTCACGTCACCAGCAATTAATACTCATTTAAAAATGAGTATTAATGCATGTATTGTATCTCTGTATTATGACTCATATTTCACTGGGTTGCAGCTCTGCTTTCTCTTTCCCATAAAAATAAAAGAACAATAACAATGAACCGTGATGCGTTGCTTTGCTTGGCTCCTGATTTATCACACTGCCGACCCTCCCGGAGGAAAAACATTATTTTTCTTTCTTTCTCGCTTCCTTTTTAAAAACAAAACATGCGTATGAGTAATTATCCGGCCTCACGGCGAACATCACGGAGCATGAGAACAATCCTCGTGGAGCCGGAGGTTCTTTTCTGTCTCCGTTTTGTCATATTTCTTACCGTCCACGGCCAGATCGCTGACGGGGATGCCCTGCAGATGGGACATGTACCCGAAAGCCGAGAAGATGACAAAACCTGCCAGGATGCTGGTGACGGAGTTGATGATGGCGATGGTCAGGGTGTCCCTGTGGGGAGAGCATTGCCTCAGTGATCACTGCTGTCACCGCTGATGGAGAACATGTCTGAGGACTCTGCCTCCTTACTTCAGCACGTTGTTGTTGAAGGAGTTGTAGCTGGACATGGCCATGAGGGAGCCGAAGCCGATCCCGATGGAGTTGAAGATCTGAGCGGCAGCGTTGACCCACACCTGAGACGCACACAGAGGGGAGATCATCCAAAAGCCACGTTTCCAATGTCTTACCCTCCCGTTTCAGACAAAACCAGCAGACTCCCACTTCCTCGCCTCCTCTCCTCCTCGCCTCCTCTCCTCACCTCCACCGACAGCAGCTTGTCCCACTCCGGCACGATGAAGAAGTATATTCCGTCTGAAGCTCCAGGAAGCTGCGCGTTGTTGATGAGCAGAGCGATCAGGATGACGTACGGAAAGAGAGCCGTGAAGTACACCACCTGCAGACACACGGGTCGGCGTTCGGTGACTGCCTCCTGACCTCTGACCTTAGTTCCTCTCTGTCCTCACTCACCTTGCCCGTGGACTTCACCCCTTTAAAGATGCAAAAGTAAATGAGGACCCAGGCCAGAAGGAGGGTGAGAAAAAGCTCCCACCGGACCACTCCCGCTTCGTCCACTCCACTCGTCTGCTCCAGCATCTTGTACCTTTGAAAAAGACACACAAAAAAGAGTATTAAAACGATCGCATGAGTCTGACACTACGGTTCTAAACTGAACACACTACGTCTTATACTGTCTTTGTTCCCTGTCAGTGTTTTTCTTCCATTATAAGACAGTTTCTATTTGTTGGCCAGCAGCCTCTCTTTTGCACCAGGACTCAAATAGTTACAGGATTAGGTTTATTTATCTATCCAGGGAAGCCTCATTGAGATTAAAAATCTCCTTTTCAAGAGCGTCCGGGCCAAGACAGCAGTAACACATAGAATCAGACAAACAGATAAAACAGTGTAGGACATGTTTAGGTCACAGCATAGACTCAAGTCATCATATCAGAGTTCACACAGATGCACATTCTTCATTTCAACACATCTACAACCAGATGAACCTTCCTCCAACTCGTTCAATCTGTTTTTAAGAGACCAGCTCCTGCAGCAGCAGAGCAGTCTGCATCAGGCTGCAGGAGCAGCAAACATTAAAACCCCTTTTTCACATTTCTATCCGGACGTTGGGGACAGCCAGCAGGAGCAGGCCCTGTGCATTTGTCACAGAGCGAAGACGGTAGCTTCCAGCCTTTTTCTGATGGATTCATTTACACAGATAAGATGGAAGTGCATGAAGAATTGTTTGATAAATAAGGACGTGCCAATGATTTAATCTACGGATGCGGGCCAACCAACCCGATAGCGTACAGGCAGCCATGGTGAGGAAGGACCTCAAGATCTGTTATCAACCTTAATGCTGAATTTGGATTTGCATTTTTAAGGTGGAACTGTTCAGTGGACAGTGAAGTTAACAACTTGACTCATAACAAGGTAATGAGTAAACCACCGCCGCAGACCAACACACACATGAAGCCGACTGATGAAGTTTAAAAGTGACGTGATCTGTTCGCGTCTCATCTTTAACCTTCACCTCTCGGGACTAATTCATTCTCTTGTGTCTAAATAACGTAAACCAGCAGCGCTGGAGCTGTGTCAGCAGCCTCGCTGCCGTCCTGTCATCCTGCTGCAATCTAATCATGATCTAGTCTTGTTTCACAATCCCACGTTCATTCCCCACCCGGGGAGAGCTCACTTGAAGAACTCCTGGCTGGCGGTGGAGGAGGAGCTGCTGTTGGTGGCGTGGCTGGAGCAGTTGGCTGTGTTCCAGGTGTTGTTGCAGTTCTGCCAGGGCAGCGGCGCCTGGAAGGAGCTGAAGAGATAATAGAGGGCCCAGGTGATGACCACGTTGTAGTAGATGCACATGATGAAGGAGATGGCCACCGACGCTACGCCCACTCCTGAGGACACACACAGGATGCATTTGTGAAAACAGAAGAAGCCAACGTGTCACTTTGGTACTTCGTTCAGCGAAAGCGGGGGAAATCAAATGAATGAAAACCTTTTAGGAGCGGACAGACGCTGGCCAGCGCGTGGACGGGCCCTCTCCTGGTGTACTGACCCACAGTCAGCTCCATGTACAGCAGAGGGAACCCCAGCACCACCAGCATGAGCAGGTACGGCACCAGAAAGGCACCTGCAGGGAGGTGATGGCAGCGCAACCGTCACACACACATTCCTGTTTCATGGTATCTTCTAATATTTAACTTTAACAGGGGGGAGGGGTCCTCCAAACATCCTGGATCAGGTGAGACAAAGAGAACCTTTCACATACACTCGCACACAAAGCGCACACAGAGATAAGTTCAGAACAACTTTTCAACACAATCAGCATCACAACAGGTCGTTAACTTCTGGAGCCGGTTTATATGTAAAAGCTTCAGAGGTCAGTTTGAGGAGGTCAGCGACGCGTCTCACCTCCTCCGCTCCGGTAGCAGAGGTAGGGGAACCTCCAGACGTTGCCCAGGCCCACGGCACAGCCGATGCCGGCCAGGGTGAACTCTATCTGCCGGCTCCACGTCGGTCGGTTGAGCTGCTTCTCCATGTCTGCTCCTCGAGCTCCAGGGAAAGGTCGTCTGGGATTTGAGTGACTCGGAGTGATATAACCTCCCCTTTTATTATCCTTAATGATTAGCTTAGCAGAAGCATTGCTTCTGAGGTAAAGGTTTGCATGAGCTCACCTGTGGTTGTGAGGGAGGTGTGCAGGATTTATTTATGATAAAAGATGAATGTTTATCATCAGTCTTTTTCTTTTTTTAATAATTATACTCATACTTGTTGTGAAAAATGATCTTCTGAGTCACTGGGTCAGAGGCAGAAGAGCTGAGGATTGTAATCTGAGCTTTCTGATCAACAGACAATAAAGTCTGTGGAACACAAGTTGTGAAGTGTGATTATTTGCCTGCAAGCGGAGAGCAGTGTCCACAGGCACGTATCACAGTGACTGTGCAAAGGACTCACACGGACTTGTGTCTGTTTCTTGATATTTAAAAGTTTCTCCCTATCTGTCTTACAACGAAACAAAAAAATGTAAAGAGAACCAATGAAAATGAACCCTTAAAGCGGACCAAAGCTTGCTTATTTTTAATCACCTAACCAAGTTTTATGTTCTTGGTCCAACTATTAATTAAGTTTATCAGGATGTGTAAACTTATCTATCCACCCACATCCTGTATCCAGGCTTTGAAGAGAATAGCAGCAACATTTCAGGATAATTGACGAGGAGCACAGTTTCGGCCTCTCCAACCTTGAACTTATGGAAGAAATATATTTTACCATCACATACTTCACACAGAAAATACTATTGAAGGCCAAACGAGTAGATTAGAAGACTCATAAAGCTGGAATTATTGTCTCCTTTTTTTCACATTCATTCTTTAATTTAAGTGGAAAAGCATACAAAATGTAGTTTCTTTTTAAATATGTTTGACAAATATTATCTTTCAGAATCTCTGTTCAAAAAAGTCAGAACTTAACTAATTGAAGATTTTTTTTCTTTTTTTTAAAACTTTAAACAATCAGAACTTTTTTTTAATGTATTTCATAAGTTACCTTTGTGACACCAAAAGCTTTACACCAGTGATCAATCTAAAGTTATCAGGTTCAGAGTCAGAGATAAAGATATCTGGTATGTCTTTTATGACGCGTATTACACGTGTAACTTTAAGTAAGTCTGCAATCATATGTGCTGTATAGCACACATGAGCGTCAGCCTAATAGCCTTATTGCTAAGCAGAGATATGACTAATGGCTGTTTAACTGTGCAACCATGAAGTAACAACAACTATTAACTCAACACAGCAGCTTTCATAAGGAGCCTTATCTGTTTGCACTTTGCAAATTGGGTCATGTCCAAGAGTGATATGTATTAATTTCCCGTAAAGTGCCGTGTCATTTCATGGCAGCTTCGTCATGCTGACATTTTGGAGAAAACACTCATGCTCTCTGGCAAACGGGGTAATAAACATTATGAGGTGAAGGCCTGTCATGAGGATGGTCAACTGATGGGATATAATCTTCTGCTGACAACTGATTCAATATCTACAGAGATGTGTTGGGGAAAGACCCCCATCTGAAGGGTTAAAGCACAGCTAACCCAGAACAGTAAAGGCCGCAGCACTGAGATGCAGCGGTGGACAACATGCCCGCAGTCTTTGTGCCACTGCCAGAGCCAAATCTGCTGAATGTGGTACAATACAAACATAATACATCTGGAGCACTGATCCGAGGCAGAGGAGATTGAGACGTCAGATAGGCTCCTGGCCACCTCCTGTTAGGGCCAAGCTCATGACCGGCTCGTATCCTCCAGCCTTGATGCCCCTCTGGAGGCCCGAGAGGGCACCGGGGAGTCGGCCACCCAACAGCTGCAGGTCTGACCCGCTCAGACGAGTGTTGTAAAAAGTCTAAACGAGTTCTCGTCGGGTTTGAGCCCCGTATCGAGTTGCCCTGACGGTGAATGCATATTCAGAATACCAAAAGAAAACGCTGTTTTTTGTTTTTACGTTTGTAAAATAGAAGGGAAAGGTAGAAAAGTTGAATAATGTTTGCATAAACTTTTCAACACCAAAGTGAAATCAGACACTCTGAAAAACATATTCAGAGTCGTCGCTAAAACAGAATTTCAACAATGTACTTTTCAAACACAAGAGGCCACCGTGTCACTTTGGTGGTTTGTACGTGTGAACCCGCCTGTTGGACGGAGCGGGTTAGTCAGAGAATGTTATACCTTATTAACTGTGTTCCAGTGCAAGGTTCAACTTTGTTTTTGAAGAAAGGATGTTGAATTTAGAAGTGTGGAAACTACCTTTGACTTAGTGATGTTGCCCCCCCCCCAACCCCTCCCGCCGCCACCCTTGTCGGGACTCTCGCGTTAGCCCACAGCTCTCAAATCACACAGGCCGCCCTGTGGAGCCGGATCGGATGCCATTTCACCCCGGGAATGTTTGTGTATATCTCCTCAGGCATTGTGATGACCTCGCTGGAGGCTGTGCTGTGGGATGGTTGCATGCTGGTTGCAGAGGGTCAGTGCAGGTTTGCGCCCCGTGCAGGTCCAGACCCCAGTGTGTTCCGGCCCTGGAGCACGTCTTATAATCTCACACATCAATCAACATGACAACATCTCCATAGGGCTCAGATTTGGGGTATATGATAACACTGCATGCATCAATAGAGAGAACTAAAAAATAAGACCTCATCATCATAAATGTGTGTAAGTAGAAGTATATTTGCTTTTTAGTGGGGAAAGATATTTGCTCATGGCAATGAGCGTTGTGTGAGGTCAGGAGTCTAAATGCAGGCCAGGTTTGTGATTTCTGTGGCTCTGCTGCCCATCAATGTTTATTAGCAGCGCATCATGCAAACATAGGCAACTGCCAACATGTTCTCTCAAGTTTTGAAATTGCCTGGAATGTAGTGGTGCAATTCTCCTCTGATTATAATGTTGACAAAGCGCGAGCTCTTCAGGATACAATGTGCATGCCTTTTCTGCAGGAGACAGCCCTTCAAATATTTTGGGAAGGAAGGTCAACGTGAACACGATGATTTGATCAGTGCAGATATTGCTTTGATTATCCACGCTCTTACTCAGCCCTAGGAATGAGTGGCCTTTCGACTCTAATCTAAGCAGCTTTATGTAATGGAGAATTCAGAACTAGGAGAAAGGGATGAGAGTTTCATATTTCACAACACTGTGTGTATGCACACACGACGATTAAGCAACACACACGATCTGTCTGCAGTGGACGACACGGAGAAGCTTTAGCTTTGAACACAATCTGAACATTATATCAAATGAAATAAACACGAGGTTGCGCCCACGCGTAAGTCAGAGGAAAATTACTGAATTTCTTGTTTCGGTTACTTTCGTGAGAGGACATTTAAACAACCACGCCTTTTTTTTTATTATCGCATCGTATCCCCTCCACGGTGGAGGAGGGGCCGAATACAGGGGAGGGGTAATCCGATCAAGTGGGTCAAGAGGCGGCGAAACGACAACAGAAGCATGGCGGTGTGTCCTTCGAAAATAAAAACCAAACTCCTCACTTAAAACCCATTTTCGCCAACGTCGCTTTTATTTTGAAAGTCTCTACCGGAAGCACTGCGTCGTCTCCCGGGTGACGTGACGCAGCCGTTGGTCGACTCTCTCCCAGTTGGAAAAAAAATAACCATCGGTAATTGAGAGTTGGTGTGAGGGGAGAAAAAAAGCGAGAAAATCATTGTTTCTAAGTGAAATTAGTTTTCTACGCGTCGAGTATCTTCGGATAGGAGCTTGGAGAACATGGGGAACTGCCACACCGTCGGACCGAACGAGGCCCTGGTGGTTTCAGGTAACGTTAGCGCTCTTTCGGACGACGTGCGGCCGCCTGCCGCGCTTCTTCCCGCGGCTCGCTGGCTCCCTGTGCTCGATGGAGCTCACGCGGAAACGCCGCGGGGAGGGGGGGGGGGGGGTTAATGATAACACACTCTTGGCCTTTCCTTCGACGTGTAACTCGTGTGTGTGTGTGTGTGTGTGTGTGTGTGTGTGTGTGTGTGTGTGTGTGTGTGTGTGTGTGTTGTGTGCGAGGCGACACGTGACCATGTCACTTTAAGCTAGTTGTTGATGATTTCACACAATCCCCGAAAAGGAAAAACAAAAATGTCTCCCTCCTGAATCTTAGTGCTTCGCGTCATGTATCTCGGGGGGGATCCACACATCTCATGTGGTTCCTTCATATCCGCAATGTCGTACCGTGTGTTTATTTGGTCACGTTTTCACGACACATCCACCTGTTTTCTCTGCTTCCTATTTTTTCCAATCGCTGTGTTTGCGTGTTGGAGCGGCTGCTCTCCTGCTGATGGGTTGGACCAGAAGATCCGATCTGGTTCTCCATCTGCTCTTTATTTTGTTTTACTTCCAAGCGCAGTGCTCTCGCGTTGGTATTACGTTACGATGAAACCGTTACTATGAGGACGGGTGTATGGAAACTTGTGGATTCACTATATGTCTGTTTTAATTCAATTAAATTACAAGAGGAAACTGATCCCAGACCGGAAAAAGGAAACACAAGACCTGCAAGACCCAATCCCCCACCTCCCATATACAGCATATACAGCCCATTGGTGTGTACGGTTGTGCTCCCACAAACCATTCAATGTCAGATTGGATTTTCTTTTATTCAAAATTCAGCCAATAGTCAAATTACAAGCACTGATTACAGCACTCATTCATTCATTCATACATTTCTACTCTGTCAAGTCATAGTAATGTTATTAAGTCATCATGGAGTTTTAAAAATGGTTATTTCCAGGCCTGGGAAAGTCCTTTCGGAAAGAAAAAAAATCACCAAAGTGTAGTAAAAGTCGTGTAAATGTGTTCATGTGTTCATGACGTTCATTTATGATGAGTGTAAGATTATGAATCTGCTTTTACAAGAAAGAGGCTCAAAATATTAGCAGCATACATCCAGGCATCTATATAAATGTTTATTCTTTTAATCAAACTATTGTCTCTCATTCGTTTTTATGTCATTTAAGGTTTACTGTATGCTTTGAATCCTCATTGTTAGTTTAAATAATACATTATATCACTTTTTTTTAATGTTCACACCAGGATTTGACTCCATGTTTGCTCATGGAAATTTGGTTTAAAGTCATGGAGATCCCTCCGTCATGTTACTGAATTCTCCATTGGAGTATGGATCCCTGATGCACATCAGACTTTTCGTAATTTATTCTTTATTTGATGATAAATGTGCTTGTGTAACTGCGTCTGTCAGGGCCGTCTTCCTGTTTAACCTGCTTGTGATGATAAAGAGGAAGGAAAAAAGAAACAGCGTTGGGATTTTCCATTGTGAGAAAACTTCTGTGACTGGTATTTTGAGGAATTGGGAGGTGACTGGGCGCGAGTTGGACATCCTGACTGAAATGTGAAAAATAAATTATTGTGGTTTTTTTTTCAAGATTGGGTACCAAAGCACAATTCCCCCTTTTCCCTTCGCTTGAATAAATGCTCATTCATTCACGTGACCCCTCCTTCTCCACTGTGCAGTGAATGCAGTCAGGAATCTCAGCTATGTCGGCGGCCGGCCGGGGTTATTATGGTGTGTTGCTCCAATAGGTCCTCAGCTCGTTTACTACTTCAGTTGGCATTTGGCGGAGGTCAGGTGGGTTTTAATAGTAAAAGCCTGCCCCGCCCACATTCCCTTTTATTGAAACAGCACTTCTAAACTGTACGATTGCGTTGTAACAAAGCGACGTCCAAACATCTCATTCTGCTCGTTTCGGCCCCAAAAAATGAAAGGCACAATTATGATTTTACAACCAAGTAAAGTAAGATCGATTTGAGCAAAACGTGTTCCATTTTTCTCCCGTATAATTGTTCTAACGTGGCAACACAAGACGGGTCAGCTCAGAAGGATCATCATTTTGAGTTTAAGTTGAGTTTTCTAAGTGCTCCGTATCCGTTTTCCTGCTCTGCGTGCATAATGTGCTGCTGTTTCTCTGGCGATGTTGTGTTATTTGTGTTGTGTGAAACGCAAGAGCCCAGTGTGTCGGATTGAGATTTCTCATTTATAGAGCTGGAATCAGTCTTTAAACTCTCACCCTGTCGATGGAAACATTAATACCACACCAGCAGTGTCTGGTTGATAGGGGAGTGCGTGTCAGTAAAGATAGTCCACCCCCCCTTCTGTCAGTTAACGTGTGGCAGCTGGGAATGTCACACTAAACCCTCCAGATGAAGCGACCCGACTGAGCCCAGTAACTGGGACTACGATGTGTTTCCTTACATCTGGAGAAGCCGCACATTCGCTGACACACTATTGCTACGACAAACTCATTTATGTCCCGTTATCCTGATGCCTGAGTTGGGCGAATGTGTTTTTGTTTTAGGATATGTGTGATTAGATGGATACTAGAAGAAAAAAAGAGCATTTCCTGTTGTTCCGAAATCGCTCACAACCACAACCATCCGGTGTTTTTTGATTGGGGAAGTAACGCAGAATCAAAGGATTGAAAGTGCCGTCTGAAAGCAGGGAGGGGTTTCATGCTCCTCGTGTGAGAGGAGCAAACATTGTGGGCGCTGCGGTTGTTCATGACTTTCTGAAGAGAGCACATGATCTTCGTCCTGAGACTTCCTCCTAAACACCAACAGACAATGAAAACTGGGTCATTGTCTGTCTCAGTACCTCTACAATACTTTTGGTTTAACGCCAGGTGTGCTGCTCCGGTTACATGCAGGCCAAACTGTATATGTTATTAGAAATTCCTTCCAATGAACTACATGAATTTTAGTGCTCGGTGAACATGCACGCGTGGATGTGTTAAATGAACTGCACACAGAATTATAATAGTTTGCAAAAGTAGTCGGTTAAGTTGTTTTCAGCTGATGATGTTAAACCCGCAATAATGGATTTTTAGTTTAACATGGTTTAGTTGTTAGCAAGCAATTAGCATCGGCTACGAGTGCAACGTATCTGTTTTAGCCACTTTTAACGGTGTAATTTGGGCTGGTGACTTGTTTGTCTGACCGTGTGCTCCATCTCATCTGTTCTAAAGGTGGCTGCTGCGGCTCGGACCAGAAGACGTATGTCGTGGGCGGCTGGTCTTGGGCCTGGTGGCTCATCTCTGACATCCAGCGGTAAGATCTCTGCTCCGGATAGCAAAACCAAAAGAAATTCTGTGTAAATGTCCTTTTTTGAAGCCGTAACGTTTGAGCCCCGTTGCTCACAGACTCCGTCAGGTAGCCTTTAGGAACACGGTGTCTGCAGGTCCACACGACCGCCGTGACGGATTTATGACGACGTCTCAGCAGACAGATTAAGTGAAAGCAGCGGTGTAAGTGGACTGAGGCTTAAAGCTTTTGTTGACCACAGGCCCTGGCAAAAAATCTGCTAACTCATTTCCGTGTGTTAGGAAACCCTGCATCAATCCACTGACCAGTCTGTCAACTCAGTGAGCCCATTGAAAACGTAACACCAAATGCATAAGTCCAAATCGTAGTTGACAATGAGATATTTTTCTTTTAAATAACCTATTTATAGTTATGTATTTAGAGTGTAGATTTTTTTTTTAAGTTTATCTTTGCCGACACCATGAAAAGTGTTTAGTTTTTTCTTTAAAACTTCCCTACTTTTGTTCAGAGAGGAATAAACAAGTTATTTATGTCAGTTGGGAGGTATCGATACTAAAACTGAATGTTTACTGAACGTGTAAGCGAGGATCACATCTGTCCCCTGAGTTTAAACGCAGCGCCAACGAATCCGCTTCCGAGAAAAAGCTGGCAAGATAAACAGATGGTACACAGAGTCGAGGTCAGCGCACGTTACAAGCATGGTGTTCACAAAACTACACACAAAAAATACTCCCCGCACTGAAGCAAAGGAGTCGAACGAAACAGAAAATAAATGTGCATTTGATATTAATTTGATGATAAACAAATGGAATGTTTGTGTTGTGTTGCTCTGCCAGAGCTTAAAACCAGAAAGCCAACAAAAAACACAAGCCTTGTCCTAATCAAGAGACTAAAACACTCCAAATGAGACGGTTGAAGTCGCTGTGAAGCCTAAAGCCATCTACTCTAAAATGAGCCCACGTCTCCATGTTGTGGATCAAAGTCGGCGACTAATGTGGCCGCGCTCAGCGAGACCGTTTCCTCGTTTGAGTGACGACAAATTCAGACTGAACGGCCCCCAATCTAGCGCCACCGTCTGGAGGAGACGGCGTACAGTAATCCTAATGAACATGGACGAACTAAAACAATAAATACATGAAATCCTCCTCCTCTCTGGAGCTCCTGGTTTTAAACGATGTTTCATTTCGGGTTCGCATGCCTCTTTGTTTCTACTTTGCTAACCTGCTTTGCTTTGTCTGCCGTTGATCTCGCCCCGTCTCAGCCCCAGTGTGTCTCCTTCAGGTTAACCATTTCCTATCGGGCGCTGCACTTTGTCATGTCGTTGCCAGGAAACGTAACGGCAGACCTCGAAAATAAAATACGGTCGATAAGTGGCTGGATCCACAACCTCCTCCCCCACTCCCTACCCCTTCCTCCCTGCCCCATTTAGAGACCGCCTGTCCCGTGAACCCTCTCATCTCAGTTTGGTCAACATTTCAGACGCTTCCTTGGAGGATAAAAACCGGAGAGAGTCGGGGCCACTTCAGCTAAAAGCCTTGTGTGCATGAAGGCGGCGTTGTAAAAACACTCGGGTGGGGGAGGCTGGCTGCCCGGCTTCCCGCTCGTGATGCAGTAATCATGTTAATGTCCAGGCCTGTGACTCATTGATCCAATTCTCCTGGTGAGCAGCAGCAGCGGAGCAGTTACCCAGAGAGCCTCCTCTTGCTCGTCGCATGTCCCCCGACTGTGAGTCGGTGTTTGTCGTAGAAGAGCCGCTCCGGCTGTTTCCAATCATCTCTGAGACGTAATCTCACATTACACAACCCACTCGGACCAGTGCCGAGGTGGAGGATAATGATGGTTTGGGTTGTGTAATCTCCATACAAGCGTAATTCTTTAAAAAAAACTTGGCTCAAGAATCCTTTTTGACACAGACAAGTGTTTTCTTTATCTGTAGGAGCTTGCTCTTTGTTCCAGATTCTTGAAACATCGATTAACAGACTGAGACAAGAGCTGCTGTAGGCGTGGCCATGCGGGTCTTGTAAGAGGCGTCCGCAGCGCCGCATCATACCCCAAACAGCCTTCGGGTTTAAAACCAGAAAAACAGGCGGTCCAGTTTTGTCTTTCAACCCCCAACCCCCCTCTCTCTCCTCTCTCCTCTCTTTCTCTTGACCTTGGTTACTGACATTCCTAACAGCTGTTGTCCAACTTACTGTTTTGCCTCTGCTATTCCCGCCTGCCCGCCCGCCTGCCTGCGTAGAATGTCTCTGGAGGTTATGACCATCCTCTGTCGCTGCGAGAATATCGAAACGTCGGAGGGTGTTCCCCTGGATGTGACAGGGGTGGCTCAGGTAATGCACTTCAAAAGACGAACACCCCCTCCACCCACCCAACCCCATCCCCAAAAAACAAAACAACAACCCCGAGCAGTGGCCGGTGCTGGAGACCAAAGGAAGACGCAGGAAAGCGGTTCGACCTCCACGCTAACGGTGTCTGTGTTTGCTTTTCTCATCTTCATGGCTTTTTTTTTCTCCTCCGCAGTGGAGAAGAGACAGTCAGCTGTCGCTAACCTGGGCTTCAACTGTCGCTGAACTCTGAGTCACCTCTGGCAACGGGGTCAATAAATGACGGCTATAATAACAGCGAAGTAAAAATAATAAGGATTTGAGGAACCCGATGTTGAACATTGCGTTCGAAAATAATTGCGGCAAAACAAAAAAAAATCCAAATCCTCCAAAGTGTGAGTTGTGGGTTAGCGTCTCCTTTTGCTCCGTTGTTAGTGATCTGGAGTCCTTGGGTGAATGGTTTCACTTTGTCCTGTTTTGTTTCCTTGTGTTCTGGTCCTTCCCTTCATTTTGCTTTCCCTCCGAACATTTCAATTTTTATTTTATATTTTTTCCACGTTCTTCAACAGGATAACGCTTGAGATTATGACCCTGCAGCCGAAGTGTGAGGATGTAGAGACAGCGGAGGGTGTAGCTCTTACTGTCACTGGGGTGGCTCAGGTAAATCACTACACTTTTCTGGGAATGCCAGTTCAGACTCCACTAACCCCCCCCCCCCCCCCCCCCCCCTCACTTCCCTCCTACTCTCATCCCTCCTCTTCCTGTTCCCCGGCATTACCCCATAATCGCAGCACAGGTGTGGTTCCATCCAGAGGGCTCAAGTTAAGAAGCACCTGAGTCAGATCTACACACAGAAATGTTGGGTCCAACTGTTGTCTGCATGATGTTTCCTCGTGTCGGAGCTAGGTCAGACTGAGAGTAGCACCGAGTCCAAAAACAACCTGTAGGCTCCTCATTGGTTTCAATAAGACCACAGAATCAGCATAATACAGTTGGACAGAGTTCCTAATTAATAGCAGCACACACACACACACTATCACTATATAGTGTGTGTGTGTGTGTGTGTGTGTGTGTGTGTGTGTGTGTGTGTGTGTGTGTGTGTGTGTGTGTGTGTGTGTGTGTGTGTGTGTGTGTGTGTGTGTGTGTGTGTGTGTGTGTCCAATCGCATTTGGTTGCTGGTGTTGTTCTCAGTCTGACCTGGTCCCAGTGTGACTGTGAAGGGGTCTATTGTGAATTTTAGTGTCAATCTCAATTATGAATTTCCTTTGTCTCTCCTATTTGATTGTTTTGTTTCCGTTCAGTGCCAAAATGAACTTTTTTTCTTTCATTTTTATTGGATTTCTTTCGGTTGACAACTTGAGATGTCAAAGAGAAAATCCACCTTAAAATAAAGTCAACTTCAACTTAATTTCTCGTCGTGAGATTGAACCTCTGCGTCCAGATCCACTGCGCGTACACAATGTGTACGTTAACAGTACATCAAGATGTTATTTGTGCCACTCAGTCTAACAAAGTGCCTCAAGATTACAGTACCAGATCACTACAAGCAAACCTATGAAGCAACTACAAGTTGACATTTCTCCTGCAACACCAGGACACTGCACCTTAAAGCAATCGAGCGTGTGCTGGGTGGATGAAAAAAAAGAGAGCAACCATAGCAACGGCGTTGGCGTCACCGTGACTGTTGGGTGAAAACATTGAATTATATGTCCGCATGACCGAAGCCACAGGAATACCACATGCTGCCGGAGGCTGAATGTGAGCTTTAAAGGCAGCGAGCTTCTTCGTCTTCGTCTTCTTCTTCGTCTTCGACATCGGCGCACAGCCAGTAAATCCACAGTAAAAGCTCAGCTCTGCTCTCTCGTTAATGCGAGCAGATAAAACAGTGATTTCTCAGGGACAGTGTACCATATCAGTCGTGAGATGAAGCGACGAAGCCAACGGGAGAAAGTAACCGCTGTCTAGCAGCACGTCACGGGGTCATGCGTCTCTGTCGGCGTGGTTATTGGTTCTCTCGCCGGTTGCAGAAGTATAAACCGTGGACCGTTCGTCCCTCCAGTCAATTATAAATCTGTGAAGTCATTTTTTTACGGTGGATTTTCTCATCATAATATCCATAATAGTTTCCACATTTCTGTCGACAAATGACATTCTGCCCCCCCCTTTTTTTTTTTTTCAAATGTTTTTTGTGTTTGTATTAAATGTCCGCATGCCAGCATCTCTCCCCGTGTTTAAAAAAAGAAGATTCCTCGTTATCAGTTCTGCATTTCGACCTCGGTCACGCCAGTGTTCCTCTCCTGTGTGTGTCTCCTACATGCATGCTGACAATGAGCCCACTGTGTGGGGGCCGAGCGGCCCCTCACGCCCACACAGCTCGCTTCCCACAGAGGCTCCTCGCGCCCCACTGTGATTGGCCGCTCTGGAGCAAGTGTCCATGGCAACAGGAGTAGTGTGTCCTTGGTAAACTTCGGGGACGCATGTATACGTTCAGAGTAGGAAGGAAGCCAGAGGATTGAACGTAGAGGAAACCAGAGCAGAATGCTAATCCAGCGCATTGTGTTAAAATGGGTCGTTAACGAGACCGCGTGACTTTCAGGAAGAGCGTTCTGGTTCACAGGAAAACCATAACCGTAATACATGCATCAGTTAAAAAAACAAAGGTTTGGCCTTTTTATGGAGCAACATGAGTTGAGGGATTATTTGTCAGGAGTGTAGATTTCATACTTCCATCCTATTTCCTGTGCTCGTGCTTTTCCAGTTGTGTATCTTTGACGGCGCTGTGGCAGCAGGAAGGGTGCGTCACGAGGAGGGTGGGAGGGGGCTGTTGGAGTAGGAGGTGACGGTTTAAGTGCAAGAGAGTAATTTGTTGGTGTCGGCCGCGGCACGGCGCCCCCTGCTGCCCAGCTGTGTGTGTGTGTGTGTGGTTGTGTGGTTGTGTGGTTATGTGGCTGGCTTGCAGCCTTCTCTGTTTTCAGACATGTGTTTCCTTGGAATGACGTCCATCTCCCCCCCGACTTTGTGTTGCCCTCATTCCTGGTATGAGTGCATGTTCAGACCTCTCGCCTAAGGACCCAGCTCACTCTCTCTCTCTCTTTTTTATCTTTTTTTAATTTTTTTACAGCTCCAGTGGAGTACAATATAAGACAGAACTTGCGTCTTACAGCATTTTTTTTGATTTCCCGACTGTAAAAGCTTTACTGTCACTGAATGTCCTTGTGTTGTACCTTGTATCTCGTGAAACTCAGGTCATTGCCATTGATTTTCCTCTTTTTTTCTCTTCTTCTTTTACTGTAAATTACCCCACTAATGAACGTTCATTGTTGTTTGACCTTGTAACAGGAACATGCAGTACAATGCTTACATTGGGATTGCCACTGCATTACCTGGACTTAGACGTTGTGATTTTATTATCATGTTAGGATAAAACTTAAACAGGGAACATATATCTTTCTGCATTGTGACGGTTTAGAGAAGCCTTTTCTTTATTAATACAGGCTTTGCTTGCCGTCATAAGCCAGAAGGGAACGTGTTCGATGTCAAATTGACGGCATTTCCTGTTATTGATCACAGAAATGTAAAACATGGAATAACTGAACCCTGAGCATTAGTCCAGGAACGTAATGTGTGACTACAGTCACAGAGAGGATGCTATCTGACATGCACAGCTAACATTTTGTGTTTGATAATGTAATAGTGAAGCCTCATTTGGATATTATTTTGCACGTAGTTTTTGAGAAATGTGAACATGAACTGTTTATTATTAATTATCTGCCCATAGTGAATGGGCACGCCTTGTTTATTCAGGTGATCGGCCTTGAGTGTTATGCAGCCTTCCATCAGCCCCAGGCTGTTGATTCAGTGTTTATAGTCGCTTTTATTTCCCTGTATAAATAAGAATTGAAGCAGTTCATCGCTGCCCAGCCAAACCAATAGCAAGGATGCAAACAATTGTTAGACGACGCCACCAGAAGCTAGTATGGGGTTGTGTCTTCATGTCTGTGTTTTGTGTTTTGTGTGTGTGCTTGTGGATGTGTGTTCAGCTGACCCTCTTTGTCCACGTTGGCACCAGGTGAAGGTGATGATAGAAGACGAGCTGCTGGGTTACGCCTGCGAACAGTTCCTGGGGAAGTCGGTCATGGAGATCAAGAGCGTCATCCTGCAGACCCTCGAGGGTCACCTGCGCGCCATCCTGGGTGGGTAGTTCGATCGCTGACTCGGCTCTTCCCGTAGTTTACACTCGTGATGTGTGCGCAGACGTCAGCGCGCTCGCCGACACGTTGAACCGGTGGAAAAGCGCACTGCATGAAATGACGGGCGCTGCTTCTGTTTAATCAAACAGAGAGGCGTGTGCTCTCTCGACATCGATGCCCGTCTTTGTCGAGCTCAATTTTCACAAGGCACTAACCCTCGTGTTGGTGTCCTCTCAGGCACCCTAACCGTCGAGCAGATCTACCAAGATCGAGACAAATTCGCCTCTCTCGTGCGAGAGGTGGCGTCGCCCGACGTGGGCCGCATGGGCATCGAGATCCTCAGCTTCACCATCAAGGTGAACGACGCCGAGTTCCCTTTGCCCTCTGCATCCATCTTCTGAGCACCTGTGTCTCGTTTTGAACAATAGAACAATTGGATTACTGACCGTTTCCTCGTCCTCCTGACAGGACGTGTATGATAAAGTGGAGTACCTGAGCTCGCTGGGCAAAACTCAAACAGCCGCAGTACAGAGGGACGCAGACATCGGCGTGGCGGAGGCAGAGAGGGACGCCGGCATCAGGGTAAGAGAAGCTTGAAGAGCATATTAAAGTTTCAAGACAAGAGCGATTGGAAACGCATCCATTCTCTGATTGTCTAATAGCTTTTTGCTAACAGCCGTCCCATTAAGAAACCGCAGAGCGCCTCCTCATCCATCTCCCACGTCATAATGTTGTGCACGCTGTCTTTCACAGGAAGCCGAGTGTAAAAGAGAAATGATGGACGTCAAGTTCTTAGCCGACACAAAAATGGCCGACTCCAAGCGAGAGTTGGAAATGCAGAAAGCTTCCTTCAACCAGGAAGTGAACACAAAGGTACCGGTTGCATGTTTTGGTCTTGATATCAGATTTTGAGCCGTGAGAGCGGCGCGTTAATGAAAACCCTCCGGCCTCTCCAGAAAGCAGAGGCTCAGCTGGCGTACGAGCTGCAGGCGGCCAAAGAGCAGCAGAAGATCCGTCTGGAGGAGATCGAGATCGAGGTGGTGCAGAGGAAGAAGCAGATCACCATCGAGGAGAAGGAGATCAACCGCACTGAAAAGGAGCTCGTCGCCACCGTGAAGAGACCCGCCGAGGCGGAAGCCTACAAGATGCAGCAGATAGCCGAGGGAATGAAGTGAGTGTGTCCCACGCAGACCGGCAAACAGGAAGGAGACAAGAGCAGATGCTAGTCCTGGTGTTGACCTTTTAAAAGACACCTTAAGGGGGCAGTGTGTAGGATTTGGCGGACTCTAGTGGGGCGGTTTCAGAGCGTTTGACACCCAGCGTGTAGTAGGACTCAGGCGGCCAACGCCAAAACGCAAAGGGCTCCATATGGAGCCAGTGTTCGGTTTGTCCGTTCCGGGCTTCTGTACAAACATGTCCGCCTCCGTATGTAGATGTCTGCTTCTGGGTAATGGAAACACAACACTTTTATATCATAAATATTATACTCTGTTTCTGCTAATAGATCCCCGACATGCTACACACAGCCAGACACTTTAAACATGATTTAAATGTGCTCTCTAACTTGTATACAAGACTTTCTCATGCTCATGTCAATTCAAGTTGATATTTTTACTTACTGCTGGTTTCAAAGTGTGTTTACATCACATTGAACCTGCGAGTCCAGCTCGTATGTTCCCATGTTATTGCAGAACAGTACACGACTTAACGCACTAATGGCGGTGAACACTAAACAGTCCTTTCCATGCTTACCTCGCCCCGCCCCCAGGATAAAGACGGTGCTGAATGCGCAGGCGGAGGCCGACAAGATCCGCCTCATCGGTGAGGCCGAGGCCTTCTCCATCGAGGCCGTGGGCAAGGCGGAGGCCGGCAAGATGAGGCTGAAAGCTGAGGCCTACCAGCTGTACGGAGAGGCGGCCAAGACGGCTCTGGTCCTGGAGGCGCTGCCCCTGGTCTGTTGTTTATTCATTTATTTATTTATACATGCATACACCGCTGGTTTTAAAGAATTCTCCCACACTCACGTGTCCACCTCTAGAGGTCTGGCACCAGATTTCTTTCCCATGTGAACGATAACACTTGAAGACACGCTGTGTCTCCTGACACAGTGCAGGTGTTTACTTAACACGCCGAGCATGTGGATCCTTAAAGATGAACTGACCCTCCTGCCTCGCAGATGCCTACAGTTTCCCTAATCGTTTCCCAACGTGGTCGTGAATAACCCCATGGAAGCTTTATTGTTGTGGGTTTGTGTTGTCCTTATTGGTTCATGACTTCTGTCGAGATGATACTGGATTGTTTGAAGAATTTATAGATGTTTTCAGCTACTTTCTCTCTAATAGATAAATCAGACTTTTGTTTTGAAAAAGTAAAAAGAAAGCACAGATCTGTTTGACGCTTGAATGTGAGCTTGATGTTTCGGCTACGGGTCCATTTATACATTTAAAATAGTTTACTGGACCCGTGTGAGGCTGCAGCTCTCACGCTGCTGACTGTTTACCAGTTTAAGGAATATATTATGACCCAAAGGAATAAAATAAAGGAGTAATTTCACCGGCAGTAAGTTTCATGCCACTTCATACACGGGGATCCATTGTCGTGGTGTTTAATAAAGACTTGCACTGGTCAAAGGTCTTTACCAGACAAATGACTGTTGGTCGACGTGTTTTGTCAGTGAAATAACAAACCGTTGCCCTGTGTGTCATCAGATTGCCGGTAAAGTTGCCGCGCCGCTGTCCAAGACCAGCGAGATCGTCATCCTGACCGGAGACGGCAGCCGCGTGACCGGAGAGGTGAACCGTCTCTTAGCCGAGCTCCCCGTGTCCATCAACGCCCTCACTGGAGTGGACGTGACGAAGGTGAGGCGCCGCGCTGTTCTCCACAGTTCATACACTTCCTCAGGCCCCTCGTGTTGCCTTCAGGGACCTCTGTACGATTCCTGGAAGTTACGAGCTCTGGGTGTCTCGAGCGTGTGAACTTATTCAACACAAAGCAGCCTCATGATGCTGCTGTTGAGCCACTTGCACAGGGACTTTCCCACAAGTGCAGTTTGGGAGCAGCACAGGAAGCCACGTGGAGTTTTACCACCCACATGACAACACATCTTCATAGATCTGACAGAACAACGGCAATGTGTTGAGTAAATATGCAACACAGTCGCCAAAACAACTTTATGAGGCGATGATATAACGAGGCGAACGTTCAGCTGGTTTAGCGTGAACGGGAACATTCACTTCCTGGTTTAATCCTTTATTTATCCAAAACCACAACAACAAATTCTGTCTCATCTGAGCTGAATTGTGAACATAACGTTTAGTTATCCTGTTATAAAATATAGTGATGTTCTAATAAGAGATAAGATAATCCTTTATTAGTCCCTCAGTGGGGAAATGACAGGATTACAGCAGCTTGTTCACAAGTAAATACAATGAACACAAAAATGAAGTAATATAAATAAAAAATAGAATAATATTAAATATACAGATGGAATAAAAATGTGTATAAAATATTGCACCAGGTGATGAATTAGTGCAATTACAATTTACATCCTGACTTTGTCTGTGTGAGTGTGAGACACACCGAGATACACACACACACACAGAAAAAAACATGTACACACAAAAAAAACACGCACAGAGAAACACAGACACAAACACACACACACAGAAACAAACACACACAGAAATGAAGAGAAACACACACACACACCCTGAGCATCGCTCCCTGCTAACTGCTAACCGCTAACTGCTCCCTCTGGTCCTCAGCTGCCTCTCCTCCAGAAGATGATGAGTCCACAGTGCCAAACAGCCAACTGAGGAGCCGGAGACTCGTTGGTCTGAATCCTTCAACATTTATCTGCCTCAAGCATGAGTTTTTGTTTTGGAGGAGTCGACCTCTGACCCCTTATGCAACTGCCTTTGACCAGAAACACTTGACATCCACCAAGAAGTTTGACAAAAAATATAAAAATATATTTCTAAGAGGTTGTTTTATTTTCTAAAGGAGGAAAACAATCTGGGGCCTTAACTTCCAAAGGACCAGACTCTATGTACCTTGTGTTGTTTTTAGTTGTAGACGCGTCGGTCCTCGTCCCACTGCACTAGCGATCCAGGACTCAGTGCTGCGATCTCCTTCTGTCAAGACACTAAAGTCTGAGGTTCACTTTGAACGTGGCGGCGTTAAATAATTACTTTTAGAAGGACAACATTAACAAAACCCCACCGGAAACGATCCAAAACGTAAAGACCAAATCTGATCATTGATCTCTTCTGCAGAGCAGCTGGAGTCTCTGCGTGCGGCGCGGCGTGGCGTGCGGCGTGGCGTGTGGCGTGGCGTGCAGCTCCTCCTGTGAGGCGTGACGCATGTCTCCAGTTTGTGAAGTAACTCCGGTGTGGAGCCGCCTCCCTGTCCTCTTTGCTCCTGACAGCTGCTCCTCTTCTCGTAGGTCGGTCCACTCCAGCTCAGAGATCCAAACCGCTGTTCCACGTCATCGCGCCTCAGATCTTCACCCACTGTGATTGTAGAATTTGCGGCATATTAGGATATTTGTAACGTCTGAATCACTCGTACGAGCGCTCTTTACCTCGCGGTGCACCGTCACGTCGTGCAGTGCCTGTTCACCACTCAAGTGCCCAAACCTTAGGACAGTGGGTCGGTTTTCAGTTGGATTCATGTGCGAGTATATCACTGTGTTTATATAGGTAGACGACGTTTTAATGTAGCTCCCTGTTCTCGTAACATCTGCTTCTACTAACTCTTCACTTTTGTCCCGTGCTCAGACACATCGGCAGGAACCACCGCGAAGCAAACGCTTCAGACGAAGCCATACCGAGAGAAGATTAGCCTTAAACGATCGCCCCGGACGCTGCCGAGGCCCACCGGGCTTTCCTTCTGAACTCTTGGCAGCCTCGTGGTCGACGTTCAGGGTCCGAGCTTTAATTTTGTGACTCCGCCGCTTCTCTTTTCCGATGCGCTGACGGGTTTTCCCCCCGACGCCGTTTCACTTATTTTGTAACCTTTTTTTTTTTAAAGGTCGAGCGACAGCGCTGCAGGAAGCCCGCGTCGCGTTCGGTCGGCCCGCTCCTCGTTAAGTTGCAGGATGAGCATGTGATCAGGAAGTAAACAGGAAGTAAACAGGAAGTAAACAGGTGGCGTTGACGCCCTACAGATCTTGAGTGAGGTCAGTGTGAGGTGGAGCAGTCGCACCGTTCACCTCCTTCCTGCTGCAGCGTGTCGATCGAAGTGAAGCAGCAACTTTCTCTTTTCCTTTTTTTTTTTGCTTACAGGTCAATCAAATGACTGCACGTAGTCTGTTACAATCATTTAAATGTCCAATGTGACGTTTCAGTGTCGCGTCCTCTCTCGTGACCGCAGTGTTCGGCCTCCAGAGGGCGCCATCGGGTTACTCCTCAACACCAATGAGCCGTTTGTTGTCAGCGAGTCCAACATCTTGTTTTCATATCGCACTTCTTTGCCACATCAGCCGACCTGCCGGCAAGGGGGAGAGGTCCTGCCCTTTCTTTTTTATATTCTCACTTTGTGTTTTTTGTCGTGAATCCACACAATCTGTGACTTTTAATATGTGTTTTTAATGTTTTGCCACTGACCGCGATGAAGTTAGTTCAGTCGTTTTCTTTTCTTTCTGTGACTAAACAAGAGGCTCTGGGTTTGTTTAGTCCGAGCAAATCTTATCTGGGAAAAAAACAAACTCTTTTAATCTGTTGGTGTTGGGAGAAGCTGCTGCTGGTTTGTCACAGAGACAATAACACTTTTAACATGTGGACGTGGAATATTTTCTCACCGTCATTTATAATGGGCCAGTATTTTTTTTAACAAGTAATTAACTCATAATAATATCGTCCGTGAAGCCAAGATGGCCGCGGTGTGGCGGCGTCACAGCAGCTTGACTTCAGTGTTTAGAGACCAACACCAGCTGATCTGGAGACGCAAACCCGCCACTCGCTGTAGCGGCTCAACACATTCAGGAGGAACGGAGCGGTTGCAGAATCTTCTGACAGTTTAAAAAGCGGCCACTCCCATTTATATGTTCTTCTTTTTACATATCTGTGAATAATCAACTGCGAGTGTTGGTTTCCAGACCTGCGTACGGTTAAATAATCTAAATAGTGTGGGTTTAAAACTTTGTAATGCTCCTTTTTAGTTTGAAAAGTAGATTTTTGTTTTTGTACACTGTGCCTTTTGTTAGACGACGAGAAGTCCCTGTAAAACAGAGACGGGCTGATAGAACATCTGAACATGTTAACCTGTACCTTTTTCAAAAGTCTGAAACAGCCATACATATATATAGTATATATATATATATATGTATATATAATAGTTCAATATAAATGTAGCATTTCATAGCTTCTCCTTTGGAATCTGGACCGCTCAAAGTGTTTTCAGTTATTTGGCCGTTTATATATTTTGTGCCAAAAGTACAATTCGATGATTTGTCTAACAATAGGGGCAACTTTCTGTTGCTCAACGTGAAAAGTTGCCGGAGAAAGCGATTAAAGACCAAACAGCAGACAGACCTACGCCTTAACTCTTCACCTCTTCATGTTCATCCGTCACGGAAACTAACCTGTAATCTCTATGAAAGGTGTCGTGGATTTATCTTGTGGCTTCTCATGTTACTGCGGCCTTTTGGGGGGAAGCGGTCGAGCATGGCATTTCAAGCACGTCTTCATGTTGTTCTGTGTTGTGTGTTGCTCTATAATAAACATTATACCACTTCCTGTCGGCCTCGCTGCGTCCGTCTGTTCCAGAGAGACTTCAACCCGAAACATATTGACGTGAACGGAGCGTTGAGGTGAAGGAAAAGGAACGGGACGGTTCAGGAGAGAAGATCCACCCTGAAGCCGCCTCACACACACACACACAGGACCCCGATACCACACACACACACACACACACACACACACACACACTGCAGCAACAACCCTCAATACTGCAGTCAAACAACGATTAAACACACGAGCAAACGATGGAGCTCAGCGAGCGTAGAGGAAATTATTTTCATGTTTTAGATAATTCGAGTTTTCCGAATTTTTGTAAAGTGATCTTCCAGATAGTTTCACATCATTTCTGTAATAAAAATCAAATTTGAGTTAGGAACTCCTAAATAAGTAAAATAAAAAGCTTTAATCTCCGCTTCACTGCGTCTTGTCCCAACATTTATTAATACAAAGCTTACGGTCCATTCTTTAAAATGTCTCCCTATAGGAGGAGAGTAATGAATAACTTTGTGTTTCATGTCAGAGGAAACATCTCTAATGTCTCCAAACGTCCCTGCTGAACTCAACCTGCTCCTTCTGGCATTATTAACGCTTTTCTCTGCTTAATCCAGCTCAAAATGCATTAATGCATCAAAAAGGCGACGGGTCCACGCGGCCTCTTCTCTCTTTAAATACTGAAGTGTGAAATAAGAGCAACGTTAAAGCCGCCGCGCTGCAGAGGCTTCAGCTCGGTTTGAGGCCTCCAGACTCAATCTCCTCTAATCTAAAAAATAAAGTGAAGTGGCTCCAGGCCGGATGTTTCACACCTCTGAAGTGGGAACATGAAACCACCTCAGATTATGACAGAAGAATGAAATAAGAAAAAAGGTTCAAGCAGCCAAGAAAGACATGGAAATGTGCAGTTTGTTCTGTCATACTGAGACACTCGTGTTGCCTGGAGGATGAAAAAACTCTTTAATAATCTCTCACTTTTTGTTCTTAATGAGTCTGCTGGTATAAAACCTGTGAGTGTGATATCGTACCATGAGGATGGAAACATGCGGGAGAGGGACGTGACGTCATGGCGGCAAGAAATCCTTCACTTGTCAGTTAAGAACAATTCAAGAGGAAGCTGCCTGATAACAAGTACATCAACAAGTTTGAATAAAAGCGTCCCGTTGCAGAACAATAACTTTATTTACACAGCAGGGTTCACAAAGTGCTTCCACAGATAAGCGAAGCATAAACACGACCCAAAAGACCACGAAAGCATCGAACACAACCAAACCTAACAAGGAGCCAAAAAGAACAAATATATAAAATATAGAGAATGAGAGCATCCTCCCTCTGTGTCCTGGAAAAAAACAACAAAAAACATATCTTTAAACACAAATGGAAAAAAATGTGTAGAAAAAAACAGTGTTGTCTGCAGCAGATAAGGAGCTGCAGAGCCGGACGGTCCCACCGCCGAGGTTATCTGCACCCGCAGGAGCGCCGTCCACGCCCTGTTACCCCCCCCACCTCCACCCCACCCGGTCCGTTACACACCGGCTCGGTGTCAGCGTGCGGGCCGGATGCGACGCTGCGCTGTCCGACGAACACGTCTCATGAAACACACGCATGAGTGTTTTAAACACAGAGATCTCAGCTGCTCTCCATCTGGCCGAGAGCATGAAAAACAGGTTGATGAGTCAGCTGACATGACATCAGCATTAAAATACCGTCCATAAAAGAACCATCACACATGAATCCAGAGGGTTGTGAGATGACGCAGCGCTCCGGGCCTGTTGACGGATGTTTGGCTTCCTGCTTTCAAGCGGACATGTTGGACCAAGAAAGGTGAAAACCACGTGAAGCGGTTCAGACCAGAAGGATGACAAATATTAAATGCTCCTCGAGAAAAGCTTTTATTTTGTAATTATTGCTGCTGCTGTTCAAGTCAAAGCTGGCACAAAATGACATTACAAATGATTAAAAAATGGTAAATGAATGAACTTTTCCTTCAAATATTAACGAATTGATTAAAAAAGCTCCAGAAGAAAAAGGTGTGTGAACACATTTTGCTCCCGCCCAACGCTTTCATTCATTAAATAACACAACACAATAACACATGGAGGACCTACAACCCGTGTGCAGTCCGTTGTGTGATGAGGGTGTGATGAGGGCGTGGAGGCGATCAGGTCCGGACCAGATAAGAAAAAGTTCACCTCGTGCCGCCTGGTCCGCCCCAGATGTCATCGCGGTATGCTAATGAGCTAACGAGCCCGCGGCCTTTAAGAGACGAGGACTCAAGCCGCTCAGCAGACGGAGAGCTGGAGCTCGTGAAGGAACGAGTCAGCGAGCTGAGAGAAGAGAGGAAGGAGGTGAGCGTCTGACGGAGAGGAGGCTGTCGGTGCATTTAGTCTTTCAGGACACTTCTGCTTCTTCATTTAAATGATTTTTTGCAGCAGCGCTGTTGCCCTGTCGACCTTCTCTAACGTCTCCTTCTTCCTCTCGCAGCTCGCCGACGTCACAGGAAGCGGCCGCGAGCCGCCGCGTACATCTTGTGCCCCGGACAGGATATCATCTTATACTGTAAGTTTATTAAAGAGACACTACAGTATAGATGATGTACTATCCAGGGTCTCATCCGCCCGCCGGCGCCATCGGACCCAACGGACCGCGGCGCCGCAGAGGAGAGGCCGTCAAACCGTTACCATTACTGAGTTTCAGTTATGGTAAGGGTTACACGGCCCTCGCTCAATGTCATCGGGCCCGCGAGGATGAAGACAGGATTGATGTGTGTGTGTGTGTGTGTGTGTCTCTGCATGTGAAATAATGAAATAAAGCTGATGGCTCCCAAACAAACGAGCGCCTCGTCATTTTTGCTTCTCTAAACCCATCAAAGTCTGGGTTTCGGCGTCCTAAACATCCAGAATTGTTGCTTCAATGCGCTGGCGGACGTGTATCAGCGTTTTGCGAGCAGCAGTTGGCTTGTCTGAGTGAAGATCTCTTTATCTAATCGCTGGGAAGCAGCCGCTCGGAGAGCAGGGAGCTGCAGGGCCGACACGACTCCCCCCCCCTCCCTCCCTCCTTCCCTCCCTCCCTCCCCCCCTCGCTTTAGGCCACGAGCCGGTTGTTCATCGAGACGCCCCGGATAGAGTTAACGAATCCAATCACCACTATCTGACCCATTTTAGCATCAGGTTAGCGCTCCACTTTGCCTTCCATTAGGGAGACAATCCCGCCCTCGGGGGGGCCGAGCTTTGTGAGAGAGAGAGAGGAAGAGCGAGAGAGAGGATGGAGGGAGGAAGCAGAAGAACACACACACACACACACACACACACACAAAGAAGAAGTGATGGTCGGCCACACTTCAGAGGGCGATGAGCGGAGGGGGAGCCGGTGCGTCGGGGACATTTGAGCGAGCGCCGCGTCCCGCGAGGCGCGACGAGGCGCTCGCCAAGTGGAAAAGCTCCGAGAGCCAAAGATAAACCAGCAGCTCGCCAGACGCGCTCGCCCGTGAACACGCGTGTCAAACTGGAGTCAGAGCCGCCGCCTGAGTCCTGTTTGTTGCCCGAAATACATCTCAGCGAGACAAAAACGCCAAAAAAAAATCTATTTCGCGCTTTTTATTGTCAGCACTTTACAGGTGTGGATGTGTCATGTGCACACGGGTCGGGGCTCCGCTCTGTGCATCATCATAAACTATTACAATCTTTAGACAACAGCACATTATAGGTCACATCTCATCATAAACAAAACAACTAATGGTCTTCTGCATGAAAGGAGGATGTAACGTCCACGTTTGGTTCTTTTAAACGTCCTTTGTTCGGCTCTTTGTGTTCGTCCTTTGAGGGAAACAATAAATACAAAGAAGCGTCGTCACCTCTTCGGCGTTTAAAGTCCCGTCGGCCGTCACTTCCTCAGCTTAACGGAGAGCTTGAGCTTCACGTCCCTCAGGAAGATGCGGCTCAGGTCCTCGCCGGCCTCCCGGGCGACGCGGGCGACCATCTGGCCGGCCGGGCCGATGGCTATGCCCTGCAGACGCAACACACACACACACACACACACACACACACACACACACACACACATCAGGCTCCAGCGAATAGACGGGACCACAGGGGGATTATTATATCTATAAACTACTTTCAGGCTTTTGTGTGAGGGATACTGTCGTCTAAAGGATCGTTACGACGTCACAAAAACTAAAAAAATGAATGTGTGAGTTGAGATTCAGCCACAAAAGCTGGACGACGTCACTTCATACGGTTCAAAATGATCTTTTCATTGTTTAGAATAACTGTTATGTGTGCGTATGACTGTAAAAACACCTTAAATCTTCATAATAAAACATTTATTATATAATTGCTTTTCAGTGACGTCGTCCTTTTATGATCATTATTTAGTTCCTCTCGTTTTGTTTGTATATTTTACATATTTGTCTTCTACTGTTCTTTTGTGGTTGTTGTTGTTGTTGTCTTCATGGTCCTTTGTGTTTAGCGTATTTAAGTCTTTGCTTCTCTGTAAACTTTGACTTTACTTGCTACTTGCTACTGGATACTTGCTGTATCAATAAAGTTATTATGATTTTTACCAGGAGTTATTTATGAAACATGCTTTTCTGACTCAAGCACTTTCTTATTAAATATGAACGGCTTAGAAAGGCTGCTCAAATATTTACAAGTTAAAAACAAAAGAAAATGTGGAGGATTGTGGGAAAATAAATGTTTGAACCCGTCACGGCGACAGGAAAGATTTCACTTCCTCAACTCAAATCAAACCGTGATGTTTATGACGCAACAGTTTTGTTCGCGCTGCGTTCGTGTTCAACCTGATTTCCCGACAGCAGAAAACCTTCGCCAGCGTTTCTGATCTCACCATGTGAGTCTCCTTCCTGACGTAAAGCTTCACAGAGATGTCCAGCTCGTTTTCTCCGTCCTGCCAGAGTTCAATCATCTGAAACGGAAAACGTCCAAATATTAAAACTTCTTCAAAAAGGTCGATAACGTAGAAGTCAGTGAGGAGCAGCAGCCGCCAGAGACTCAGAGACTCAAAGACTCAAAGACTCAGAGGGTGAACGTTAAGGACACGTTAAGGAACGATGACGTCCACACGGGACCGACAGGACGTCATCGTGTCAAACGTTTTGCATGACGGTGTTTTTGTTGAGGTGGACTTTTTTAATTCCAATACTTGTGTTTATTGTATGTATTTGTTTATCAAAGTCTTGGCAAAAAAAATGTATATCTGCATAAAAACAAACACTTTTTTTGATCATAACTATGAACATCCAGCATGATATGAGCCAGATTCCCCAAAAAAGTCTAAATAAGACACCTTTTTGGAAAGATTAGGACCTAAAGAATCAGAATATAAAATCACAATAAAACAAAGTGTTGTCCTGTTAGGAAGGAGTTCAGTCAAGAAACTGTGTCGTTCAGTTCAAAAATGGTAAAACATTACGTATTTTATGCCAAAAGATTGTCTGAATGGGGCATGCTGGGTATTAAAATGGGCACGGTTTCCAAAAGGTTAAAGCATAAAGTATAAATTGTATTACACCTTCAGTCTTCAGTGCAACGCACTGACTAAAGAAGACTAAAAAAAAAAGTAAAACCTGTTTTGAATAGAAATGAAATGAAACCAATTCATTATGTTGACTTTGTATTATTTGAGCTATTTGACTCATCACAGAGTGGAACAGGTCAAAGTTTAACGCCGATCTGTTTCTGAAACAGTGACTAATCCTCTGGGGTCACATGACCTCGTCTGTCTGGACTGTCAACACTTCCCCTGTTCTGCTCCACCTTAAAGCACGAGGGCAGCGGGTGGAGGCGTCAAAGCGCGCGTCAGCGAGTGGAGTGAAGCGAGCGTGAAGGCCGGTAACGCAGCGAGACGTGAGTCTCACCTGAGTCATCCCGTAGGGAACTTCCTGGGGAAGATACTCCAGCAGCTTCTCCCTGATGATGTTGCTGCAGACTTCCTCGGGGCCCTGGTCCGTCAGGACCTCGCTGTGGTACTGCCACGGGCCGGGTTTGGCCCCCGCCAGGAAGTATTTCTAGGGCCACGAGGTGGAAACGACGGTTATTGCCGATATCATAACAGTTACAACGCTGCAAAATACTAAACTGCAGGAACTGCAGATGCAAATTAGCGATAGCTAAAATCTGGTACTGTGCATCAAATGGTAATACATCTATGTTTTAACTGTACGTGGTCACTTTTAAATAAAGATATATATATCTATATATATAAAGAGAAATGAGACTGAAGCGATGCAGCAAAACAAACAAAAGCTCAGTTTTAAATATAAACACAATGTAGCGTGTTATGTCATCGCTCATTACGAGGCCGCCGGGCGCTATGACATCATCCACACAGGTACCTTCAGCGTCTCCACGTCCTCGGGGTCCTTCGCGCAGAGCATGAAGATGTCCTTGAAGTGCGGCCATCCCAGCTGGCTCCTCAGCGCCCGGCGCCGCTCTTCGCTCAGCCTGGAGTCCGGCGCCGCTGCGTCCTCGTCCGCCGCCGCCGCTCCGTCCTCGTCGGCCGCCGCCGCCGCTTCGTCCTCGTCGGACGCCGCCGGGTCTCTCTCGGGCCTCTTCTCGGCCCACGGGGGCTTGATCACCGACGTGATGCGCATCCGCCGCCCGTTCACCACGCCGCACGTCAGCTGCGCGGTGACGGCCAGCAGCCGGTCCTTGGCCTTCACCTCGTCCACCTGGAGGAAGAGAGGAGCGCCGCTGAGGACCCGCCACGCCGTTTCACCGCCCGTCACACAAAACAACACACCCACGAGCCTCTCTTTTGAACCAAGATTCAGGTCTTCGGTACCTTGTTGAGGACCAGGATGGCGGGGATGTCGGGGTGCAGGGCGAGGCATTTCAGCACCTCGTAGTCCAGCCTGCTGCACATCCACCTGTCCGCCGCGTCCACCAGGACGACCACTGGGAACGGACACGGTCTCATTCACGAGCCCTTGAAACTCGCCGTGCGACTCATAAAAGTACATTTCAATACGTACCGAGGTCGGCTTCCTTCACCGTGTTCCAGGGATCCACGAGCAGCGTCTTCTCCAGCTGGTGTCTGCGGGAACAAGACAGGTCCGTTTATTGTGTAGAATTATATCATTCATGTTATTATTCATGTGATGTTGCGCCGTATCGTAACACTGCAGTCGTATCAGGGTTCATACACATGGTGACCGGTGGATTTCCATGACTTTTAACCAGATTTCAATGACTTTTAAATTGTGAAAAGTCATTGAAATCCACTGGTCAACATGTGTGTGAACCCTGCGTTAACGCAGGGTTCACACACATGTTGACCAGTGGATTTCTATGACTTTTAAACAAATTCCCATGTGCAAACATGTAGTAAAAAGTGATAAAATGTAGTATTTAAACTAACAATGAGGATTCAAAGCATACAGTAAACCTTAAATAACACAAATGAATGAGAGACAATAGTTTGATTAAAAGAATAAACATTTCTATAGATGCCTGTATGTATGCTGCTGATATTTTGAGCCTCTTTCTTTTAAAAGCAGATTCATTATTTCAAACTCAGCGTGAATGAACACATGAATGTAACACATTTACACTTCTTTTACTACACTTTGGGGGTATTATTTGTTTCAAAGGACTCTTCCAGGCCTGGAAATAATCATTTCAAAACTGAGTCTTGCAGTTTTTCCATGAGCGTAACAACCCTGACGTTTACACTCACTGTGGACAAACACCTGAAATGAAAGAAGTGAAAAAGACAGGCACCTTTTGACCTTTGATGCATTGGTGAGACCCGGAGTATCCAGTAAAATCTGCAACAACAAAACCACTCATGAGCATCATACGTGTTGTTTTAAATGTATTAAAACAGAAGAGACTCACTATCTGCGTGTCGTCCTCCGTGAGGACGCCCAGGGCTCGCGAGCGCGTCGTGTGCACTTTCTTGGACACGGCGAAGACCTTTAAGAGACGATTGTCGTCTTTACAAGGTGACCTTCACCCCCCCCCCCCTCCATGCAGTAACACAGGTACATCACAACGTGTGCAGGTGCAACAGAGAGACTCACCTTTCTGCCGAGGAGCTGGTTGGACAGGGTGGACTTCCCGGCGTTCGGGGCCCCGATTACGGCCACTTTTAAAACCTTTGGGTTTTCAGGCTGATCCGGGTCTCTCAGTAACGAAGATAAATGCTCGCCTGGAAAAAAAAAACACACACAAAAGGAATCACTGGAGATATGAGGACAGAAAAATATAGAAACTACAGCGTCAGACGAAGGGAAACGTCGGCAGAATGACGGATGCGAATCCGGTCTGATTACCGCCGTCCGGAGAAACCGAGGCCGGGAAGCGATGAAGACTCCCGTCCGCCTCGACCGCTTTGCCCTTCATCAGTCGGTTGAGAAATGCCTCCGATGTGATGAAGCGAGCGGGAGGGGAGACGAGTCCGGTCCTCTCTCCTCGGCCGCAGGCCGCGTTTCCTGCAAAGACATCGACATCTCCGTCACGTCGCTGCCGGCGGTCGGAGGCACAGCGATGCGTTCAGGCGCCCTGAACTCGCTACAGAGCCTCCATCCTTTTAGGGCAGCGCGGGCATGTAACGGTTAAATGCTGTACGGTGCTGCTGAAGAGCCATGAAGTGTTGTTTCAGTGTCGTCAGCACCGACAGTTCAAACTACGGCTAAAAGGATTAGTCAATTAACTGAAGAGCAGGAACTTAAGTCATTTATCAAGAAGAAATGTCAAAAATGAGCCTTGGTTCGACCCATAAATGTGAGGATGTGCTGCTTTTCTTTGTTTCATATGGTTGTAAATGACATGAAGGTGAGCGCTCACTGCGGTTTGGACCGGGTTCAAGATTTTTGAGGACGTCACCTTCTGGTGAAGGAAAAAGACCTGTTACAGGGTGACCCAGTCTGCCCTGCATGTGAGCCTGCTGAGCCCTTAAAGACATGTAAAAACCCTCGTTAGTAATGTTTTACATCACCAACATCTACTCTTCCCCTCACAGGAGAAACGCAGTGGCTGCTGGGTAAAGGCGTCCTAAAACGGACATCCTGCTTATTAAAGGTGAGCAGAGAGGAACTTTACTCTTTCAACTGTTTAATAAAAAAACATCAACCGTGTCTGAGAGTGTGTGTGTGTGTGTGTGTGTGTGTGGAAGGAGCTTTAAAGTCATGTGTGTAAATAGATATCTATCCTTTACCAATTGTTTCCCCTCCCATGTCGCCATTATCTTTCATGCACTCACAGACTGTCTCTACTGCACTCTACTTGTCTCTACTGCACTCTACTTGTCTCTACTGCACTCTACTTGTCTCTACTGCACTCTACTTGTATTACAGACCGTATCTACTGCACTCTACTTGTCTCTACTTGTATTACAGACCGTATGTACTGCACTCTACTTGTCTCTACTGCACTCTACTTGTCTCTACTGCACTCTACTTGTCTCTACTGCACTCTACCTGTATCTACTGCACTCTACCTGTATCTACTGCACTCTACCTGTCTCTACTGCACTCTACTTGTCTCTACTGCACTCTACTTGTCTCTACTGCACTCTACTTGTCTCTACTGCACTCTACTTGTCTCTACTGCACTCTATTTGCATCTACTGCACTCTACTTGTCTCTACTGCACTCTATTTGCATCTACTGCACTCTACTTGTCTCTACTGCACTCTACTTGTCTCTACTGCACTCTACTTGTCTCTACTGCACTCTACTTGCATCTACTGCACTCTACCTGTCTCTACTGCACTCTACTTGTCTCTACTGCACTCTACTTGTCTCTACTGCACTCTACTTGTCTCTACTGCACTCTACCTGTCTCTACTGCACTCTACTTGTCTCTACTGCACTCTACTTGTCTCTACTGCACTCTACTCTACTTGTCTCTACTGCACTCTACTTGTCTCTACTGCACTCTACTTGTCTCTACTGCACTCTACTTGTCTCTACTGCACTCTACTTGTCTCTACCTGTCTCTACTGCACTCTACTTGTCTCTACTGCACTGTGCCCTGTGCCCGCTGAGCTGAAGGTCACGTCCCGCCCTTGATGTTTCATTAAACATCCATCTCGTGCTCCATCTCCTCACACACGTCCCTCCACGCAGTAAAAGTCATGAAACGAGCATCTGGCGTTGGGAACTGACCCGCCGTGAGGAACCATGACGCGCGCTCCTGTGGCGCGCACCCGACGGCGGCCGCTCTGGCGGAGCCTCTGACGAAGAAGAGCCGCGCGCACACGCGCAGAGACATCGGGGCGCCGCGGGAAGAGAAAACAGCCCGAGACCGGACAACGTCCCGGGGACGAGACGGTGCTGCTCGCTTCAGAGGTGAGTCGCTTGTTTACGCTCACGTTGCTCGCAAGGTGGAACCATGTTTGACCAACGAGGAGCAACTTCCGCTGTGAAGAAGAGCGACCGACGCTGCGCGAGGGCTGAAGCGACACCGCCCCCTGGCGAGCACCCCGCGCACTGCACCGGCTACAACCACTGCGACTAGTTTAAACCGGGACTAAAGGAGACCATTTAATATCAAATGAATACCTGCTGCAGGTCTGAAACCCATGTATTCATGCAACATAAACACACCCTACGTTTACATGTGCGTTCATGTTTGTTTGTTTGTTTGTTTGTTGTTTGTTTTGCAGCAAACTCTCTGTAACTCCCACAATACAGCTGGGGGAAACCACCTGTGCACAACAGGTATATGATATATATTCAGAGGGTAAAGTCAGCTCATCGCAGTGCACAAACACATCCGCGGACACGCGCAACAGAGTTTATAGTCGGTGAGGGTCTTTTGAGGTGATATCTTCCTGGATTACTTCGTAAGGGATTATGCGCCTGCGACCACACATCAGCCTGCAGCGTGCACACTTCCGCTGTCCCTTCTGTTGCCCCCTGCCCCCCCCCCCCCCCCCCCCCCTCCCTTGAGTCCACACAGAAGCAGTGGAAGTGCCCGCGTGAACAAAACGCAGCGAGGCCCCTGCATCCTGTATCTCCACCTGCACTAATCCACGATGACAAGCTGATATAATGACGCGATAACCACGAAGTCTCAAAAGGTTTCGTGCATATTGATTGATTACTGTAACACGTTGTTTTCATGCAGGTTGGCAGCGCCAGGCAGAGCAGATGTCTCCCCGCAGTCCATCAGCCCGCGCCGGCTGCTCGTCCTGGAGGACTCGCTCAGGGCGGAACAAACACCTCCACCGGGAGGATGATGAAGGATATCAGGTAGCTCCCAATCTGTCATCATCTAACTCTAAAAGCTCGGCAGCGATGCGAGGGCAACACAGAAATGGAGCTTTTAGTGGACACTTACTGCCAGATTCCAATTGAACCAGAAACCAAAAGGATATTTGAGGATCAGTAATGTTTGAACTTTCTCTCCACCGGCCTCCCTCCCACTCTCTCTCTCCCTCTCCAATTCATTCAAGGCCTTTTGTCTCCCTGCGGGCTTTCCTCACATGGCCATTTCACGTGGGAGTGTATCAGAGTTCTTTCTATGACTGCATTAACTTTGGCCTTCAGAAAGAGCTCTCTCTCTCCACACACACACGCACGCACGCACACACACACACACACACACACACACACACACACACACAAAAGACAAAAAGGCTTCGCCTGCAGACCAGTTAATCATAAGCTGCAGCGCACTTTGCCATCTGAAGTGCACTTGCCGATGAATTTCAGTATGGTGTGATGGAAAACCTCCCTCTGCTGCTCCAATTCAGTGGGCTGTTGATTCCTAATCAATCTTTATTTATTTTTTCCTGTAACTCTCTGCAGAACTCTCTGTATTGATGCTCAAATACGTCAAGTCTCCCTGAATACGCAGAGTTGCCCCTGCAGGTGATGTCAGACTTTCTGCCACATCGCTCCGTTTGTTAAATGTGCTCATACTTAACACGTGCTGGGATTAGACACGCCATGACAGCTCCTGCACTAATGGGAAGATCTGGCTGCTCGTGTGGAACCACAAAGTTCATAGGATGACACGCAGGTGTCGTGGCCGTCGCTCCATCGCCGCTGATTGCGGTGAGAGACGTGATGCTGCACAGCCGGCTGTCTATAAAACAGCAGCTCCTGGACTTGTTTCATGCTGAGGAGTCCAACGCAGATATGGGCTATTTGCAAAGGCTCCCACAGATTAATGAGTGGATGGATCTCTACACTCGATGAACGAGGAAGCGAGTGAGAGCCGCGCTGCCGCTTTCTTCCTCAGCGCCCCGAAGGTCCCCCAAGGTCCCTCCATCCGGCAATCACTGCTCCATTTGTCTGCGTTTTAAAAAGAGGTGATTTAGCTCCTCAAACTACCCATATAGGTCACGCTGATGCTCTGATTGTACAATCTCTCGCTCAGCGGGGGCAGAAAGAAGGTGGTGGTGGTGGTGGGGAGAAGTTTTATTCATTCTAGACTTGCAATCGATGGGACTTGTCTGTGAAGTGGATCAATAATGCCTCCCTTTGAAATCATCAATCACGTCAGTGGAGAATTTAAAAAGCGTAATTAGGAACAGCGTCCTTAAACATCCGGTATTGACGCCGTCTTTGGTTTGGAGAAAGACACCGTTCTGCATCATTAACTTTGTATTATTGCGTGATGGAGCCATGCTGCGGCTGCACTTCCCCACCTGCTGAACTCCGAGCGCGGTGTGTGATTGGGCTTTCAGACCAAATTCTCCCCTCTTTCACTCGCTGATGGGGGAGTGGAGCTTGCATGCCCAAATTGGCTGGAGTATTGTAATGAGGCCCAGTCCGCACACTGGAACCCGGGCCTTCACAAAGCTCCATATCTGACACGTGAGCGCGTGCCATTGTCTGTCTGGTCGTCTTGCGTGCAGCTTCCAGCCTGACATGACGTGACGTGGCGGAGGACACACATTCTCCAGCGTTCCCATGACTATGCCACAACGTTCACTCGTGTCCATCTGTCTCTCTCTGGTAATAAAACGGCATCGATACTGCGGAGCGGGCAGGTGGGTGGTTGTAATGGAGTAATTTATTTCGGTTGTCACAGAAATATAAGTGTTTGATTAGGGAGCCATACACATCAGGCTGCACAAATAGAACCTTTCATCAAATCACAAAAGCATGTGACACTATTGACCGCGGAGTCTTCTCTCATCTTCCCCGCACAAGATTCATAATACAATATGTGCCGAGCGCGCAGATGCAAAATGCAAGGTTGAGACAGCTCAAGGCGACTATTGTGCAGCAGATGAGTAAAATGCATGAACAAGATGTATGTCTCAATGCAAGAAAGAATGATTATCATCCTTCAATGACTGAATGTGTTAGAGATCTGTGACACGTGTTTCTTTATTCAATCATGGAGCTGAAAGGGTCTGTTCGCTTCGTGTTTAAGGAATTTATGTTTCATGTGATGGTATACTGGCAACATTTGACTTATTGCTCAAAAGTATAAGACAGGCGAGTTTTATAAATATTGCTTTTGTTGCATCAAAGCTCACTGAATCATTTGAAGGGTAAGATGAAAGGCTTTCACAGTCACCTGATCACCTCCACTAACATGTCAGACCACCATCCAGACTCAAATCAATCAACTTCATTAATCAGTGCTACGGTGCATTGCAGCTGCTCTGGAGTCTTGATGCTCAGACATGATCAGTTGTTTTCTTCCTCCTTAAACATGTCAGCGCATCATTGCTTAATAAATGCTACATCATTGTTTTATTACAACACAAATCTGCATGCAATTATGTCAAAGGTTTGGGTTTCCTTTCCTGTGCACCTTTGCGTGAAGGACAGGAGGAACACTGTGTGAAGTAAATAAAACACTTTTCGAACATTCATCATGTGAACAAAATGCAAAAAGAAGACAATTGCTCATTGTAAAATAAAATAAAAATAATTGGAGAATACATCCGAGATTTTGAGTGATTTTCTTTATAATTGAGGTCGCTCGAAATTGTACTTTTGACTACATATGTTGAGCTTTTTTCCACCCTTGGTCATACTATATGTTCAACCAATTTAGCACGATAGCAGCCCATGAAATTATCATTATTTTTCATTTAAAAATATGAATATCGTGTCATTTTACATATTACATTCGGGCCAAATGATTTAACACGTTATTTCCATGATTCCCTTCCGCTAGTCCTACAAACTCTCGGGCGTCCAATGGGATCGCGCCGCCTGTCCCTTTAAACCCCTCGGCCGTCCTGCGCAGCGCGCAGCGCCGTCTGGAACGGTCCCCAGCTGCTGCGCATGCGCGGGAAGTTGCTGCCGCAGACAGCAGCAGCAGCAGTGATTCGGCAGCGCAGGGCAACGGGAGAAAATCGGTCCGTTTTAAACCATGGCGACGTACTAAACGATGCCTTCCGCAGAGGCGAACGGAGAGTAAGTAGTTGTATCTTGATAACACGGCCGCCGCGCGACACTGCGTGACATCCTCGTGCGCTGTGGCACGAACAACAGGAAGGCTCGAGGAGGCAACAATGGGACTGTGTATGTTTCAGACGGGCTAGGTTAGCTAGCCGGGAGCCCGGGCAGTCAGCTGGCACCTCACGGGCATCGTGCAGGTTCACGGCCACCGGACTGCTCCCCGGTTATATCAGTCTGTGTGTCCACCGGAAGCCCCTCGCGGCTCCGCTGTCTCTCGGGGGCCAAAGCGCGTTGCGTTCAGGCTCCAGAGGAGCCACACGAGAGCTGCTGTTAACTGAATGACAGTGGGGGCTCGCGGAGTGGAGCTGTCTCGCTCGTTGTTTTGTATGCATTGATAACAACCAGTGAGGGTTGAGCAGGGCTCAATTTGCTGCCTCATCATCATCATCATCATATGTTCACCTCTAACATGATGCAGATAGTGTTGTGCCATCCTCTGGAGAAGAAACGATAAGTTCCTTTTGCCTTCAGCTGCGGGATGGAGTTGGTAGTGTGGTTGTCTTGTGCTTTCTAAAAAGTGTGGCATTGCTGTGTCTAAGTTGCCCCCCCTCCTCCCCCTTTGGCACCCCGTGGTCTCATTAGCGACATGCATGTATATACCCTAATGTCGTCCTCCCTCGTGATCCAGATGTTGTGCGCGCTCCTTGCTCGCGGCGCGTCTGCAAATAGCGCATCTCGATACACCTCCGGGAGGGAGGAGGAGGAGGAGGAGGAGGGGAAAAAAAGGTGTTCCCACCTTGCAAAGGCAAGTGTTAAAGGTGATAACAAAAGGTTGACGTCACCGGGCTCGTCCTGATCCTGCCGCACAACCTCGACCACCGAAGAGGAGGAGGAAGAGGAGGAGGAAGAGGAGGAGGAGGAGGAGGAGGAGGAGGAGTGCAGGAGGAGTAGTTTCACAGAGCAGCTTCTTTTCTTTCCTTCTTTTTTGTGTGTTGCCGCTGCTGCCATAACGTCTAATGGTTCGTGTCTGGAAGGAAAAGGTCTATCTCTGATCAAATTCCCGGTAACCTCGGGGCACACTTAACTAATGGGATCCTATCGACGCGTCTCCCCCTCCGAGCCCGGGCTGCACACGGCGGAATGTTAATGTTGCCACAGCCTGTCCGTGTTGTGTTTGGCCGCTCCGGGTCCGGCCGTGTTTGTGTGCGCAGTCGCTCCGTAATGTCACGCAGCTTGACGGGGAGTGATTTAAAAAGCGGAAGAAAGCCCGCAGTGAACGCACCACTCTCCCGTCTAGGACCTATGGAAGTGACCGGGTTCACCCTGCACATGGTAAGAGGACGCCACTGCGCGATGGGAAGAGGGGAAAACCACTTTTAAGTCTGCATTTGCATGATGATTTTGAAGTTTAATGAATCTGACATTATGTATGAGGGGAAAAAAAGAGAAGAGAAATCCATTATCTTGCCCTTTACGTGTTTCGTTAATGACAGCGGGGAGGATGTGCTCAGTGTTATCCTGTGCTTACCCAAACAAGAGGCTGACATTACTTGCTCAAAAGTGCAGTTTTTGCATTGTAGCCCCCCCTCACACGTTTTCCAAAGAGCAGATAATTAAATTTCAGACCTTGTTGTCTGGGAGACTCAGGCCCCTAGACTCCCTGCAATTATCGTGTAGAAGGAACCTTTTTTTTGTGTGTGTTGTTGTTGCATCGGGGTGCTATGTTTCCCAGCCCAATGAAGATTAATTAGGTCTTAAAAACAAATGACTGCGAGGCCTCTCCCCATCCGTAGAAATGCAGGTCGCCTCTAATGACGGCGATGACGGATACCTGGAGGTCTCACGGCAGGGTGTGTGGGTACAGATCCACCAGCATGGAAGTGAAAGTTTGACTTGGACTTTTGTGTGTGTGTGTTCACGAACATGTATTGGCTTTTCATGTAAGGTGTGCGTCTGCTTTGTGTGTCGGCTCTTGCTTCATTACAGCAGCGGTCCAGCCTGAATGTCAGGCGGTGTAATTTGTTCATGTCACGCCGGTCAGCATTGTAGAAAATTACAGCGTTCCGCCAAATTGAAACAGCGCTTGAACGCGAGTGTTAATTATATTAATTATATCTCCGCGTGGCTTTTCAAAGTGTTCCTCCTCCTCTGGCCGAGGGGCTCGTGCTGACTCTCACAACCCGTCACCACAAACCCCCTCGGCCTCCTCTGAGGGCCGACTGACAGGAAAGCAAGTCCTTTAGTTTTTCTCCAGCCAAACCCCTGACACACACACACACACACACACACACACACACACACACATTGGGATGTATTGATTACATTAGAGGCAGAGGAGGGTGATCTCCTCAAAAAATACTTGCGTAGCATTTTGACCGCTACAGCTTCTGTAGACGAGGTTTACCTTTTGGAAACCGTGTGTGACAATCCTCCTGCTCCCATTTTAATACCCAGCATGCCCCATTCAGACAATCTTTTCGCATAAAATACGTAAGTCTTTTCATTTTTGAACCGAACGACACAGTTTCTTGACTGAAACTCCTTCCTAACAGGACAAGACTTTGTTTTATTGAGATTTTTGTTGCAGGTTCTGATTCTTTAGGTCCTAATCTTTCCATAAAGGTGTCTTATTGATGCTCCAGGAGGCTTTTTGGGGAATCTGGCTCATATCATGCTGGATGTTCATAGTTGGTTATAATCAAAATATCTTTTAAAATGGAGGTTTTCTTTTTGCAGATATACATTTTGCTGAACAAATACAAACAATAAACACAAATAGAGGAATTAATTTGGGGTTCCTACGACGACTCAAACAGGGAAAAAGAGGTCTGGAGACAAAATGCTTCCACAGTTTTCAACGAGTTAAACCACTTGCAGGGGAAAAATAAACACACACACACACACACACCCCTGCGTGTTTAAGTGTACTTGGGTGGATGCTTAATGGCAGAGGAGTGAGTAGACATCAGTGCACACACACTTGCAGTTCTAAACTCCCTCTGTAACTTTCGTCTTGTCAGCAAAATGAAAGCAGATACGTGTGTGAGTGATGATCGGTTCCACGGAGGAGTAATCAATCAGTTCGATTCCCAGATGTTCTCCACGTGGCAGCCGAACAATCTGATATCCCCGGCATCAGGCCGGTCTCCTTCCGGGCCGCGGCGGCACGAAGGGGATCGCATCAAAAACTCTGCTTCATTCCTTCAGAGACTTCAGAGCGAGACGATGAATAACGGATCACAAGGTACGAGAACCCGAGCAGATTCTCGTGTTCCAGCTGTTGTCGGGACTCGCGGGGAGCTCATTAAAAGCACATTGATTAGCGGCGGCCCCCCGTTTCTTGTGATTGTTGACTGAGGAGCGCTTCGGCTAACCGGCGGCGCCGTTTGACGCGGACGGTTTCATCTGCGCCGCGGCGAGCCGCTCGGCGGACGCTCGTCGTGGGTTTATCCGAAGCAGAAAGGCATTTGATGTTCCATTTCAGAGACGGCGCTTGAATTGTAAATGTGTAACGGTGCGCTTCTTCCCTTTTTCACTCTCCAGCGGGGGCCCTGTGTATGCTAACGCTCCTGCAGGTGTTCCCTGTGAATTTTATGTGCACGGCGGATTTTTATTCTCCTCAGATGAGCAGCATTTGTTGAATATCACCCATTTGCTAAATGAGGCTGACTCCCCCCTACCCCCTCCCCCCCCATCCACCACAACCAGGTAGCAATAATCTGCCAGCCGGCTCCACCTTCCGGTCCCCCGGCCGCCGGGCCAGCTGTCTGCCACCCACCTCCCGGAGAGGTCACCCGATGTCGCCCAGCCGAGTCCGCCTCCAGACGGAGGGCAGATGTTCGGTGCGGCCTTTTGTGTGCGCGCCAGGAGACTCGGTCGTTGCGGGTGAAGCGAGGGTCGCGCTGCGAGGACAGAACCGCGGCCACGCGGCGCATCCGGATCCGGTGTCGGGGCGACGCCGCGGGGGCAACGCCTGTGTGTGCGATTGAGAACGAGGGACCGATGGGGAAGAGGCTCCAGGCGGCGGGTCGGCCGCTATTTGCTTTACTTCACGTGGGATTGATTGATGGTGTGCCAAGTGACTGCAGGCGATCGACCTGATTCGAAGGAACACTCTATCTCTGTTTGTTGTGTTTTGTTTGTGTTCTTTTTTCTTTTTTTTTCCTCTCCCCCGCATGGATCTGCATGCTGGCCGGCTCCTGCTGGGTTAGTTTGTGTAATCAGCAAAAACCCAAGGCCTTTAAGCCAGGGAGTGCTGCAGCCTGACGGTACAAAGACCAAAGGGCCGCCTCAGATTGTTGTGTCTTCAGCTCGAGGGCAATCGGGAGGAAGAATCTAAGCCTCTCGGGGACGTTGAAGGCATGAACGGCGGTCGCGGCAGCAGGAGGAGGAACGGCGGCTCGGTCTGGAGACGGCGTCTGTCGGAGACGACGGGGATGTTTATCCGACTCCATCTCGCAGGAACCGGCAGAAGAGCGGAGCAGATACCGCTATCTGTTTATGGCGCGAGATAAGAACCGCCTCAATCGGATCACTGACCCTGCGCCGACACTCTCCGCCCTCGATACCGACCTCGTGTAACAAGAGGTTGCCGGGCGAGTCCCCGTATCACTCCAGGGTAATCCTAATACGCGCCATTAGCATGGCCCGCGGTTCATTGCCGCGGTTTTTCCAACGTCCGCGCCAACTGCTCATATCGGGGGCATCATTAGCCGCCGCCGGAGAGGCTCGGAGGCTGACCCGGCGTGCGGGGTCGGAGAGAAAAGCCACAACAAAGCGCCGGAGGAGCTGTAGGGAATATCAAGTGGAGGGAAGAGAGCGAGAGCGAGCTCAGGGTGTCATAGTTGGCGCAGACGTTAGATAAGGCTAAGCTACCAGAGGATTATAGAGGGAGGAGATGTAAAATGCTGTCGGCTAATTGGGCTTTATTTTTAATATTTCAGAGGGTTCATTATGAACTAAATTGGTGGAGGATTTCAGCTGCGGCTGCAGCCTCTTGAAGAGTCTTTTTGGAGCTTCACAACCTCGGTGATGGCAGAATCTTATATTTCTGTGTTAATGCCGTTGCATTGAACACAGGGTGCAGAACGCTCCTTTTGATTAACCCCATTTTAATCATGTTACACGGTCGCGGTTCATAATTCTTGGCTAATTGTGAGGCCCGGTTTGCCTCGCGGTCTCTCTTGCAACAAGCGCACAATGCGAGCCACGTAGTCGAGGTTATATAAAAACAAATGTTTTTTGCTCTCTGTAACCTTTTGGCGAGCCTCAACAACCTGAAGGGGGGGGTGGTATCACACAGTCGTGTTCTCCGGCAGAACGACGGCGCGCTGAGTGGATCTGAAGCCCCGACCGAGCGCCCGACGCTCGGAGGCTCGCTTTGTTAAGAGCTTTGCTGGGGAAGAGAGGCCGAGCCGGGCCGAGCCGGGCCGGTCAGCGCGCCGCACTTTGCCGTGACCCTTCCTCAGTTCATCGTCGGCTTCCTCGGGCCTCCGTGCGTGGGCGTGCTTTCTCTGTTCCGCGTGCGTGCGGGCGCTCTGGAGAGCGGCGCCGCGCTGCGAACGAGGCCCCTTTTGTAACCTCTTCACCCCTCCGGTCCTGTTTCGCGGCCATTGTCGGCCGCGCTGAATGGTATCTCCGTGCCTTGAAAAGTAACCAGATGACATTCTCCCCTGTTTGTTTCGAGAAAAAAAAAGGGCCCAGGGTTGTGTTGTGAAAAGCGGCTGAAAGGATCTGGCGAAGACTGTGACCTTCAGAGGCTAATCTCTCCGGCATGTCATTCAGAGCCCGTCTGAAGCCCGCGCGGACCTTTCTGCCTGATAGCGAAGCGCCGAGTCAAACGCGGACATTCCTGCTCCGGTCTCATCGGTTAGACGCCGGAAAGCAGTCGAGCTGGTTTGCTTTTTCTCTCCTCCAGCCTCCGCCGTTAAGGACGCAGAGGGTGTCGCGTCAGCGGCCGGACTGGAATCGTTATTCCAGACGCCGGCGCCGCCGTGGAGGCAGCGGGGATGAAATGCACTTAGAGAGCCGGTAAACATCGGTGAGGCCTTCGGACAGGCCCGTGTTGTTTACGCCTCCTCCTCCTCTTCCTCCTCCGGTGTGTTTGCTGTCTCGCGTTTCCTGGAATGTGCAGACATGCAGTTGTCGCTTAATCACAGGTCATAGTTCAACGACAGCAGCCATGTTATCCTGACTGTCTGTGTGCGTTGACATCATCTCAACAGGGTTGTTATTATGGAGATTGTCGGTCACACGATGGAGCATATCTTTTCTTTTTAGGTCTCAAAGTTTCTATCAACCTTTTGGAAACTCCTCCTGCTCCCATTTTAAGTCCCAGCATGCCCCATTCAGACAATCTTTTGGCTTAAAATACGTAATATTTTTCCATTTTTGACCCGAACGACACAGTTTTCCGACTGAAACTCCTTCCTAACAGACCAAGACGTTGTTTTATTGTGATTTTTGTTGAAGATTCTGATTCTTTAGGTCCTAATCTTTCCAAAAAGGTGTCTTATTGACGCTCCAGGAGGCTTTTTTGGGGAATCTGGCTCACATCATGCTGGATGTTCATAGTTACCATCAAAATAAGGGATTTTTTTTGCACATATACAAGAAATACATACATTAAACACAAGTATTTGAATTAATTTTAGGGTTCCTACGACGACTCAAACAGGGAAAAAGAGGTCTGGAGACAGTTTTTAACGGGTTAAAGCTCCAAACCACTTAGAGACGAACAGCCTTCACGGCACAACACGGTGCGGCTTCCCAGTTGTAAAGTTTTTTATCCAACAACGCTCCTCTCAGAACCCCTTAACCAGATGCTTTTAGTCCACGCGGACAAAAAGTCTTTAACCATTAATGTGTTCAAGGGGATTTGCCTTTCAGCGCGTCAGGATGCACTTTACCGTCTTTGTGCCTAAATGATCTCAGAGAGCGAGGAGGACGTTCCCTCCCTGCGCCCGTGAATAGCACTCCTGCTTCCTGTGTTCGCGCTGCGCCACCTGTATGGGGTTAAGATTGGGGTCAGACCTTTTGCTGGAGTCTGTTGTCTGAGAGGGGAGGGGCTTTTTACTCTTTTTCTTCCAGGAGCCGGTTGTGCCGGGGACTGACGTGAAAAGGGAAAAGCTGTCAGGTTTGAAGGGGGCCTCTTTTGTCGGACATCTTTCATTGATAAATGATTGGCAGATCTCCCCTCCCCCTACCTCCTCCATCCCTCTTTTGTGTTTGCCGCCACTGAGCACGACGGCAAATGATGAAATTGACCGTTCTGTGTGATACGCTTACAGCGAACGGGGTCGACAAAGGACTTGTATCCTGCTACAGCTCGACCGTCTTGCACCAGTCAGAAAATATCCCCTTGAAGTGGTGTCGCATCCGCAGAAAGGGATGGAGCCAAAGATGGAGACGGGGGCGGGACTTAAAAGTGCCCTCGGTGTGTAATGAGCAGCAGGTCAAGTTGCTGTGTGAAGGCTGAATTATACTCTTACAACTACAACTGTCTGTTCACGCAGTCGGATCCACGGACTCGTGTTGGTTTATAGTTCCTGTGTGTTTCATACTCCAGACCAGCAGGTGGCGCATCGACCGTTTAGAGTCGACCTGCACACCGACGTTCACGATATCTCCCTCCAGGAATTCACCTCCATCTTTGTGTCCTGATACTCCGTCAGGTTTTATAAATGCTCATATTTATATAAAACATTCTTCAACAGGATCCATTGTTCCTGTTTCTGCTGCAGCTTTTAAAAACAGAGGTATTATGCTATGAAACCGGAAATGCCAGACTCAGAAAGGACGTGGTTAGCGGACCAATCACAGCCTTGTGGGCTTGCGTTGCTTTGTTCAGAAATTTGGGCAAAATGGCCGATTTGACCACGCAAGGGCGGCCATGCGTGTCTTGCGTCTCTGCGTAAAACCTGAGTATAAATCAGCTTTGACACGGACGCATCGGTCCTGCTGCGTATCTCCGGTCTCGCGGCGAGGCTCGGCCCGGTAACTAATAAGCCGGCGCCCCTCCTCCCCCCCCCTCCTCCCACCAGGGGACCAGGTGCTGCTCGGCGTCCGGGGTCCGACCGTCATCGGGGATGAAAACTCCGAGACGTCGGCGACGTCTCTCTCCGCAGCTCCAGAAGCAAAGGAAGCGTTGGATGCTTCCTGGACTGCCGGCGGCGGCTCGTCGGGGCGAAAGACGCCGGCGCGTTTCGCCCACGACGCGTCGAGCGCCATTGTGTAGTTTAGCGCCGCGAGCGGCTCTGACAGATTGCCAAACCCCCCCGACGGGGCGATTTACCCAGCCGGCACCGCCGATGGCACCGACACCATCATTAGGCTTTGATCAGCTGCAGCCTGCAGGAGGACGGAGAGAGGGAGTCATATTCTTGATCTAATTACTAGCAGACATTTCAGGCGTCGTAATGTGTGATTTAACCTTTTGTCAGAGGCTATAAAGGGAAGCTGGGTTAATCTTCCCTGCAACCTCTTTTCCACGCAGGGGAGAGTGCCTTTAAATGTCTCTTTTTTCCCAGGAAGGAGCTGCTGGAAAACCTCCACGTCGCCAGTCCGCCGCTGTGTGCCAGCACGCGGCGGCTGACTTTCTACTTGAAATCTCTCAAGGCAACAGTTCTCTGACCTTTGAATGTTAGCAACAGCCGGCTGGCAGGACGCCTGCGCTTTATGCATTTGGAGAATTGCAAGTGGAACAAAATAAAAAATCTGTCCTTTCTGACTTCTGCACGCTTCCTCCAGATGGATTGTGTTGCGGCTCTTTCTCCCTCTGCAACATTGGGAGCGCGACCGACTGGACGAATAGATCGCGGGTGCAATTTCGAGGTTTTTTTGGGTTAATCAGTCAAACGCAGTTAAACAATTCTTTGGACACGAGGGGATTAGTCTCGCCCCGCGCTGAGCTCATCACGGCCCATTCTCCCCCAGCGCCGGCCGGGCTTTCAGGGCCAAGGGCCACGGCCTCGCCGGCTCCACGGAGAACCACTCGCACCCCTCCTCATGCCCCATTGCCCCTGAATGCACCACCGCGCCACGCTGCCTTTGTTCCAGAGCACAATTGGAATGATGGATTAGCAAATTAAATGCAGACCTTTTTCTATTCATGGCCACCTCTTTGCTCAAAGTCTCATTCGCTGGATCCATCGCACTTTTTAAAGCGGTTCAGCTTCACCGCTACGTCCTTAAATTCCTTCAGAAGAGTCTTTTTTTGCCCTTAAACGCGTTCCTAAAAATCCGTCTCGGCTGCAACTTCCCCGGCGTTAAAAGGCTCTCGCTATCTTGTTTTTACAGGATGACTTCCTGTCCATTTTCTTGCCCTTTCGTTCTGAGTGCTGATCACACTGATAGGAAGCGGCCCCGGCTATGATGATGATGAGGATGATGTGCTGGCGAGCTCGGTGCACAGCTGCCGGCGGGCCGAGCCGGCTGCAAGCGACCTGCGTCACGGTCGGCTCCGTGTTCCTGAGAGCAGAGCCGACCGCGTGCCCTCGCGTCATATATTTAAATATCTGTCTTTTTATCACTTTGCATGCTTTGTTTTCACTTCTGTGACTTTGTGGCTACTGTGAAGTATACTTGTATTTCATCTGCTTTTCTTTGTCGCTGGTTTCTTTTTAAACGCACAGCAGAGCTCGGTGTTTCTGCTATCTCTGAATCTCAACACACACACACACACACGCAGCTCATGTGATGTAACTGGAGCTGACGCCATTAGTCAGATAGAGCTGCTGTTGGTAAGCTATAAAAATAACTTTTTTTTTTTAATCATATTTGCTCAAACTGTCACTACATCCTGACAGCAGCGTGATGATGAATCGAGCTTCTGCCTCCACTCAAACGTGTCCAGAAACATATTTTAGTGAATCGTTTCCCTGTAAAATCAGCGTTTTGTTTGCTCCGGCCGGCGAGGTCACAAACTCTCGACGTTACAGGATGTCGTGAGAGTTCGAAGCAAATAAACTGCAGATTGAATTGAAGAGTTAACCAGCAACTATTTGAATAGTTTATTATTTGTTTGTCGTTTTTTGCTCAGAATAAAAATTTGCGTCGTACTGAGTATCTCTGGGTTTTGAACTGCTGGCGGTTAATGTTCAAGAGACCAAAATCAAGCATTGTTCTGTTAAGTTTTGGTCGGTCTTGCACTTATTTTAGCTTCTAGCAGCCGTGTATATCCAGCATCCATCTTCCTAAGGACTCTTCTTATCTTCTGCTCTTCCTCTCAGTGCAGTTCAGTAACCCAGGTTCCACTTTTTGTGTGTTTTTTCCCACTAAGCGGATAACTGGACCATGCTATCCCCCCCACACTGCAGTGTGATTGCTCTGCAGAGACCCCAATTAGCCGGACTAGCAGGCCTCCTGAAGGTCACCCTCAGGCTGTGAGCCGGCCGGTCAGCCGCTCTCAGAGACTCTCGGCTGGACGCCGGATCTCTCAACCACCACACTTCCCCTTCGCGGCAGTCTGCGTGTTCTCCATCTTGCGTCGCGCGGCGTTTGGCTAAAAAAAAAAAAAGTTGCCCGTGGGTCCTTTTTTTTGTTTTTGCGAAAGGTCAAGTGTTCTCGGCGGACCGGCGTCGTATGCTGCGACCATATCTGAGAGATCCATTTGTCATTAGCTCCAAAGTCCCCTACTTCATCAGCCCTTGTCCGGTGTCTGCTATCTCGGGCCTGATTGATGGCTCTGTCCTTATTGCGGGCGGAGTAAGGAGGGGGGGGTCGATGGCAAAAAAATTTGCTGCCGGGTGCATTAATGCTGTGCTCAATGGCAGAGACCCCTGAGCACGCCTCATCAGTCTTGAATCATCGGACGGCCGCGGGAGATCTGAGACGAGGGCGAGCGTGATGCGAGAGAGGCTGAGCGATGGGAGCAGGAGTTCTGTCATCCGGGCTGACGATCACTCATACCACTCCCTCCCTCCCTGGATGGAGACACACTGAGGCAACACAGCGAGCTGCGACGTCCCGAACATGCGGCACGTTAGGAATTGAACCGTCAGAAACGGTGGCGTGACGTCAGGCTTGTTTGCTCTGGGAGAGCGGCGGCGGCGGCGGCGGCGGCACACTGGCTGCCTGTGCGGGCTCGCAGCCGGACGGCCACATGTTCCCTCGCTGACACGCAGGTGAGATGTTTGAGCTGGAGATGGAAGGAGAGACCACAAGAGTCCAGTGTGTCACAAAGAGGCGAGAGCAGCCCGTCTCACACAGCCCCGTCTGCAGGCAGAAAGACCTCTTTCATTCCCCGGCTGGTCCGTAGGTGCGAGAGAGGGCGACTGGTTCGGTCTCGCTGGAGGCCGGACTGAATGTCAGAGCTGCCACGGCGGCGGCTGACCTTCCCACCCCTCACACAGACACAGGATGCACACAGACGGGCTTTTATCTGTCGTGCACACGGCGGGGAATCGGGATCGGCGTGAAGCCATTCTGCTTTTGGCTGCAGCGGTGTGTTCCCACCAGGTTTGTGCATCCAGGTCTCCGTCCTCCTCTTCTCTGTGGAGAAAAAAGATCTGCAGTAATTACAATTTAAACTGCGCATACCGTGAGAGACGGTTAAAATACCCTTGTATTTACGACGGCATCATTATCGTGTATTGCATTACGAAACTCTTACAATTGATGGTAATTTTGCAGATGCAGACAGCGCTCGCACTTTTTATGATGTGACAAGTTACCACTTAACAAGTTAATGTGTTTAAACGCCTCGGCAATAAATTAAAAGACTAATGGTAAACAAGATGAGGCTTTTAATGCGGAATAATAAAAGGTTGAATAGTTTGAGTGAGTCCTCCTGCAGAGCTGGCATGAGTCTAAACGGGGGGTTTCTGTGTGTGTGTGTGTGTGTGTGTGTGTGTGTGTGTGTGTGTGTGTGTGTGTGTGTGTGTGTGTGTGTGTGTGCAGCTCATATGGGAGAAAGGCCAGTTAGCATAATGGCAAAGTGGATAAATCTCTCACAGCGGGCCTGTGCAACACTGGGAGCCGTTTCTGTGCGTTAAGCCCTTTTAGGATGATTTGTGAGCGTCGGCCCTCGCACGGCGATGCCGAGCCGCTCTGACCCCGCTCTTAAATCAGCCGAGCGGCGCTCGCAAACAGGCCGAGGCCGGTTGATGCCGGGTCAATACCGCGAGTCCGGGTGGGACAAACACACACGGGCTTAACTTTTTCTCTCCGTTAAACACAACCTGCGCGTCAATAAGGAGACATTGAAAGACTGGAGGAGGTCATTATTCCTGCTGGGGAAAATCACTGGTGTATGGAGCTTCGCCTGTGTAATTTCCTGTGCATGCACAATATATATTTATATATGTGTGTGTGTGTGTGTGTGTGAGAGAGCGAGATGGAGGAACAGCTGCATTGATTTGGTTTTTGTTTGCCGAGTACTCGGAGCAGAAATGTAAGCCGTGGGAACACCTGGAGAGAGGGGAAAATGGGAGAAGAGGAGGTGGTGTCAGCTCTGCTGCTGGCTCAGTGCCAAGCGTGCACGCACACACATGTGCACACACACACACACACGTGCACACCTCTGATGTGTGAGGGCGGCCTGGGATCCCAATCAGCAGCACTTAACAAAGCTTTCCTCTTTCTCCCTTTAATCGCAGGCTCAATTTGTCACTGGGGTGTCCAATTTCTGATAAGCGCTTTGACTGAGAGAGGCGAGGTGGGTGTTGGGAGGAACACAAAATGGATGCACCTGCTAACAAATGAAATCAAACCACTCCATCTTCATTTCCCCTATTCCCCCCCCCCCCCTGCCAGCTGGAACAATGCCGCCTGCGCTTCAGCTCTCGCCTCGTTGAGTTATTTCTCGCTAACCAGAGAAACCAACTGGCCGGCCGGCGGCTCGGACGTCGGCTTTCAAACCTCCGACGTGCCACCGGCCTCGTTTCTGTGTCCCACCTGACTGGAATTAAAAGCTTGGATATAAGCAAATCATTTCCGAAGTGATTGGACGGCCTGTCTGCGGGTTCCCGATGCCTTTTCCTCAAAAACGAGTCCAACACCGGCGTGCTAGTGGAAGTTGTGGGACTGCGAACAAGCGACATGTCGGTAGTTTGTGTTTAACTCGTTGAAAACTGTGGAACCAACGTTGTCTCCAGACCTCTTTTCCCCTGTTTGAGTCGTCGTAGGAACCCCAAATTCACTCCAATACTTGTGTTTATTGTATGTATTTGTTCAGCAAAGTCTTGGGAAAAAAATGTATATCTGCAAAAAAAAAAATCACTTTTAAAAGATATTTTGATGGTAACTATAAACATCCAGCATGATATGAGCCAGATTCCCTAGAAAAGCCTCCTGGAGCGTCAATAAGACACCTTTATGGAAAGATTAGGACCTAAAGAATCAGAATCTGTAATAAAAATCCCAATAAAACAAAGTCTTGTCCTGTTAGGAAGAAGTTTCAGTCAAGAAACTGTGTCGTTCAGTTCAAAAAAAGTTAAAACATTGTCTAAATGGGGCATGCTGGGTATTAAAATGGGCGCGGGAGGATTTTCCCGCACGGTTTCCAAAAGCTTAAGTATCTTGAGGCGTTTTCTTCCATTGTTTTGTGTCGCTGGGATGTTTCTTAGTTGGATACTGTAATAAAAATCCCCGCAGCTTTAACGTAAAAGGCATAATTTCCTTTTTGCCTAAAATAAATATATTTTTGTTCAGCCAGAGTTCTTCGTTGTCGGCAGAACTATAAGACTCTACCGGCTCGTACCGGATGCGTCCGTCGCTGTGCATCGACAATCTGCAGCAGATCGGTTCAACACTGTGTTGGTTCAGCTCTCTTCATCCTCTTCCACAGTTTAGTGATTTATACAGCCGAGCAACTTGAAACACCAGCCGCCTGAAGTCTGACGCTTCCTATCGCACGCGCTCATCGCACTGAATCTCGTATCTGTACGTCTGTTGTTTTTACACGCCGTCCCGGTCCAAACCCCTGCAGTCTGGCATCTGACACGGCAGCATGTGACTCAGCACATTGTTGTCTGGCGTGATGTGAGATGTGTGGAGATAACGCGGATGCAGGAGATGCAACGCAGCGGCGGCGCTCTCCTACGTATGAGCCGTGTGTCTGGAGCTGTGTGATCCGGCGGTTACCGGCGGGCTGAAGGTTCTCCAGAGGATAAAAGCGTCTCTTCCTTTAGTGTTGACTCGCCTTCCTGCGCCTCTCGGGGCTTCTGCTGCGCGGTCGTTGCGGCTCGAGGGACGTCGGCGTCGGGGCGTCGGGTCCGTCTGTCGGCCCGCCTCCGGAGAAAAACCTCAGCGGCCGTCGCCAAGAAAACGTCGCGCGGACGCTGGTGAGCTTTTGTCGATCTCTCGCCTTCTCATCCGGCGCCGCGAGCAGGTGAAAGTCTTCTCTCATCCGGGGAGATTATTCCACACCTGACGCCGGCCTTTAGTCCAGATGAAGCCTCGCTACGCTGACATCTACTCGTCAAAGTGTTGAAACGTCAACAGTACAGAACAGGCCTCTGCACAGCGTCATGCACGCTCCTAAAGAGATCTGGGTGACTTGATCATGAAGTATGAGATGGATTAAGAGTGTGAGGAGATCTAATCTGATCTCAGGAGCTGCTTCATAAGATATTTGCGTTCCTTTTTATTGTACTACGCCCTCTGGTAGTAGGTTGAAGACATGTCCTGTGTGAGAGGAGGCCCAGCTTCTGGATGGACGTGCAGCAGATGAATAAATAACTCGGCTGGCACGTCTCGCTTTGGCTCTGCTTTGGCATGCCGCCCGCGCTGCATTTTCTATCAGGTGTAAACACGTCTGTCAAACGGCCCAGCGGGTGGAGGGGGGCGGTGCCAGCGCGCCCGGTCTGCCCGCCTGACCTCGGCCATGCGGGCACGACTCTGACGGAGCGCACTTCAGCGCTAGCTTCTGCGTCTGGATCGCTCTTCTGCGCGGCGAGTTCCCCTCCAGGGGCGATAGTGGCGCCCGGGACTCGTCCACCATCACTGCCACTCATCCGAGTGGAGGAGGAGGAGGAGGAGGAGGAGGAGGAGGAGGAGGAGGAGGAGGAGGAGGAGGAGGAGGGATGAACGAGGTCACTGTGACGAGAGGAAGACCTCTCGGCTCGGGAGCTCGTTTCCTTTTTCTTGGTCGGCGTTGTGGTCGTGAAACCGGCTCCTCGCATGCAAAAAGGATGCAGCCGCTCCAGCAATGGACTCTCATCATTCCAGAGGGTTTCTCTCTCTCTCTCTCTCTCTCTCTCTCTCTCTCTCTCTCTCTCTCTCTCTCTCTCTCTCTCTCTCTCTCTCTCTCTCCGCTGCACATCCACCAGCTCACCTCAGGGAACTGTCACTTTTTCATCAGTCAGTTATTGAGCATTCACACAGCCTCCCAGTTGTTGTGCAACACTCTCCCCCCTTCCTCTTCCTCTCTTCCTCTCTCTCTCTCTCCCCTCCTCTCCCTCTTCCAATCCCTAAAGAAGAGGAGCTTCAAGTAGCTGTCTCCTCTCTCCTCCTCACCACTGCAGCAGTTTCCTTGTTTGACAGTTTCATGCCTGACACCCCGTGTCTGGCAACTTGGAAACCACTATTTCACAGACTCTCAATTTGAGTGGAGTTGGGGTTTGGTTGTCCTCTCTCTCTCTCTCTCTCTCTCTCTCTCTCTCTCTCTCTCTCTCTCTCTCTCTCTCTCTCTCTCTCTCTCTCTCTCTCTCTCTCTCTCTCATCAGCATCCCTTGTGCGAGGCCGTGCATCCTGACGTGGCCGTCCGCCGGCAACAGAAACCTCTTCCTCTCTGTGCCGGTTTGTGTGTTTGTGAACCTGACGAGCTAATGAAGGCCGTCCTCGTGCGCCGTTTTCTTCCCGACGTGCTCGAAAAAAAGCCGAAAGCTTCTTTTGACATGACGCTCCGGCTCGGTGTTCAAGGGCAGAAAGCTATTCTCTGTTTCCTGCTCCTTCTCCTTTCTTCACCTCCTATTCAGAGACTCGGCTCGCAAAGAAAAGTAATTTCACTCTCTCCGTCCCTGAGAGGATCGGCGCAGTGAAGTTGCATTGAATTTTTCTACTGCAACATTTTTTTTTCTTGGCTCTATTTCAGACCCATAACCTGGGGGTAAACATGCAATTAGAATAACAGCAGCCGGCTTTCTCCTCCTCTCCTCTCCTCCTCTCCTTTCCTCCTCTCCTCGTCTCCTCCAGCCGCTAGCGCGAGTACAACACGGTGACTCGGCTCTCCTAATTGCTTCCTCTTTTAATTGGTATAGAAAATCCTTTTTAATATTCAAACAGTAACTGAATGTACTTTCTCACCTTTTCCCACCGTTTATAATCTTTTTTTTTCTTCCTTTTTATTGTTTTTCTCCTCGTGTGTCCTTTTTTAATGAGCTTATTTTTGGAGACATTCTCACTTTTTCCACCCCCCAAATTTTAATAGATGACTTCCTCCGTAATCAGTCTGCAGCGATTCCCCAAATTTCAAACGAATGATGATGAAGATATTGATCAAAAGAATCGACATGAACGCAGTCGGCTGCTCTAATTTCCTAAATGGGCTTCCGTCTGTCTTCTTCCTCCTTCTCCTCCTCTTTTCCTTTTACTTTCTGATGGCTTTCTTCTCCTCTTTCCTCACCGAGCAATGAAAAAAGGAAATATATAGGTCATCTTTTATGGGAGCGATTTGACACGCGACACAAGCCGAGCGCATCGCTCGCTCACGTCCTGCTTTTGTCTGCTCTCCTTTTATGCGTCTGCAGTGAAAGCCACGCGGTTATTCGCTCACTTTTATTACGCTTCTATAAGTAGCTGGTGTCGACTTGTCGAGTCACGCCCCACACACACACACACACACACACACACACACGCACACGCTAATACTCTGTCTGCACGGGGCTGATAGTGTGAGACGCCTGGCTAAACGCCACCGAGCCGCTCCGCTCGGCCTGCCAAAGCCGGCTCGGCTCGGCCTCCACGGACGCGGCCCTGTTTCCACTCGGGACGGGCGGGGCGGCGTCTCCGCATCGCAAAGGCCGTTAAGCCGTGGGGGTCGGCATCCAGACCTCCTCCCTCCCCGTCCTGCACGGTCTTCAGAGGGGCGTCGGGACCGTCCCCGCCCCCCCGTCTGGACTTCACAAATCGTCCCATGTGCCGGGTGAAGCCTCCGTCGGGGCCAAGGGGCCTTTTTTTTTCCTGGAAAGTGTCAGTGTTTGGGGCGAGTCGGTGGACGTCGGGCTTCATCTCCGCCCCCCCGCTCTCCCGACTGTCAGCCGGGGCATTACCATCGGCTGACCTTTGCCGCTGCGCTCCCCATCGCACAGCTTTCTGACATTCAGGGCCGCGGTGGGGGAGGCAGGAAGGAGGCGGGCGGACGGCCTGTTGGCTGCTTTTTGTTGTTGTTGTTGTTGCCCGTAGAGTTGATGTGTGTGTGTTCTTATGACAAATGCACTGACAGCTTATGCTGCTGTGTGTGTGTGTGTGTGTGATTTCAGTCTCTTGCCACCGTTTGATATGTCGTTGCTCTCCAGCAGAAACCCGCTCGTGTCAAAGACTTCGCTGTCGTCGTCGTGTGACATCTCGGCGTCCTGGTGAATGAGAGAGCGCTGGAGATCCAGCCGGCTGACATGGAGGAGCTGTACGAGCCTAAAACAAATCCTCCCCGGGCCGACGGGGGGAAAGAATAACACATCAGGCCAATTAGAGTTAATGCCCGGTGACGCGCTGAACGGCGCGCAGGCGGCGCTGCCATATGGCGTCCGGGCCTGTAGATCACAGCTGACGCAGCATCGCCCCCCAAAATCACTCAGATCTGCCTCAACGCCGCCTCCCCTCGCCCTCCCACCTCTTCTCTCTTACCCTTTTCTCCCTTCCTGCCGCCCGGCAGCACCCCGAGGTGCAGCGCTCAGGTATCTGTGTAGAACTGGCAGCTTCATTAAGCCGTTTTTTCTCCCCTCCTCCTCCTCTCTGCTCTCGCTGGGAGGATTTAAATGAGCTGTCACGCTGACCTTTTTGAGCTCCTGCTTTTTAGAGCAAGTTCACCCCCCACCGCCGCCTCCACCTCCACCCGTCTTCCTCCCTCTCCACCTTCCTCTCTCTTTGTCACTCTCTCCTCCACTTGTCTCCTCTCCCTGCAGGAGGGGGAAGACACACTTTTAAGCCGTCACCCGGCGGCAGACGGGCACGCCAAGGTTGTTTTGTGGGTAATTGCCTCTCTCGCCGCCCTCCTGTGATGCCAGGCGGCGAGAGGGAGGGCAAGGCCTCTGCGGACTTCATCTGCTCCCCGACTGCTCTTCAGCGCTGATTAAACGAGCGTCTGCGCCGTTTTGAATGCAGCGGTGAGCCAAGTGGAGCGCGGCGAGCGCTTTCTCCCTCTCTTTTACATCAGGTTACTGCACAAAGTGGCGTTTTTTCTTCTTCTCTCCTTTGTTTAATGTCCCCAAAATAAAGGCTCTTTGAGGTCTGGAGGACTTCACAATCGATCAGAGACTCACTAACTTGTCAGCGAGCGGGCCTCTCGAGTGTGTTATTTTCCAGTGTGCGGGAGTCATTAATTTCCTCCACCATGGTCTGGTGGAGGCGGAGAGGCAGAGCGCAGGTAGCAGGGTCTGACATGGAGGAGGAAGAGGAAGAGGAGGAAGGACTGAGTCGATTTTAAAGCTGCCTGCCCCTCAGGCCCAGTCTGCCCGCTTTACTTCAGCTGTTTGATGTTTAATTGAAGTTGTTATTGGCGTCAAATGTCACCTCACCTGATGCTCCAGGTGTGAATCGGTTTCTAATTGAAAGGTAACGCGTCTCCTTCAGCGCGGCGCCTCAGGGGAGCGGCCACAGAGTCCCATCAGTCTGGACCCGGCCGCTGCATCACCACGCAGCATGAGCTGCCTCGCAGTTATGTCTGACTGCTGACCTCTCTCTCTCTCTCTCTCTCTCTCTCTCTCTCTCTCTCTCTCTCTCTCTCTCTCTCTCTCTCTCTCTCTCGCCCTCTGCAGTGTGAGGAGAAGTGTGTGTCCCATGTTGCATTAGTGTCTGTGTGAAATGCTGGCCTGTCTGCCAGGGCCAGGTGACCTCCCCCTCCAGCTTCTCCCCCACACGCAGATGAACACTGGACATCAGAAATGTAAGTATCTCGGCGCACACACACACACACACACACTGACACACACACACTATTAACGACCGCCATCATCCCACACAGCAAACCAAGCTGTTACAATCCTGCTGCCCGCCCGGCGTCAGATGCTCGTGTCGACCCGCCGGCCTGCTTCTCGTCTGCAGCTTCGTGTTGAAACCAGAACGAGAGAGAGAACGTTTTCATTTCTTTTCTCTTTTTTTTTGCCCAACTATTTCGCGAACCGGCTCCTTTCCTTCCCTCCTCTCCTCCTTCCCTCCTCCCTTCCTGCCCTCATTCCCTCCTTTCCTTTTGCCCTCCTTCCCTCCTGCTGTCCTTCCCTCCTTCCCTCCTCCCCTCCTGCCCTCCTGGCCTCCTACACTCCTTCCCTCCTCCCATTCTGCCCTCCTTCCCTCCTCTCCTCCTTCCCTCCTGGCCGCCTTCCCTCCTCTCCTCCTTCCCTCCTTCCCTCCTCTCCTCCTTCCCTCCTTCCCTTCTCTCCTCCTTACCTCCTCTCCTCCTTCCCTCCTTCTCTCCTCCCCTCCTTCCCTCCTACCCTCCTGCCCTCTTTCCCTCCTTCCCTCCTCCCCTCCTTCCCTTCTCTCCTCCTTCCCTCCTCTCCTCCTTCCCTCCTTTCCTCCTTCCCTCCTGCCCTCCTCTCCTCCTTACCTCCTTCCCTTCTCTCCTCCTTACCTCCTCTCCTCTTGCCCTCCTTCCCTCCTCCCCTCCTTCCCTCCTTGCCCTCCTCTCCTCCTTCCCTCCTTCCCTCCCTCGTCGCCCCTGAGGATCTGTCCTTCCCTCATTCCCTCCCCTCCTCCTTCTCTCCTTCCCTCCCTCCTTGCCTCTGAGGATCTTTCCTTCCCTCCTTCCTTCCCGTCCTCGCTCTCGGCCGTCTCGCCGCTCCGTGTAACGAGAGAGAAGTTAAGAAGCAATCTGCTGCTCCGGTTCTGGCGGCGGGCGAGTCGGCGCCGGCGCCGCTCATTCACTGTGTTTGAGTTTCACGACTCAGCTGCTGACGAAACGAGGGACTGTGGATGGAGCGAGCGGCTCTTCAGATGATCGTGTGACACGGAGTCATGGTCTTTCCCCTTCACACTGATCCGCTATGACTTTTCAACGCGTTCGCACTGTGACGGCGTGTTTGTGTCGTCATGTTTTCCTCTCAAGCTTTTTAAGATAAACCCAAAAGTCACCACGTCCCATCCAGCCGGTCAGATGCATTTGTTCCATCATAAAACATCTCCATCTCTGTTCCTTCCTGTTTCTCAGAGAGAGGAACTCGGCTCCGACTTGACCCATTTCTGCAGCGGCTCTTTTTCTTCTTCCTCCTCCTCCTCTTCCTCTTCTTCTTGTTGTTGTTGTAAAGCGCTCCAGCTCATCAAGACTGTAATTTCAGAATCACAGTAATCAGCCAACCCCCAGGAGATCAGCGAGTTGTGAGGGAGTCTGCTAAGTGCCGGCGTCTGTCGCCTCGCTCCGGCAGGCTGGTGACATGTCAGCGCCGCCATCAGCGCCGCCATCAGCGCCGCCATCAGCGCCGCCGAGTCTCTGCTCGCTCGCCGTGTGACACACAACAGACGCACAACTAGAGTTCAATTTGTTTTCCTGCTCGACGCTGTAATCCATTTCGGTGATGGAGCTCCACACAGCACCAACGGCCCGAGAAGTTTTATTTCAATCCTTTTTCCTTCCTCCTCCTCCTCCTCGTCATGCTCTTATAACGCTTTTCCTCTTCATCCGCTCTTCAAAGCATCATTAACAGACTCGCAGTTACATCAAGACACTGGAGCTGTTTTTCATTTATTATCAAAGTGCCAAAAATCAACTAAAGGCGCCTCTCTGTGTGCTGCCAGCGATCCAGATCTCCTCCTGGATGTCTAGTGTGTGTGTGCGTGTGTGTGTGTGTGTGTGTGTGTGTGTTTGCTGCCACACAGAATCAGGCCTCGACCTTCAGGTGACAGTCCTTGTCTCCTTGTCTCCTTGTCTCCTTGCCTCCCGGCGGGCCGCAGGACTCCTTTCCTCTGCAGAGCCTCATCGTTTACCAGCATGGAGATAATCTGACAGCTTAACCCGTCTCCAGACCTCTTTTCCCTGTTTGAGTCGTCGTAGGAACCCCAAATTAACTCCAATAATTGTGTTTATTGTTTTTATTTGTTCAGCAAAGTCTTGGGAACAAAATGTATATCTGCTAAAAATCCCTTTTTAAAAGATATTTTGATCATAACTAAGAACATCCAGCATGATGTGAGCCAGATTCTCCAGAAAAGCCTCCTGGAGCGTCAATAAGACCTTTATGGAAAGATTAGGACCTAAAGAATCAGAATCTGCAACTAAAATCTCAATAAAACAAAGTATTGGTCTGTTAGGAAGGAGTTTCAGTCAGAAAACTGTGTCGTTCGGTTCACAAATTAGAAAGATTACGTCTTTTATGCCAAAAGGTTGTCTGACTGGGGCATGCTGGGAGGATTTTCCAAAAGGTTAACTCTCCATGAGGTGTGCTCGGCTGCGTCTCCGTGAAATGCACAGACTAGTTGTCGCTTCAAGTCTTTATTCACAAGTTCCTACAAGAAAAGAAGGAAAGAAAAGGCTCATAATTAACTCGGTTGACCGTGGAGCTCGATCCGTTCAGCCGCTCGGATGCTGACTCGTCCGTCACAGACTCTTGTCCTCTCCACTTCCCTCGTGTCCACCTGCAGACTGCCTCCTGCAGGTGAACCGCTGCACACAAAGAGTCATTTAAAGAGCCGAGGGGTCGGAGCAGCTGCTCCGTTTAGCATCCGGGATCGTCTGTTAGCGGGACGATGGCTGTGAAACGCAGAAGGCCGTCGGAGGAGTGGATTCGGTACAAAGGAAGCGGCTCAGACCGCAGGCCGGATGACTGGAGTGTCACAAAGAGGCCCTTTGGTGTTGGCCTCTTAAAGGCAGAACCAACAGCGAGTACAGCTCCACATCTCAAGCCCCCCTGAGATCAAACGCAGACATTTCTTCTTCCTCTCCTCATCACATTTTCTGCTCAAAGGCCTCGCGGTCTCCACCCGTCAGCACCGGGAGGCTCCGCTCACATGTCTGCAAGAAAAAACCTGGGTGGGCTTCATGTGAGGAGCCGAACTCACATCGCGTCTGATTTGATCCTGAAGCATCAGACCTGATTTCCCGCTCTTGTGTGAAAATTGCAATTTGCAGCACCACCCTCCCCCCCCCCCTCCTCCACCTCCTGCTGCTTAAACCCCGCTCAATAAAAACAGTAGTTTGAATAAAAGGAACTCTAATTAGCGCCTGCTGACTGTGCACTTGTGTTGCACGCTCGCTGGCTTGCAGCGGGGTAATTAACGGCGGCCAGACCGGCCTCTTCCCCCCCGCTCGCTCCTCAGGAACGCGCTTAGTTGGAGATCTGAGGAGCCGATGTGCTCACAGCCGCCCGCCGGCTTCACTCACATCCTCATTAACCCTCCCTTGATACTTTTAAGCTGTTCTAACTAATCCAGGTTTCAGGTTAAGGTTGAAATGCTAATGAGCGACGCTCGCCTGACGAGAACGCACAATCAACAGCTGGCAGGACCCTTAAACGGTGGAGAACAGCAAGAGGTCGATCGTATCCGCCGCTTGGGGGGAAACGACTCCAAACAGCAATTTACCGATTTCACTACATGTTTTCACAGCAGTTCTGCTAAAACCCTAAATTCTGATTTGCTTCTTTCTTTTTTTTTTTATCTCAAAATGCCTGCCTAAGCTTTGTTAACAATGTATAATCCCTTTTCCAATTTAATGGATTGGTCAGTTTCCAGACATTGACATTGCTTTCTTTGCTACTTGCCTGAGTCTCACAACTTAAGTATAAAACTCATTACACAAGCGCCAGCGGCTACACACACTGACACACACTTTTCTGTTGTGTTTGTCCTCACGCTACACTGTCCAAGTCCCCTAAATATGAATATGAAACATCTATATTTATGTATAATTCATTTCAGGTGTTATATTCCAATCTTTGTTGTATAAAAAAGAAAAGAAAACAGATTAAAAACCTTTTAGAGAAGCCAAAAGTTGTTGATCAGTCTTCCATTATCGGCCTTTCCTCCCCGGACGCAGAGCGAACCCTGAAAGACGATGTCGAACCTAAAGTTCCTCGTCTTTAACATTCATCCACGCCGTCCTCGGCCCTGGTTTTGATCCAGAGACAATCGCATTCCCAGGAAAAAAAAGATGATAAAAGATGTTTTATTCATGGCAACAGCTGACGGATCGCTCGTCCCGCCTGCTCCCAGCCCTTTCTGCCGCTTCCCCGACATGAGCTGCACAGAAAGGAGTTTGATCCAGAGTCCCACAAGCTCTCGATGCACCTCGAGTCCTGCAAACAAGGCACATTTACATATTGCTTTAAATGCTATTTACTGAGTGACGGTCGTCCTCGGCGGCTCAGCGTCGACGTGTTCATTTATCTGCGTTTCCTCCCGCTGGCGTTTGTTCAGCGGGGCCTCGGTGGTGACGGGTGAGGAGCTCTGGACCCCAAAGCATTAATGAGGCCGCCATCAGCAGGCTGGGCTTCCTCCCTCCTCCCTCCTCCTCCCTCCTCCTCCCTCCTCCTCCCATGTGCCGGCCTCGCACATCGCCACCCATTGTTTCCTGTTCACAAATGCAGCGGGAATTAATTAGCCGGTTTGGCACGGCTCCTGGTGCCGCCGTGTCAGAGCTCGCAGCTCCGCTCTGCGCCTCGTCCCTCGGGCCCGGCCCGCCGGCCGCGAGAGCCGACCTCCTGCCAGCGATTGAGACATTTCGGCCGGGAGAAGAAGGAGCCCAGGTGCTGCGACGGTGACATCTGGTTCACCTGAACAGAAGCTGAAAGAAGATTCTGACGAGTCGGATCCCTGATCCTTCTCCTCTGGAGCTCGGGTCCATCAGGCCCAAAGCTGTGGCGTCAGTAGGTCGGACAGGCCGAGGTGATGGAGCCCGTCATTCGTTTTTCTGTCATCACTTTTATTGTCCTCGTGCAAACGCGCCAGACGGTCGACACCTGCGAGGCTCCTGTCGCACGTGTTTTGTTTTTTTTTAAAAACAGGCTCATAAATGGAAACCTCGCGCTCGCACCCGGCACGCAATCATGTTCACATCGTCTCATCGGCGTTGTTAAATTTAGCCGCGGTGCTCAGCAGGTGTAACGGACGTGAGCGAGCTGAGGCCTGCGAGCTGTTCCCGCAGATCAGAAACGCCGCCGCTGCGTCTGATTACTCGTCTGCTGTCACGGCGCTCCGCTCTCTGCGTCTCTCTCTCTCTTTTCCCTCTCCTCAAAGCAGCCACAGGGGAACGTCGCTGCCTCTTTTAGTCTTTGTTTAGTTTGTGAGTCAGGAGCAAGCAAAGTATCCCCTCCCTCCTCCCTCCTCCTCCTCATCCTCCGTCCTCAGATGCCTACTTATTGTTTGCCCGGATGCTGCGTCAATTAAGGCCACTAAAAGCCCCCGACCTCGACGTCATGTACACCACCACCAAAATTGGATTTCAGACTGGGAAATGTGTCGGCTGCAATAATTCTGCTGAGAATGAGATTGGAAATCTCTCTCCGGCCTCATGAGACTTGAGCCGTGGGTTTTTTTTTTTAAGGAGAAACACAGCGAGGTATGGAATATGAGAGCGCCGTCCAAATCAGGTTTCTTCTCAGATGCTCAGATTACAACAGACGTGCTCTTTTGTGCCATACACACTTCCACCTGGGTTAAGTTGTCTTCTTCCTGTGATTCTCTCTCCCCTCCTGATCATCCTCCTCTTCTTTCTTTCCCGTCCTGTCTCTCCACCCCAGGGGACACCACGCAAAGGATGAGATCCGCTCCGTTTCCGACCCCTGCAGAATTGGATGCTTTTGCTAAGAAGGTCGCCAACAACCCCCTCACCATCAAGATCTTCCCCAACAGCGTCAAGGTCCCCCAGCGGAACCACGTGCGGCGCACCGTCAACGGGCTGGACACGTCGGGCCCGCGCTACAGCCCCTACCCTTCCTCTCAGGCCAGTGCCAAGCCGGGCCTCCTCGGCATCATCAAGGCGCCCGCCGTCAAGGGCGTCCTGAAAGACTTCGACGGCGGCCGGGCCCGCTTGCCCCACGAGGTCGTCATGAACGCCGGACCCTACCGAGTGGCCTCGACCAGCACTTTAAACCACCACCCACCTCTGCCCGCCCTGCCCCGGCTGCAGCAGAGCGCCCCGCTCCAGCCGCAGGACCCACCTCAGACCCTGCAGATGCCCCTCCGGCAGCAGCAGGGTCACACCCAGAGCCTCAGACACCCGCCCCGCATGGCCCAGCACCCTCAGGGCCCACCCAGACTCCAGACTTTGTCCCAGCACCCGGCCCTCGGCCACCCGCAGGGGCCCCCCGCCGTCATGCTTCAGCAGCAGCACCTCCAGCAGCAGCCGCCGCCGCTGCCGCCGCCCGGCCTGCAGGGGAGCAGGAACCTGCCGGATGGCGACGCGCCGCCTAATGTTACCGTCTCTACCTCAACCATTCCGCTCTCCATGGTGGCCGGGCTGCACCAGGGCCACCAGGCCGACCTGAGCGCCATCGTGCATCAGATCAACCGCTTCTGCCAAGCCCGGGCCGCCCAAGGCGCCGGGGCCACCTCCATGTGCGAGGGCCAGATCGCCAACCCCAGCCCGATCGGGCGCAACCTGCTCATCAGCGCCTGCTCCAGGGTGTCCATGCACAGCAACCCCGCCGCCGCCGCCGGCTTCCCCAACTGCATCATCGGCGCTCAAGACGAAGCCGCGGCCCCGGCGGGAGCTCACCCGCCGCACAACGTGGCTGTTATGAACCACTTGCCTTCCAACCACACCGATCTCAAGCAGCAGCAGCACCACCTGCAGCAGCAGCATCTGCACCAACAACAGAATCAGCAGCAGCAGCAGCAGCTCCAACACAACACGCAGCGCTCTTGGAATCAGCACCAGTTGGGTCACGTGGCCCACATCCAGAACGGGGGGACCCACCTCTGCAAGCAGCCTTCCAGGGACCCCGCCTTCCATTTCAAGGGCATGGGCTACCCTGCGGAGGTGTGCGCGGGTCAGCCTTACACCCTGAAGCCCCCCGTGGAGAGGCCCACCCCCTCCCCGCCCGTCAACAGCGGCATGCCCATGGCCCACTACGCCAACGGCCACTACTTCCAGTCCCACGTCTGGAACAGCGGCGTCCTCCCCACGCCCAACAGTGACAGCTCCGGGTCTCAGGACATAGCCATGCCGTTCCACGGCGCGGGCCCGGCGGGGGGCTGCGCCGCCGCCACCATGGACTGCGGGCCCCCCGGGGCCCCCCATTACAGGCTGGGAACGAGCTCCTCTTCCTCGGCCCAGACTAATCTGATGCAAACGGCGGATTACTTGGGCGGGGACTTCCAGACTCCCTACTTCCGCGATCAGAATCTCGGGTTGATGGGCAAGATGCACAGGCCTCTGAGCCGAGTCGGTCCAGAGGCCGGAGACGGCAGAGCCGCTCTCCTCCAGCACCCAGGGTTCAGATGAGCTGCGAGTCGTCCAGGCCCTCTGTCCAGTCTTACGCAAGGAAACACATGAATACAGCTGAATCGATGACTTAAACAAGCTAATGTTAAAGAGGGTAAATTAATATATTTAATGAAGAGCAGGAGGGTTTTTTTTGGTTCATTTTTTCTTCTTTATTTTATCAATCTTGCAAGTGATCAATTGCTACTTTTATTTTGGTAATGAGTGCTTTTACCTGGCACTTTAGGGAACTTTTTCACATACGTGTGTGTATACACACATCTGTACTGTGTGTGTGTGTGTGTGTGTGTGTGTGAGTCATTCCCTCCTTCCCTCTATCTGTGTGCCTGGATCCAAACAGATCCTGTGTTATTCCTCCTGCAGATCGATCCGTAACGTTTCCTTCTGCATGTAAGAAAGAGGAGAAGCAGATGGATCCCAACAACAACGTCTACTGATGGTTTTTAGTTTTTTTAACAGGGTCATGTCAGGAACTTTTGGCTCAGACTAGTTTTAGACTGATTTTCATTTTGGTGTTAACGCTCCGTCTCGTACATGACTTCAAGATTAAACAGTCTTTTGGGGACAGAAGAGAGTCATCATCAGAGTCCAGATAGACGAGATTAGGTTCAATTCTTTTGAGATGTGATTATTTATTTGCACCATAAGTTCTCGATGGATTCCTCTCTGTCGGTTAAGGAAGCGTGTAATCAGGTTGTTTTGTACATAGTCATGACCCAACAGGGAGCCATGTGGAGAAGAGGCGGCGCTCTGTCCTGCTGAAAATGCTGCAATGAATTCAGGTGTTTAAAAAAAAAAAAGAAGGAATAAAAAGACTTTGTGTCAACGCCAGGAAGGTTTGGCAAAAAGCGAGTGAAATGTTTAGTGCAGAAAATGTCACGAAAGATCAACTCATACCTTTTTTAAAAATGGCCAAAGTCACGTAAACGAGGACGCGCCGTCGTGAAGACGTGTCGCGTTGTGTTCCTTTCCTTTTGCCGTTGTTTGTAACCATGAAAAATGTATTACTTGAATGTTGAGATGACTTCTTTTTTTTGCAGTTTTTGAAGAGGAGAGGTGGCCGAGAGGACAAAACTCGTTTTGACCTCGACGGCAGGAAGTTGTGTGCATTAAGTTGTGTGTGTGTGTGTGTGTGTGTAGTCGCTACTGATTCTGATGTGAAGTCTGCTTCGAAAAAGACCAAATTGATCACTTGCAAGATCACGTGGAGGTAAACAAAACTGACTTTTAAGTTTAAAGTGAAACAGCAAATGCATTGTTTATTTTATTGTACACTGGCTTACCTACTCGTAACTTTAAACGTTCACGATTGTGTGTGTGAGGCGCCTGCTGAAGTGGGCGGATTTAAGGGTGTGTGTGTGTGTGTGTGTGAGTGTGAGAGAGATAGTGCGCGTGTGTATAAACACAATGACGCCCATGTTTTGTTCACCTAACTCCCTAACAGCCCTTAAAAAGCCTTAAGTGTTTGGTCCTTGGACTTCCCTTGAAGAGCATGGTTTTCATGAAAACCCCAAATAATAAGGAGAAAGCGGACGGTGACGAGACGCAGAAACAGCAATTATCATTATTATTATGTTGTTTTTTTATTTCTTTTAATTTTATTGAGGTTTCGTTGGGTAGACAGAGCAATTCCTTACAGATTCTTTATAATGGAAAGCAAGAAAAGGAGTAATATTTTGTAATTATATATTTTAGCAATGTGTAGTTACTCAGCTGTAACCCCCTCCCAATGCCTAAGTTTCAAAGCTTCAGTTTGCAGTTGTGACTATTTATAATACTTGATTTGCTTGTTATTTAATTTTCATTTCCTCCTTTGTTTCTTGTACTATTGCTGTGAAATGGAAGAAGGTCCACAAGCCTTTCTTTTGTGTCATTCTGTGCGACAGATGAGAGGCGAGAGAGCGTGAGAGTTGTGCTACTCTTTTTGTAATATTGTAATAATAAAATAAAGTTCTAATTTATGCTTTGAAACGGGTCTGAACCGCTGTGTGGATCATCTGCAACACTGATTTAAACCGACGGCGTCAACAGGTGTGCTCCTCTCTCCCCGCTGGCTTCATCCTGCATGAGCTCATGCCGCCTGACAGTCGGGGAAGGTTTGCTATTCACAGATTTGTGTCTCGCATAATCAGCCTTACAGCGGTCCAAAAAGGCCTGAACCGCGTGTGATTTGTAACCGAGACAGCTCGTGCTGAAGGTGGCTGACTGTTGCACCAATGGCTGTGCTTTGGAGCCATTTATCAGAGCCTGCCTCTGCCAAATAGAAAAGGGAAGTAGGGTAGACAAAGCAAGCTGTGAAAGCCACAGGACTATCTGGCTGCAGTAGATTTAGCTTGTCTGGCTGTGATGAAAATGGGACTCGCATAAAGGGCACGCAGCGGGGGGATGGGGGGGATCAGCACCTTCGTAATCAGTATTACTCCCACGAAGGATTTTGAGCGGTGTCAGAGGTGCCGGCAGGTTGTGGCCTTTGTGCAGGAGGAGAGGACGTGCATCCTGTTCAGGTGCTGGGACGCGCAGAAGCCTTCTGGGATTAAATGCTTCACGCGTGGAAAACGTTCCACTTGGTAATCGCGCCGCTCGTGACGCGCAGCAGGCCTCGGCGGAAACATTGCCTCCAAAGAAAATGTACATTCACAATTCAAAATCGAGCTGACTTGGGAGCATCTGTCACGCCGGCCGGTCGAGCAGGCAGTTCAAACGTTTGACAGTTGTATTTTCTTGGGGAACTGAAACTGAATAATATCTTTTGGGTTTGAGCGCCTCGCCGCTCGGGGTCAGCGAGGCCGAGCGGGCGGCGTGCCGCTCTGGCGGCGCCTCTTCAGACCTGCGTGGGGTTCAGAGGACGCATCTCTGTGGACTCGGCCTTCTGCGTCCGCCGGCTCCTCCCTGTGGATGAAGGGGGAAATGTTACACGACGTGGACACACAGAGGCCCAAAAAAAACATGATTTCATCTGAGAAAACATGAGGCTGCGTTCACGTTTCCGGCACCTCGGGTCGCTCCGTCCGGCGGGGCGGCGGCGAGGTGTCGGGCGCGATCGCAGCACCCGGGATCCTCGTTGAGTTTGCCCAGGTTGATGTTCCATTTGTTCCAGTTGACTTCCTCCACTCTGAGACGACAAGAGGACAAGAGCTCCAATTACTGTGCGGCGCATCAATCAGCTGCCAGAGGAGGCAAATTAGTGGAGAACACACAGTGTGCAGCGCGGCAATCGATCCCCCTCACACAGCTGCATGCATGGTGAAATCCTCAAGCCTAAAACCTTTATTATTATGTGTGTGTCCTGTTGTCTTTAATCACCTGTCGGCTACACGGTGCACGTCGCACACAGCACATTATGCATCACGCTCGCTTCATTACATTTCTTCCCCCGGTGCCACGAAACCAACTAGTCCCTCGACGCTTGAAGTTAGCATTTAGCTCCCATCGTCACTGAGAAGGTTGTGTAATGTTTACAGTTATCGCTGAGCACGTTAGCATGCTATCGTTTGCTGATTAGCACTGAAAACAAAGTGTGGCTGAGGCTGATTAGTTTTGCAGTTGTGTCATAAACCACAAACAAAATTCATCCTGTGTTTCAGTGATGCACGTGACCAAATAAACAATCACATCACCACATAATCATTGCAACTTTGGCTCCTTATCTGTAATTGAGCAAGGCAGTCTGTGTGTGTGTGTGTGTGTCTCATGTCATCCAGGTGGTTCAGGCGCAGCTTCTGATGAAGCCTCTCGAGCACGTGCCTGAAACACCGGCGCCGGTCGTCCCCGAGGGCGGTGCAGAGGTTCGTCTCCACCCCGCAGCGGAACCTCCTCCTCAGACAGCAGGACAGCCGTTTCTCCATCTCCAGGATGGTGATGGCCCTCTGAAAGCAGTCACAGCACGCCGTCAGGCCACGCCGGCCGTGAGCGGACACGTCACCCTCGACCCCCCCCCCATCTCCTCCTCCCCAGCTGTGCCGGACGATCTCACCTGCAGCTTCCAGATGCCGGCGCTCTCCTCCGTGGTCTTCTCCACGGTGCGGTTCATGAGGGCGATGAGCATGTTGAGCAGCAGGATGTAGGTGAGGATGATGTAGCTGATGAGCAGCACGTAGAACACCGTGGTGCTCTCGTGCTCCTGCGTGAACTCCATCTCGCCCATGCCGATGGTGAACTTGAAGAGTTCCAGCACGGTGTAGGAGAGGCTTCGGAAGTGGGGCTTCACACACGCCTCGCCAGGATCGATAGGCGCAAAGAGACGCCCCTTCTCCGACATGGTGGTGTTTTTCACAATGGGCTCTTTGAGCAGGGTGACCACCGCTGTGACGGGGGACATATGGAACAGATTACATACGGCGCATCCTCCATTTCCCAGCATGTTGCATCCTGAACGAGGGCCCCTACCTGCTGAAAACCCCAAGAGGAAGACGATGTAGACGAGAAGAAAGCGCATGATGTCACTGAGGATCATCTGCAAAGACGGGGAAAAAAAATAAGAGCCAAAGGGCTTCAGGGATGGATCAACGTGATGTTCCCCGCGGTGCAGCGTGGGCTGCGTGGGCTACCTTCTGGATCATGATGCTGTAGACGCCCATGTGTTTGCTGCCCCTGGAGAAGTAGAGGATGTTCACCCAGCTGAGAGCGAGACACAGCACCAGGAAGCTGAGGTACCGGCTATCCCCGAACAGATACAGGCCGGCCGTGATGAGGAAGAGGACGCCCTGCACAAAACTACAGCAGAGCGAAGTGTGAACCTGCACGGCTTCAGGATGATGCACAGGTGTCGTGTATAACACGCCAGATCATCCAAAGGTGTCACAAGTCACCAGACAATGAACGTCACAAGTTATTTGATGATTACACATTGTCAATTAAGAGAACAGGCATCATTTAATGTATTTTAGATTATTCAGCCCCGACAAAAAGGAAGTTTTAATGTTTTATTATTGCATTATTTTTGTAATAAATATTCACCCTCCAGAGTTGCTGACTCCTCCCTTAAATGATCACATGGTGGTTTTAGAAGACGCAGAATGAGTGAAATGAAGATTGTTGGTGTCTAACTATTGTGGAAAAACCTCCATCTTTAAGACAAAGGAACACGCAAAGTGACAAACACCACAACAGAGATTGCATAGGTGTTATAGTTATAGTTATAGAAACAATAACTATGCTGTGTGTTACTGTCATAAACCACTAAAGGATGCCGTCTATCAACCGCGTCATGCTGCCAGGTAAAGGTGATTTGCGCCTTTTGTTTCACAGGAAACTCACGAGGATGCAAACCACGTGAAATCATTATCACACTCACAAAAGAATATCATAATATCCATCGATCAGCAACGTCTGCAGCTTCGGCCGTTTCCTCTTCAACTCCAAGATCTGGGAAATTTAGATAAAGTTTTGGATCAGTCACAGTAGTGGAACACTAAGATTTTCATTGTTCAACACAAACATACCCCGATGAGGAAGAAATAGCAGTTAGCCAGCGCTGTCAGCAGCTGTCCTGACACGAACAGGTAACCCGCCGCCGTCTGTTTGAAGGGATACGGCAGCTGTGGGACGGAAGAGAAGCCAAAGCGGCGTCAGCGCTCGTCTGTCCGGGACGGCGAGGCCGATCGGTCACGCAGCTCCTCACCTCTCCAAACTTCTTGTTGTAGGCGACGATCGTGAAGACGATCAGGTACAGGAAGTAGAACAGGAAGTTGATGAAAAACATCCGACCCGCGAACCTCTCCCACTTCTCCTCCATCAGCCGGCTCAGAGGCTCCATCTGGAGCATCTCGTGGCGGTTCTGGGAGGAGTCAGATGTTTGAGCGCAGAGTTAACGACACTGCGACCCGGGCCTCACGACGCCGGGGAGTCACGACGCCCAGGAGTCATGACACCAAGGACTCACGACACCGAGAACTCACGACGCCGGGGACTCACGACGCCGGAGCCTCAAGGCGCCGGGGCCTCATGACGTCGGGGAGTCACGACGCCGGGGCCTCGTGACGTCCGGGAGTCATGACACCAAGGACTTACGACGCCGAAGACTCACGACGCCGGGGACTCACGACGCCCAGGAGTCATGACACCAAGGACTCACGACACCGAGAACTCACAACGCCAGGGCCTCATGACGCCAGGGAGTCACGACGCCCAGGAGTCATGACACCAAGGACTCAGGACGCCGGGGACTCACGACGCCGGTGAGTCACGACGCCGGTGAGTCACGACGCCAGGGCCTCACGACGCCGGGGAGTCACGACGCCCAGGAGTCATGACACCAAGGACTCAGGACGCCGGGGACTCACGACGCCGGTGAGTCACGATGCCGAGGAGTCACGACGCCGAGGAGTCACGACGCCGCTGCCTCAAGACGCCCGGGACTCAAGACGCCGGGGCCTCACGACGGCGGGACTCAAGACGCCGGGACTCAAGACGTCGGGGAGTCATGACGCCGGGGACTCGTTACGCCCAGGAGTCATGACACCAAGGACTCACGACGCCGAGGCCTCACGACGCTCAGACTCATGACACCGGGGACTCACGACGCCCAGGAGTCATGACACCAAGGACTCACGACGCCGGGGACTCACAACGTCCAGGAGTCACGACACCAAGGACTCAGGACGCCGGGGACTCACGACGCTCGGACTCATGACACCGAGGAGTCACGACGCTCGGACTCATGCCACCGAGGAGTCATGACACCGAGGAGTCATGACGCCGGGGAGTCACGACGCCGGGGACTCGTGACGCCCAGGAGTCATGACACCAAGGACTCACGACGCAGAGGCCTCACGACGCTCGGACTCATGACACCGGGGACTCACGACGCCCAGGAGTCACGACACCAAGGACTCAGGACGCCGGGGACTCACGACGCTCGGACTCATGACGCCAGGGCTTCACGACGCCGGGGAGTCACGACGCCGGGGAGTCACGACGCCGGGGAGTCACGACGCCGAGGAGTCACGACGCCGGGGAGTCACGACGCGAGGCCTCACGACGCTCGGACTCACGACACCAAGGACTCACGACGCCCAGGAGTCATGACACAAAGGACTCACGACGCTCGGACTCACGACGCCGGGGAGTCACGACGCCGGGGAGTCACGACGCCGAGGCCTCACGACGCTCGGACTCATGACACCGGGGACTCAGGACGCCGGGGACTCACAACGCCGGGGACTCACGGGGTTGTCGCTGCCGTAGATCAGGATCTCCATGACGGAGTTGTCCTCGTACGAGTCTATCGAGGCCAGGTCGTACAGGGAGCTGTGGACCGGCCCGTAAACCCACTCCGTGAACTTCCGGGACAGATGTTTGGTGTGAGCTTCTTGAAATTCACGTTTCAGGATGTGTGTAAAAACCTGCAGACAAACAAAATTCATGTCTGTGAAGGTTAACCCAGTAACACAAGTAACACAACATTCAATCCAACCACAGGATGTGGGCCAGGACAAAGGTCATTCAGGGTTCTTACGCTCATGGAATACCATGGAGTTGTAAAATGGTTATTTCCAGGCCTGGAAAAGTCCTTGAAAAAAATACAATCCCAAAAGTGTAGTAAAAGTCCTGTAAATGTGTTATATTCATGTGTTCATGAGGTTCATTTATGCTGAGTTTGAAATAATGAATCTGCTTTTAAGAGGCTCAAAATATCAGCAGCGTACATACAGGCATCTATATAAATGTTTGTTTTAATCAAACTATTGTCTCTCATTCATTTGTGTCATTTAAAGTGTACTGCATGCTTTGAATCCTCATTGTTAGTTTAAATACTACATTTTATCACTTTTTACTGTTTACACACACATTTTACACAATGTTTGCTCATGGACATTTGGTTAAAAGTCATGTAAATCCATTGCTTACATTGTGTATGAACCCTGTGTTATTGGGATGCCAGAGGAATCGTATATTTGTGTCCCTGCTGTGTGTGAAGTGACTGCTGTGTGGCGTTTACCCCGATCTTGCCGGTCTTGGCGGCCATTTTGAGAGGCGTCAGCCCCTTGTTGTTCTCGATGTCCTCCAGCTTCAGCTCGGGGTGCAGCTGGGCGGTGGTCTTGAGGATGCGGTCGTACATGTTGGTGATGAACTCGGTGTTGTCCTTGTCCTTGTCCTTGGAGTAGTCGGCCACCATCACCAGCGCGTGCAGCACCGTGTTGCCGTGAGAGTCCGTCATCTCAGCGCCGGCCCGCTGGTGCTCGTTCTCCAGGAGGAAGTCCACCACCTGGAGCTGGTTGGTGCAGGCGGCCAGAGACAGAGGCAGCTCACCTGAGGACCGCAGATATACATATATACATATATATATATATATATATATATATATATATATATATATATATATATATATATATATATATATATATACATATATATATACATATATATATATACATATATATATACATATATATATATATATATATATATATATATATATATATATACATATATATATACATATATATATATATATATATATATATATATATATATATATATATGTATATATATATAAAACACAGATTGAAATGCATCTCTGTCTGAATGTGTAACTTGTGCGTCTACATCTAATCCATTAAAGTACAGTAAAGATTGATGCCTGATTTTGTAAATTATGGTTTAGTGTTTAATTTAGGGGAAGTACAAAAATTATGTTTGCAACCTTCCATAAGTTTTTTATATCACACAACCATCCCACAAATAACTTAACTAATGAATGAAGAGTATTGAGGTAGTAAACCTCCTTTAACAATAATTAACTAAAAGAGTGAAAACATTAAGAACTCAGGATTTAACCTCAATTTAAACATTTAAAATTGTAGTTAAAATTTTGATTTACAACATACGTTCTTATTGTTAGAATCTATGTTAATTATTGTGCACCTTTTATCGAGTCAAATTCCTTCTATGTACAGCGTACTAATAATAAATGATTTGTTAGAAGTTAAGATGTAAATGTGATCCTCACGACGCTGCTTCACTACGTCTGTGTCTTTCTTCTTTGTTTGGATTTGACATCAAAGTGCTGAATTGAAAGTTCAGAGCGTTGCACACAGAGATATCCTGATGTCGAGCAGAGAATGAAGTCACTTCCTGTTAGCACGCTTGTTGTTAGCACCGTTAGCTTTTTACTGCTATGTTGAGACACCTTTATGGAAAATTTAATAATTAAGGAAAGATTGACAATTAAGAAAAAAGATCAATTTATAAATATTTAAAATGTATTGCTTTAAGTTTCTCTTTGTCACAAGTTGCTGTGAACAAGTAAAAAGTCTCATGAGCAGAAGCAGAGCAATGAGAAGCTCCAGTCATCAGGGGGTCTTTGCGTGCGGCGCCACAAGGGGGCGCTGCTCCCTGCAGCCGCACTGACTCACCGAAGTAGAAGTTGGGGCCGTCGTGTGGCTGGAAGAACAAGCCGCAGGCTCTGGCGTGGACGTCCGCTCCTTTGCTGACCAGCAGCTTCACGTAGTCAATGTTTCTCCTCTCGATGGCAATGTGCAGCGCCGTCTGGCCTGCCGGGCACACACAACACAACACAACACAACACAACACAACACAACACAACACACATGAACAATCCGGATTAAACACCGCAAAAACTGTATTCCCTCTGCAGGGCTGCTGCGTGCAGTTCACCTTCGTAGTATCTGTTGGTGTAGGCCGCGTTCACAAACTTCTTCACGTCGCCCATCTTCTCGGCGATGTCCACGAGGAGCTCCACCGCGCCGTTCTTTCCGTCCCTGAGGTGCAGCAGAGCCTTCATCAGGGCCGTCTTCCCATAGGACTGATCTGCGGGCGAAACCGCACATTCAGGGAGATAGCACGCGCCCCCCCCTCCCTCCCACACCTGTTGCATTGTGGGTGTCACACTCACACTGGGAGTCGGAGAGCCGCTTCATGTTCTGGTGCAGGTACTGGTGCAGGTGGTCCAGCTGGCTCTCGTCCCCGCTGGCCACGGCCTGGAACAACCGGTCGATGGTGAACGTCTTGCTGTCTCGCTTGCACGGCGGCTTGCCTTGGATCATGCTGTCGAGCACAACGCGACGCGGTTACAAGAGGTTCACGCGGGGTCAAGAGGTCGCGCGCCACATTACTTGATGGGGCTTGATGAGGCGCAGCACTCGTGGTGTCATGAGCATTGAAGAAAGGCAGAGAGGACTTCATCTGTGCGTGGTGAGGCTCACTTGTTAAAGTTGAGGTTGAATCCCAGTTGAGGCGTCTTCTTCTCCATCTCCTCCTGGTAAACGGTGTCCATGGGCGCCGCGGGCGACTCCTGCTTTGCCGCTTTCTGCCCCTGCCGCCTCTCCTCCTCCGTCCGGTCGTCGGCCTCCAGGCGGATGCCAAACATCTCGGACTTGTCCATCCCGGCCTCGCGCTGCAGGAGTCCGCACAACACCAGCGTCATTCAGACAACGAGCGACAAACCCAGTGACGTGAACATGACGACTGTGGAGAAGTAGTTAGCTCCAACGGATTCTCTCACACATATTTCCATTTACAAAGAGCCAGAAATATCTTCTGAAGCGGAGGACGCTTCGCTTTCTGTGGACCAGTTGTTTCTGATTAGACGGTTAGGAGCCGTCCAACCGATGCAGAGAAAAGACATTTCTATTCCAATAAATGTTTTTCTCTTTGGTTGAGCGGCTCTCAGCTGTGTCAATGGGTCACAGCTACACTTTGCTTTGTTCCAGAGACCACAAGTGTGTTGTGTTGGTGCTTTGCGTTACTATGTGTTTGTATCAGCGGGGTCTGAGGCATCTTTGCCACCGGGGACCAGCGCACAGACATGTGATGTTTCAGTGACTAACAAAGAAGTGTATTTAGAAGACTTCCGCGGCTGCAGAGCGAGCGGCACTTGATCCGCTCGCCACTTCTTTTGCAGCATAATTCAATCATATCCACGACGACACGGTGAATGTGAACGACGTGAAGAAGATCACTGCAGAGTCCAGCCGGTCACAATAAAGACATGATGATGTTTTCATGTAAAGGATCCCGTTAGGGATGATGGGAAGCTAACGCCGTGCGGCTTTTTGTTCCCCTTTTTCAGTCACATAATGGGGAATTAGTGACTTGGTAGAAACCTCTAAAACACTCCCGGGTCATAAGATTCAGAGAAATGTGTCTCTGTGGCAGAAACAAAGGAGGAGAAATGCAGAAGTATTTACTGATTCTCAACGAAACAAACATTTCCTTTTAACAATTATTTATTGGTAGCAAATCTGAATAAATTAAACATTTGTTTTATTGACAAATCTGTCTTTTATGACCTATTTGTTGTTCAAATGTGTGTGTGTGTGTGTGTGTGTGTGTGTGTGTGTGTTCCACGCCCATGCTACAGACGTGCACTTACTCACAGATATTAACAGACGCTGCCATTATTCCCCACGTCCTCATATAATCTCATAAAGCAACCAGAGAAACCAAAGCAGTGCACCGCGTCCTTTTTAAACATCTGTGTGTCGTTTGTTCAAAATGCACAAAACACAACGCACGACGTGAGAGAGGTCAACAACACGGTCAGACAAAGGATTCCCGCTGATGCTCGAGATGTTTGTCTATGATCTTCGGGGTAATCTCATGATTCAAATGTGTTAAGCAAAACCATGAAGCATCGTTGGACTCACCAGGAGTGAGTCTTCCTGCTCCAGATCGTCTTGTCGCTTGAGAATCAGAGGAGTCCTTCAGAGATGAGGTCCGAGTGCTGCTGTGCTCGTTGACTGAGAGACAGCAAGCAGAAGCCGATGGGGAGATAAAGTGACACACCCAAGAGAATCAGAGAGCACATTACTGCAGCCGTGAGTGCTTAAAAGGATGCATTGACCGTCTCTGCTCGCGCTAACGCAGCAAAGACACGCCGCAAAGTACCAGCGTCGTATCTAAGGTTTAACATGATGCGTTTAGACGGGAAAATCTTTAATTGAACCTGCAAGTTATCAAGAAATAAACATCATGTCTCTCTGAAAACAACGGAATAAATGAACTTACGCTTCTGAGTTACTACTTTTTGTTCTCCTCCGGTTTGTGGGTGATGTTTCTGAAGCAGCTCTCTCTTCTTCTTCTTCTTCTTCTTCTTCTTCTTCTTCTTCTTCTTCTTCTTCTTCTTCTTCTTCAGTCCATGCCGTTTCCTGCTGTGCGTCTCATGAGCTTCTTGGTAGTTTCACTTGCTCGTGGGCGTGTTTGTCTTGCTGCTGTGTTCCTGTGGCCGTGTGGTTGCAGAGCTTCTGCCTGTCAAGCTGAAGATATGCATTCGAGAGATCATCTGACAGTTTCCTTTCTTGAAACAACTTCCCCCTCTTGTCACGCTGTCGTGTCAGCGTGAGCACAAGAGATTCAAGTCAGTCAAACTAAGACTTCACATCCACATTGTGCAGCCTGATGCTGCCCTCCCTGTGTTTATCTGGACTTTTCAATAACTCCTCCTTTATAAAACATGGACAAGTGCCGCAGAATATGATCCTGGATCAAAGTGTATTCAAATCATTTATGACCTGAGACAAAATAAGTTATTCACACTGCTTTATTTGTACCATAAACACATCGGCTGTAAGCTAATTCACCATATGAGAGAAGAACACTACAGTTAAGTTACATTTCCCCCCAAATGACTGGCAGGGCTACAACACTGATAGTGTGTGTGTGTGTGTGTGTGTGTGTGTGTGTGTGTGTGTGTGTGCGTGTGCGTGTGTGTGTGTTTCTCAGTCACAACTGTATTCACTCAGTGTTACAGAAATGGACAACAAATATTCCATGTGTCAAAAAGCAGCAGCAGCGGATCGACTTCGTGAAAACAAAGTTGGTAGAATCAAAATTAACATTTAAAAAAAAAAGTAAGATGATTAAGGACATTTTCCTCTGTGAGGAGCTCACAGTTCAAAATGAAAGATTAAGACTTCAAATGAAGAGACGGCAAAGAAAGAGCAGTAATCATGAATCTAGACCACAAACAATACTTTCACTCCAACTTAAAACTCCTAAAACATGGACCCTTGAAGCACAGCGGCATGAAATCCTGCAAAGAATCTGATTCAAAACGTTTTCTCTAATGACCAATCAGCTCACTCGGAAATAATAATCCTACAAAATTGCTCGTTCCTCGTCGTTCCTCCAGGATCCCGACATGCAGATGATAACTCTGGTGTTGCATCTTAACTGCATCGCATGTCACATATTAAGGTTTCTCTCCACGCAGGGCCGCTGCGGCGACGCCTCTTCAGGCTCAAAGAGACGGTGAGTGCAAATTTAAAGGGAATGAGCTCCTTGAGCGCGTGGCGACATTTAAAAGCCACGAGACGGACGGATGGGAAAGAAAATGAGGAGAGAAAAAAAGTAAACAACTCTTTTATGGCCTATTTTCCGCTTGAATGCCACCACAGCTGATGGCTGCTGCAGCACATCTAAAGAAGGAGTCACCCACCACATACAGAGATCATAAATCTGAGATCTTCAAAGCAGTCCAGCAGCGCTGTGATTCACTTTATGCATTTCAGCGACTGACAAAATAGACTTTACGCGAGGCATCTGGAGCTCCACGTTTCCCTTTTGCCTCGTTGGTCCCTCTTCAAACGGAGCCATGACGTTCTTTAAGCTTCTCACGTGTGCAAAACGTTCAACATGTGATCCTGAGCACGGGCGGGGGGGTTCGCTGGCGTTGCGCAACGCTCACTCAGACCAGATCACAGAAGACGATGGCCACGCCCACGGCCGAGTCCGCGTTCTGCCCGTACACCACCGGCTGGGCGAACGCCTTCTCCACCTCCTGCCTGAGCACCTCGTTGCGGGCGATGGCGCTGCCGCTGCCCACGATCCGGCCGACGCCGGCCTGCTCCAGACGCTCGGCGGGCATCATGGAGGTGATGTTGTCCAGGACGCCGCGGCACACCGCCCTGGTCAAATGACCCAGGGAGAGGTTGGCGGTGGAGATGTTGGCGACCTGACCCAGGCGGAGCGGGTCGTGCCGCTCCCCCAGGACCGTGGGGCTCACCCTCATGTCGCTCGTTTCCTGATTCAGCGCGCAGTCAATCAGCTTCTCGTACAGGCAGGAGTCGCTCATCTCCGCACCTGTGAGGGACGAGAGGACATCAACCCGCCATGAGCCAACGGGACGGCGCCCTCTCTGGACTCTCTGAGAGCTGACAGGAGGTCAAAAGGGTCGCCAGAGTGATTGTTACTCATCCTCAGGGGAACATGAATGTGCTAAGCAACAGATACAATAGTTGATGAGGTGTTTCATGGTGACGCTGAAGGAAAAGTCAGGATCTATCCTTTAGGACAGTGGTTCTCAAATGGGGGTATGTGTACCCCTTGAGGTACTAGAAGGCACCCCGAGGGGTACTTGAGATTTAAAAAATAGCATATTAAAATATAAAATGAAGTCAAAAGTCCTTTCAAAATCCTTATTAAATAATTATGCAATAATATAAGTGCAAGTTCTTCAACTGAATTGTATATGTTCTACATTAAATCAGACACTGATGGCACAGCGCTGTGTGCTACATTGTTTTTTTCATGCAAAAATTGCTTTTCGCCGGGGGTTCATCACTGAGAAAAGGTTAAGACACTGCTTTAGGAACCATTAACGCCGATACTGAATAACTCGGCAATAGCTGTGATACTTCAGACCAGAGTGTCACCCCCACCACGCTGCGATTCAACACATACCGAGCTCTTTCATCCAGGATGTGAGCATCCCCACAAAAGTGGCCATTACATTCCCGCCGTTGAGCGACGCCGCCACCGCCAGGTACGAGTCGCCAAAGTAGGGGAAGTAGGAGACGGAGGCGGCGGGCTGAGGGGAATCCGGAGGCCTGAAGTCGGGCGGCATGGCGAAGGTCAGCTGGGCCGAAGTGCTTATGTTAAGAACTGCGAAATGAAGAGACGGACGCACACGGTCATCGACGGCATGAGAACTAGCAGCTCACGCGAGAGGCACTGGCGGCAGGATTACACCTGACCCATGATGCCGTCTGTGTGCGCTCAAACATGACGAGTCCAAAGTAAGACACAGGTATTAAAGCATCAGGTGTGACCCCGCCCCCTGAGGGGAACGCCCGGACTTCCTGTTTCACCTGCATCTGTTCGGGCACTCATGCAGGAGTAGACCGAGCACTGCAGGTCTCCCAGCGCCGCCCCCACTGGCGTACCGGCAGGGATACCGTGCCAGTCAGAGCACGTTTGTCCCGCCAAGCCACCAGATGGCACACACTGAGGAAGCAGGTGCAAAGGGAAGCCGGCACCCTTCAGGCTAGAGCATGCACACACACACACACACACACACACACACACGCACACACGCACACACACACAAGCATGTTATGCACATCAACTCTGTACAGTTCATCACAAGCTTACAACGCCAAAGTGGTTTCAGAGTAACAACCGATCATGCACGGACTATAAAACACGTTTCATGCACTTCGTGGTGACCCGGAGCTCTTTACACACATGTCTACGTTCCACTGGTTGGAGGACGTGTTGAAGAAGCCCCAGCTGGCAGCGTTCTGGGGGGTCATCACACACCCGTCCAAACCGCACAGCATGGACGCCACATAGTCCTGGATGGTACCCGCGACGGTGAAGTCCTCCAGGAACTCAGGGCTGCAGTGAGAGCACACGGCGTTTAGTTCACGTCATCGTCGCTCTGCGTGGGATTGTTTTCTCAACGAGCTGACCTGTGCTGTGCGAGCCAGAGGAGCGTCGCACAGCCAAACCCCGTGGCGACGCTGAGATGCGAGTCTGGTTTCGGTAGAGAAGACAGGAAGTTGCTGCTGCAACGCCCATCCTGCCAGGTGATCAGCTGACTGGTGTCTCCGCTTGTGAAGAAATCCTTCTTGGACCAAACACAACCTGCGAGGTGAAAAGAGACAAAATAAGTTGTGGCTGGCTTCATGGTTTTGTTTGGATGCAAAACATCTCAGTGGCAAAGGTTTACTCTAATCACAAACCTATTTTCATGTCAAGTTTTGGATTCGACCAGCAGAGGGCGTAGTTGTGAAAGAGCCACAGCAGACAAACTAAGTTTCTGTTAAAAATGGGGAGTTATACTGAGATGTGAGTTCCTCTAATTGCCCAGCTCCTTGAATTCATTTTCAAAAAGCATCTTTAAAAGGTCACCAGTATTACAGAGCGGATAATCAGTGTAAAAACATCTCTCTCTTCTCAAAAGGCTTCTTCCAAATCCCTGAGGCCTTCGCTAGTGAATGTGACTCTAAAGCCTGTGGTCTGGTTCAACATTATGGGAGCTGACGTCCAAATCAAACTGTGAATTATCTTTGGACTATAAAGCCAGAGGGGCTTGTTTAACCAGAAGAACCTCATTTCATTACCTGACCTGTGATTATAAAATGTAAATCAATAGGAAACTGGACCTTTACTTGGACTGCAACACCTTCTGAACAACAGATTGCAACCATCTTGGATAAATTGTGAATCATCATCATGCATGTTCACATGGGACTGACTGTACACGCCCACGCTCTGCTGCGATGTGCAAATTGACAGGTGACTAACACCTTTATAACTGCACAATCATGACATGAGGTACTACTTTGGTTAAAAGCGTCAGCTAAATGAAATGTAACGACCAGTTTACTTCCAATAATGAAGATAAAAGTAAATACAGCTGCTACATTATTAATTAATGAACCTCTTTATAAATGTTTCAAGAGCTTCAAACATGTGATGTAGGACCCTTATACTCTTCCAGATGAAAGAGCTTCTTGGCCCAGTATAGTTTGTGTAAATATAGAATATAGAGGCCACAACATTAAGGACACCAGATCCTGAGGATTTCTATCAGGAGACTAAGAGGAACCTCATTACTGCAGGGGAATTGGTCTTTTTCTTTTCTTTTATATGTGATTAATCATGATTAATCCACAGAAACGTGATTAATTTGATTAAATGTATATATATATATATATATATATATATATATATATATATATATATATATATATATATATATATATATATATAGATATATATATAGATATATATATATATATATATATATATATATATATATATATGTGTGTGTGTGTGGGTGTGTCTGTGTGTCTGTGTGTGTGTGTGTGTGTGTGTGTGTGTGTGTGTGTGTGTGTGTGTGTGTGTCCTGGCTTTTAATATTGTGTTATTTTAATATTGAACCTCTGAAATATTTTAATATTTTTATCTTAATATTTATATATATATATATATATATATATATATATATATATATATATATATATATATATATATATATATATATATATATATAATACAGCTATATAACAGCCATATATCGTTTTTGAGTCAAATCGGATATATATATATATATATATATATATATATATATATATATATATATATATATATATATATATATATATATATATATATATATATATATTGGGAGCCAAGACCATCAAACTAACTAAACTAACCCCAAAATGTAGATACATGTCCCAAATACTTGTAATTACATCTACAATATACTGTAGTTTAACTACAAGTATTTGGGACATGTATTTGTCGCTGCTCAGCTGCTCATGTCCCGCAGCAGCAGCTCTCACCTGTCCGCGCGCTCCACAGCAGCACCCCGTGCATCTGGCCGGTCAGCCCCACGCGGATGACGCGCTGCAGTTTGTGTCTCGGCAGCAGCCCGATGCACCGATTCAAAGCGTCTATGATCCGGCCGGTGTCCTGCTCTTTCGCCTGTGAAACAAACACACGGCAGCGTTATTAGTGTTGCCGAGCTGTGCGGTAAAGTTGTTGTGCAATCACCTGAACGCACCACGGACCGCACTCACCTTTATCCCGCTGTGGTCTATTATATCACACGAAGTCGGCAAAGTGTGACTCGCAGCCACCAACCTGGAGCCAGTTTCTAATAAAACAGCTTTCACCGACGTGGTGCCCACGTCTACACCAAGGATATAGGAAGACATAGTTGCTGATGAAACTGTGTGCTTTGGCAATCAGCTACACGGCAGCATCTACTATGTCAACTATGCCGCATTCAACGATGTGGGAAATCGGACATTTAAACATCCGCGATTTCCTCTTAAGCGATTACTTCCATCGCTACAATAAAACAATTATATTTAAACAAAAAGCCCAAATATCCAAATTGTTTTTGTTAGTGTCGTCGACCTGAGGAGGAAGAAAACATTACGACAGGTCCTCACTTTTCTGGCAGAGTAAAGTCTGCATTGCGTTCAGTTGGGCCAGCGCCAGGTCTGCGGGCATGACACCTTATTGTTAAGTTACTCATCTACTTATTAGAGCCTCCTGATATGACGAGGCGAAAATATTATCGATGAGAAGGGTTGATTGCCTGTCTGGTATCATACTTTTCTGGTTATTTGTTTTGCCTATTATATCTAGATTATTGGGGGAAACAAGAACAGAGGAAACAACATGTTGTAATGTTACACATGTCGTTACCCATGCTACAACTACATATATATTATATACTATACTGTATGTCGGTAAAAAAAATAAAAAAGGCAGACATTTTCACATAAATTAAAACACAGTAATGACAGTTAAAACAGCAATTTGCATTGTCATCCTGCTGTTTTTTAAATAGATTGTTTCATCTTGTTTTTGTTTGCTTGGTAGGGTTATGCAATTATATTGCTGATTGCCATCAAATGACGTGTGAGAAGAGCGCATGTACCTGTACGCGCAAGCTCACACAGGACCAGTAATGATGTGCCAAGGTATTTCCTCACACACAAAAATGTGTCCTACTCTTTACTCGGCTTAGAACGCACCACATCCTCGACGCCGGTTTGGTTTGATCCGGTTTGGATCTGTCCCACAATGCACTGCGAATGAACATGGCCGAATCCTGTCTAGGTGTGTTATCCAAACTAGAATGAATGTGCTGTTTCCGTGCCATATCAGCTCACATCCCTTAAAGACAGTCCACCATCCACGCCTGTGAAGTGACGCTGACATATTATGGTCTTGTAACAGCGCTGTGAGGAGCCAACGAGTCCCCGCGTGTACTTCCGGTGAGAATCTGTAAACCGTTACCGTCGGAGCTGCCTGGATGACGAGCTAACGGCTAATGCTAGGTTACCATAGGTTATAATAAGGGTATAATGCGCTCTTCAGACTGTAGTCTCATCCGTTTGGGTCTCTTACTGGCGTTTTGTGTGCCTGTTTTTGTCACCACGCCGCTTTATGTTGTTGGTATTAGCCTAGCTCACGTTATCTACTCTGATGTATAGTGTTAGCCGCAGGCTAAGCTAAGATCCACCTACGACTGACAGCTTTACCTTTTGTTTTTGACACACACATTAAGGGGCTTCCAATGTATCGACAGCTGTCATTTTATACTCATAGTGATTCAATATTTCAAAATGTCTATTTCATATATATTTTATATAGTATGTCGTGTACAAATTAGCTTTTCTGATAAAGCAGTGGCCTTACTTTGCAGTAGTAGAATACGCATCAGGATTATTTAAATTAAAAGTTACACGAACGTGTAGAAAAGTTCAGGTAGAAATCTGGCATTCAAAATGCTTTTTCAAGTATAATACTGACGTGTCACACCAAATGTCAATATTATAAGCTAAAGTTGTATGTAGGAGAGTGGAGCCAGTGAGAGTTATGTCATCATATTAGTCTAACTGTTGGATTAATATAATGACATAAGGATGAGTTGTCTGGTCCAGGTGGAATGGATTTTTACAGTATTTTGATGTGTCATCATATAAGGTTTTGTTCTCAATATCTGTGAAATAAATGTGGAGAATGAAAGTGTTTCTAAATTGTTCTTCATTTGAGTAAATGCCCTTTTTGTGTCTGAATTCTTCCTGAAACAGGAGAATCTTCCTGTGATTGCTGACCTGAGCCGAGATGGCAGGCGTCGTTGCCAAGCGCGAGGGCCCACAGTTCATCAGTGAAGTGTCTGTGAGGGGAAACGCCGCCGTGCTGGACTACTGCCGCACCTCTGTGTCCGCTCTGTCCGGAGCAACAGCTGGCATCCTCGGGCTGACGGGACTTTACGGCTTCATTTTTTATCTCCTCTCTGCTTTCCTCCTCTCCCTGCTGCTCATCCTCAAGGCCGGACGGCGGTGGAGCAAATGCTTCAAATCGCGTCGGCTGCTCTTCACCGGGGGCCTCGTCGGAGGGCTTTTCACTTACGTCCTGTTCTGGACTTTCCTCTACGGAATGGTGCATGTGTACTAGAATGCTCCACGACGAATTACCTTGAATTAGCCCTCACACTATTGTCTGTCCTGCTGTTTGTAGATAAGCCATTAGTAAAAGACTTCTTCCATTTTTAACTGTTAACTTAAACAGAGGATGTGTCAATAATTTTAAGATGCAGAATTAACCGTTCACTGCTCCACACTTAGCAGTGATTATGACTTTATTCAACCTGTAACTCCTGCTCTGTGCTCCATGTCATCCATATCAGGGTATGAGCCTGGTTATAGTTATAATAATGTAGACTGGAGTGTAGCGTAGATCAAACCTGATTACATTCAAGATGTAAGCACTTTTCTTTATGTACAATGTCAGTTAAATTATAACAAATCTGATTATTAATTGAAATAAATATCTCTGCACAACTTGTGTATTCATTATTTATCAATTTCATTTGTTGAAGCCGTGAAATAAACACGACAAACACATTTTCCAACAATAAAGACCATTTAATAAATAGTAAAGGGAAGAACAAACGAGGAGTTCTGGCACTTCAATGTCTTGCACCGTTCATGAACAATCAGCAGTGAACTTGTTCTCTCTCCGTAGACCCGTGGTGCATCACACTGCGTTCCCCATAAGATTGTGTTGTAGCCATCGAGCGGCTGAGATCAACGTCAACACACAGCAGGAGACACAACCGTGTTCACGGTGCACTGAACTTCCTGTCACAGATGTACACGATGCATTTAACTGAAATACCAACGATTAAGACCGTTCACACACTTACATGTTGCTTTCTAGTGCACTTTTTTAAAGGTTTCCATTTTGAATCAATGCTCATAAAATCATTAAAGTGTTTTGTGAACTGATTTAGCAGAAATCACTTCACAGTTAATTTATTCTTCCTATTCATCATCTAACTCTGCAATTGACCTTCATGAATCTATCGCTGCGAGTAATTTTTCTTCTTTTTTAAAATAACTTATTGCATAAATGGCAAAATAGAACAGAAATAATCATATGAACTGAACTGGAAATGATGCTTAATTCGTCTGATCAACAGCCAAATAAGCCAGAAGCACTGATTCTATGACAGTTAATAATTTGCAATTGTTAAGCACTGATCTGCAAATCCCTGGCAATAGACTCTGATGAATACCTTGCATATCATTATCTATGGACCTGTTGTAGTCTCCCACATCCCGGCTTTGGACCCCGACCCCGCCACTGAAAACCACCTTCCTGTGTGATTCTACATCCGCTTCCTGGCCCACGCGCACAGTGCCGAACATTTACATTTCTCTGGGCCAACGTGTTTGTAGTCGGGACGAGCATCACTGCAGCCGGTGGCGTGGCCAGCAGTCGTGTCAGGTAGGTGAGAAGTGGACGTCCGTCCGTCTTTTGGCTCCGCCTCTCGCGGGCCGCTGCATGGTGATTGGTCCCGGTCCGCTTGCCAAACTTAATTGTGTGGGGAGAAGGTGATGTGATGCTTCGGCCCTGCGCCCTGCGAGGGCACGATGGCAGAGTACCGCTGTCCCGTGTTGCGTGGAACGGTGGGACCCCGTCTGTCTCCGGGCGGCTGGCTCTCTGCCGTGGCCCCGGCGGCCATCGGCTCTTCAGTGGAGTTGGCGCCCTCCTTCTCCGCAGCTGGTTTCCTGGATTTCCTTTCCCGCGGACCCGTCTTCCCGTCTTTGGGTTTGCTCCGTTCTTTCCTGGGAGGAAGATGCGCCAAGAAGTGTCACGTTAAAACATTCGGACTGCGGCGGATTCAGGAAGTTTGTGTGGTTGCAGTTTAGTCCTACTTGAAGTTGATGATCTCAAACTTCCTCTCTCGGTAAAAGGAGCTGGTGTTCATCATGTACAGGAGGATCATATCGCATGCAAAGGCTCCCTGAAAGAACAATAACAATATCAAGAAGCATCATTCTTGTTGCTGGTCATCGTCCATCAGCATCACGCGAGGCAACACTAATAATCTATAAGACGTCAATGTAATATTTTAGTAAATTACTCACTATACCCAGCAGGGCCACACCCGAGCCTATGGCAATTATTGTGGGAACAATATTGAATCTCCCGGCCTGCAAAACAACAAACAGGCATTCACTGCAAGTCTGTTCCCGGAAGCAAGTAGCTCGATTAGAAAGAAAGACGCGTCGGTGCTGTACCTGGCCGTTGATCATGATATCGAAGCGAATCCCGTACACTTTATACAACGTGCGAAAGCTTTCGCCATTGTGATCCTTGAAATACCTGCCAAATCTGTGGGGGCAAAGATCAGTTGATAAAAGATGGGAATAAAATCAGGTATGCGGGATGAATTACTTCCTGCCGAATGCCTGAAGGGACACACCTGAAGTTGTATCCTGAGGTGACCGAGTCGTTCAGGTTCATGTCCAAACGGGTGAAGCTGTACTGTGGGTTACACTGCGAGGAGTCCTTATCCAGGTCACACTCCCACTCGATGAGGATACCAACGGACCCGCCCTGACGGGCAGAAACAGTGACCTGTGTGAATATCGGAGCGGCCTCGCTCACACTCGTCGCTCCAGTGGCTCACTTCATGTTCGTGTCCGTTCCATCCGTCAGGTGGATTCAACATTAAATCAGATTGAAGGTGGAGCCGTGCGTGGGATTAAACAACATGAACAAAATGACCTTTTCACTGCACAGGTTACCCATAACATTAATGACGGCTCCATTCCAGTCCAGCATCCCGTACACCCGGACCTGTAACTGGAGCAGCCCGTCAGCAGAGGGTCCTGTTCCCATGAAGACGCTGCAGCTGCTGTCAAGGGGTCGATGTTTGGAAATCAGTTTTTCAGCTATTTCTCATTCATAAAGCCAAAACTCCAAACATGTTAAGTTGCGTGATCACAACTAACCATCTCAATGTCACCCGAGCAAAACACGGGAAGACGAGGAAGTCCACAAAATGTTCCCAAATCTGGACCTCGTGATGAGGTTTTGGTCCAAAAGAAACATTATTTTACTATTTCTGCGCCATGACTGTGATTTCTACTAAAGCAGAAGCCCTGATCCACCTGCATGTCATTTTATTCTTGGAATGCAGAATTCAGAAGTTAAATTTCATCGGCTCAGCTTTTGTCTGATGAAATATAAGATAAGATAAAATAAGATAATCCTTTATTAGTGCCTCAGTGGGGTAGTTACAGGATTACAGCAGCATCGCTCACGAGTAAATACAGATAAAAACAAATCAAATAATATAAATAAACAGTTAAAAATGAAAAAGTAGAAGAAGATTAAATATACAGCTGGAATAACAATGCGTATAAAGTACTTAAACATCATGGATATTACACCAGGAGATGAATTAAAGTGTTCAGAGTGTCATCGTACAGACACCTGTTCAAACCTCCGACCACAGCTTCATCTTAAAAAATAAATTTGCCCAAGAAAAAAAAATCTATTCTCGGCAGCGACTCTCCCTTTGCTTTAAGTGAAGTTCCTTTAAGTAACACGACACTCGTCTGCTGGAGTCGAGCTCGGTCCAGAGACTCGGTGGGTGTTTGTTTACACACAGCTGGACTTCACCCTGATGCTCTGCACTGCTGACAGGCCAAGGAGGGAACGAGGCCTGGATTTCACCTAACGCGTCTGTTTGGATTACAAACAGGAAGTAGAGAGAAACGAAAGAGAAACGAAAGAGAAACGAAAGAGAAACGAAAGAGAAACGAAAGAGAAACGCAGAGACGCTGCTTTTGTTCGGGTTCGCGTCCTGGTCAATAAAGGTTACGGTTACATGAAGAATTGTTTAGTTCTTTTAGTTCAAGGGCGAGGTCAGGTGTGATGTGATGATGAAATGACTGCATGGAAGCCAGGAACTGACATCACTCACACACACACACACACACACACAGACACACACACACACACACACACACACACACACACACACACGGTCACTCTTCGTACCTTCGCAGCCATCTCCTGGAAGTCGTTCCCGGTCCAGCTGACCAGGTCTCCGAGGCGGAAGATGGGGCAGTACAGGTGGTCCTCGCGGTCGTAGGAGCACGTTTTCAGGTAGCTGTCGTTACAGGCTTCAAGGACGTTGGACCTAAGAGGTCAATACAGCCGACATGAAGCGCAACTTTCACACGTCAGATCATCAACTGTGAAGCAGTGTGTCGAGCTGAGCTTCACTACTGAGCAAAAAAACTACAACATTTAAACCTCTGACCTTAAAACATGTAAATATACATTTCAAGAGACTCGCAGACTCCTTTTACTTTGGTTATTTCTGACTGAAGTGCAAGAGTAGTCCTCTACACACACACACACACACACACACACAGCATGTACAGTATGCATATGTTGCCAAATGGTGTAGGTAACACACCATTACGTCCTCTGGCTCTCAGCACAAACTGGGTGTGTCACGCTGGGGGACGAGCGCTGCTGCCAGACATTTGGACTATGTGTGTATCACCGGCCGATTCCCCTCCAGCGCATCAAGAGGAACGAGGAAACATAAGAGAGGCGGTCGTGTAATTGGGACGCGATGCTGACGGACGCGTTAGCGGAGCCTCGTGGCATCGCTCTGCTTTTCCTTCGCGGCGCTCGAAGAGGCAGCAGAGACGGCCGCGGGCCCCCCGGGCGAGCCACCTGTCCGGGGGCAAGGCCTGCTGTCAAGGACGTCTCGGATGACTGTTTCACTGTCTCGCTGGGCGCAATGCACCGGCCGGTATAAATAGAAGGCTCTCTGCACCCTGAAGCTATTCACAGCAGCCGGTGGGTCTCGCTCAGTGATCTATGTCACGACGCCCCCGAAAAAAACCCACAGGCATCAGCGGCAACCAGCTCCACTTACGGGACACTCACTTGGAGAATTCAAACTTTGGGAACCTGATGAAGTTTTTGATGTAGATGGTGAAGTTTTCGGCTTCGCTCAGTAACGGCTCTCTGGAGAGAGAGAGAGAGAGAGAGAGAGAGAGAGAAGGAGAGAGAGAAAGAGAGACGGGCAGCTGTGTGAAATAAAAACAAAACGAGTGGAGCTGACAGGCTGCATTAGTAATAAATAGAACCTGTGAAATATCTCGGCCCCTGTGAGGGATCAGAGTGAGTGTCAATGTAGTAGCACTAAAATGGCACATTTCCAGATTTCTGCAGGGGAGGGGGGGGGTCTCACGTGGGTCTCTGGCCGTACTCAACAGGACACCAGGCGTGGATCTCACAGGTCCCGGTGCTGTTTAAACACAACCCGGTCTTTATTCCTGACAGAGAGAGAGAGAGAGAGAGAGAGAGAGAGAGAGAGAGAGAGAGAGAGAGAGAGAGAGAGAGAGAGAACATTCTTGGCACGGTGGAGCTTAAAGAGAGTTCATGGCACCGTAAGACGACTTGGAATACTGCTGGAACGGTGTGTACTGTCGTGTGATACATGATATTCACGCCACGGAGAATACTGTTGGAGCAAAAGCTGACCACGTGAACTTTTTTCTTTCACGCTTTCTGATCGTCAGTGACCACCACGACTGATCTCAACCTGTAACTGAGGCTGAAAGCGACAGATCGACGGGTCGACGGGTCGACAGGTTCTCACCGTGGCCGGCGACGACAGGCTCCCCCTCCACGCAGTCGTCATCACTTTGACATCGTCCATTTGGCACCTTGAAGCTCTGTGTGGTGTGAGAATACATTAGCGTGGACATGGTCATCTGGCACAGTTTCACTGACGGCTATTTCAGATATTAGGATGGAGGAAAACACACACACACACAATTAAAAACCAGATAATGAGACTGGCTCTGCTCTGTGCTCACCTCGGCGCAGAACCCCAGCCTCTGATTGGGGGTCTCTATGTAATTCGTTATTACGAAGAACACCTGCTCGCCCTGCGAAATGAAATCAGGACCAGACGGTGAGATCGACGAACCAAAAGGTTAAACAAATTACGCTCCTGAGAAGCTCAATTTTGTTAAATCTGTGGTGACGGATGCGGAGGCTAATGATATCGCTAAAGCAGAAACTCAATAGCCTCGTAATCTCTCCTGACAGGCGAGTAATTGGGGAGTGCACTGACATCAATATTACAAGCTGTGGAGCTGGACGGACGGACGGACGGACAGACTCACTCACATTTGGGGGTATGACATAATCCTCAGCGCCCCACAGGTGGAGCCCGGTCTCGGAGCTGTTGGTCAGCGCAACCCCTTTGAGCTTGGTGATGACCGAGGCCTGGACGGCCTCCTCTCTCTCCTGGTAGCCCTTCTTCACCACAAACACCCACCTGGGACATTCAGCCAAACATCAGGATTCACTGTGCTGCATCCGGGCGGCCGTGCATCAGCAGCGTGACCCTCCCCCCCTGCGGAGCAGCCTGTCTGTGACCTCTCGCCCCGGGTCTGACAGCACCACCGCCACACAGATGGAAAGCAGTGACGCCGATGTGTGGAATATTTGTTCTGATTCTTCAACTGAAAAAACGGCGTTGAACTATTTTGCACATCCGCGTGCATCTGGGGAAGAAAAAAATGGACCCCCCCCTCCTCCTCCTCTTCCTCCTCCTCCTCCTCCTCCCCTGCAGCCATTTACAAAACAATCAAGTTTTAAAGGTCAAACCAGAAAACATCCACTCTCACCACACACTGCCTCAGTCACCTGCTCACTTTCCATCATTCCTCTCACATACGTGCGTGACGTCACTCGGTGGGATGACACAGCTTCCTGTCTGACACATTAATAAATAACTGTACAACTTTGTTTTAAACTTTACAACTCTCCGGCGCTGTCACTTTAACAGTAAATAAAACATAAAAAGAAGGAAATAAAAAGTCGACGCTTTAGCCGAGCTCAACTATTTTTAACTTTGTGAATCACTTTCTAAAAGGTGACTTTATCCCATGCCTGAAACACGGGGCTGAAGGGGGACGTGCGCTGCGCCTCACCCGATGATGTACCCCAGCACGGCCAGCTGGTACAGTCGAAACAATATTCCGATTTTCCGGTTTTCCGCGATGACATATTTCTCTGTCTTGTAGTTGAGGAGCGACACGAAGAAGACCCCCCAGCCGGCCATTCCTCCCGCGCTGCAGCGACTGAAGCTGCCAGCTGCTCTGCAGACCTGAGAGCTCTGGGCCAGCCCATCGGGAGAGCTGTGGAGCACCACTGCTTCCTCTGGAGGACCAATGACACGGCGACTGCAGGCTTGTTTGTTTGTTTGTTTGCCCCCCTCTCAATAAATAATCCGAAAGTTTCACAAAACTTTCTGGATTAGTGTGGATCACAGTAATCCACACTGACTTGTTAGTGGCTTTATAGATAAACTACTTTGGCAAATATTGCTGTGAAATTCCTAATATGGGTTTTTCTAAACTAAATGAAAATATGTTTTGTAATATTATATTCTCAGGCGGTCACATGAATTTAAAAAAAGGTTGAGAACCTTGTTTTAAAGGACTGTCTGTAACTATAAAGCCTTAAAGTACTGGTATTTGAAGTGAAGTGTGAGTATTTGCAGTGCACTGGGATTACTGAGACAATTATCATCACCCAGAGGCATGCCTCAGGGAAATCCCTTAATGAGACTTTTGGGAAAATACAGATGGATGTTATTACAAATATGAATGTAAATGATAATTTACGCTTCCAGGAACTGAACTGAGGAAAATGTGAGATATTTTTGCATGTTCTGTTTTTTGGGTATTATTATTATTGAGAAAAGAGAGAACAAAAGCAACTGAATGATAACGACCCGATTAATAAAGAACAAGAAGAGCCGAAGTGAAAACATCTCTAATGGTGATTCCTGTCTCTAGTTTCCTGTTTGAACCAGACTTTTATCATCTGCTATCGGGACTCATTGTTTTGTAAATCAGTAATAGAAATGTGATTCTTTATGATGGTAGATCACAAGACAGTCATTTTATGTGCAATATCATCACCAGCTCTAGAAACCTGCCAAGCAGCCGCTGTGGAACATGACCTTTGTCCCGTGTTATTTCCAAACAACCAGTTTTATAGAGGCCCTGCTGGACCTTTCACCACAGATCTGTACACATGGACCTAGAGGGTTGAAGTACGAGCAGTGAGCTCGTGACATCTAGTGGTTCTGTGTGACATGGCATGCTTCAGTAAATAGTCTTTCACTGCATGATTTGAAGTCCTGTGAGGCTTCTTTGATTAAACGCATACCTTTAATCCAGATTCAAAGTCCAGGTAACTGGGCTTATGGGGGTTGAACGTGGACAATCAATACGACAATGACTGTTGCCAGGATATGATTTATTAGGACACCGGTCTACAAATTTACTCACGAGGCGTTACAATGAGTTTTAAATTAATCCATCATTGAGAAATTTCCCATATCAGAAAAGTTAAATATCAGGTGGAGCTCACTAGTAGAGCATAAAGGAAATAGAAGAGCAGCCATCTTGAAGTTATATTATTCAGATTAATGCTTCATAAAAATGTGTGATTCTAGTTTATTGAACCCATTTTAATTAATACTCTCAAAATAGTTGAAATATCACAAACCAACTTTCACATTTTGGACAAATGTGCCAATAAAAAAGGAGGTGGAAACACAATATAATTTAATCTCATCTTTTATTAGATTAGGTTCTCATGTAAAGGGTGTTAAAACATGGAATCATTTATTGGCCGCCCCTCAGACGGAGGACAAGATGGAGGGTGGACTCCTTCTGGATGTTGTAGTCAGACAGGGTGCGGCCATCTTCCAGCTGCTTACCGGCAAAGATCAGCCTCTGCTGATCTGGGGGAATGCCTTCCTTATCCTGGATCTTAGCCTTCACGTTCTCGATGGTGTCGCTGGGCTCGACCTCCAAGGTGATGGTCTTGCCGGTGAGGGTCTTGACGAAGATCTGCATGCCTCCCCTCAGACGCAGGACAAGATGGAGGGTGGACTCCTTCTGGATGTTGTAGTCAGACAGGGTGCGGCCATCTTCCAGCTGCTTTCCAGCAAAGATCAGCCTCTGCTGATCTGGGGGAATGCCTTCCTTATCCTGGATCTTGGCCTTCACGTTCTCAATGGTGTCGCTGGGCTCGACCTCCAGGGTGATGGTCTTGCCGGTGAGGGTCTTGACGAAGATCTGCATGCCTCCCCTCAGACGCAGGACAAGATGGAGGGTGGACTCCTTCTGGATGTTGTAGTCAGACAGGGTGCGGCCATCTTCCAGCTGCTTGCCGGCAAAGATCAGCCTCTGCTGATCTGGGGGAATGCCTTCTTTGTCCTGGATCTTAGCCTTCACGTTCTCGATGGTGTCGCTGGGCTCGACCTCGAGGGTTATGGTCTTGCCAGTGAGGGTCTTGACGAAGATCTGCATGTTTGCTCCTGTGAAAGATTAAGATACAACGTTACCGATACCCTTAAATACGAAATAAAAACACAAAAGGACTGGACCCTAGAGGACATAGAATATTTTGATAAATTAACTAGTTTACATTACAATTAAATGATAGCATCTTCATAAAAACATCTTAAATAGTGTTTTAGACTGGATCCTGTCAGAGCGTCGTCTACAGCCGCCATTATTTTGGTGCTCATCACTTTAGCTTACCACGAGCAATATAACGGAGTTGAATCCTCGAGCATCACATGAACATACTCGTAGGAGGCCGTTGATTCGAGCACCAGCGCCATTTTAAAAATAAGGTAAGCCATTGTTTGCCTTCTTTTTGTTCGACTAATGTTCCCCGCTGATGGACGATGCAGCTAGAAATGTTGCGCCATTGTTAGGAACGTGGGTGACGTAATTGTTCTACTTGTCGAGATGATTAGAGTAATAAACCTGACACGTCATTCGTAATGTACGTCATCTGAATTAACGTTAGCTAGTTAGCAACATTATTCGTCGAAAAGAAGCGCCGCTTCGGTCGCGAGCCTCGTCGTTGTTTACGAAGCAGTCAGTTAGCTAAAGCTAGCTAACGCGAGCTATTTAAAGAACAGCGAACATAAGTCTGGGTTATTAAGAACGTACAAGAGCTGTACATTGATGGAAAAACTACAGAAGATAATTTAAAAGGTTAAATTGTTCTTATACGAACGATTATACTCACAATTAGTTTCCGTATTTCAGTCCGACTGAGCCGCGTAACACCTCCCTCTTTCTGTGCAGTTGCCAGGGGAACAGGAGTATTTATACGGGAGACACGTCATCTAGCGATATTCATCCGCACTTGAAAATAGTTCCCATTTCTAGCATAACGGATGGTTTTATGCCTTTTACTTATTTGATCATCTATGGGACGGTCGATTATATAAACGATTGTACGACAGGCTTAGACGATACAATATATGTCCCATTGCTGTTGCCATACATGACACGTCCTTATCTTGATATCATGATCTTAATGCGCGATGTGAAGCATAACAAGTCAGCAGCGTTACAAAGAATATCTGCAGGATAAACAGCTGACACCCGATTATCCAGATAGCAGTGTTGAGCCAGTCTAGTTTGGGATTAGACGTTATTAAATACCACAGAACAATCCTCGTGCTGTCCATAATCCACACCACTTTCCCCCCTGGAGACGATAGTGTCGTTTCTCATGGGTTCAAGTGAAGGAACCATTCTTAATGCAGTGAGGGACAATTATTGTTACAACAGTATATGCACGAAGGTCACGACACATTTATCTCATTTACATGTTAGGCCGCACAGTGAAAACAAGCATTCAATGTCTGCATTGTTCTGCCACTGATTCTTGCTCATGCCTTGATGTTTCCTGACCTTTAATATTTGTTATTTTTGTGACTTGCATGTCCACACCCAACTTCAGCACATTGTGCTCCTTTCTGTCTGCCAACACCCAGGACATTAGACAATCTACATGTTTGTACTGACATCTGCTATAAATATGCTTCTCATTTCAAGACATGCAACAAAGCCCCACCCCACCACCCAACCTTTCTCTCTTGGAATACAGAAGCACACATAATCATCTGTTCCACATGGGACAAAATAACTGCAAAGTTAATGTTTCCTTATGCTCAAAATAATTTCCGTTTTGATAAAGGAGTCTTTGTTCCATTCAATTTCCATGTGCCAAGTCCAAACATTTGATATTGGTCCTTCTCTTCCCTCCTGTCTCTTGGAAGTGTGCTTACTTTCCTCTGGCTGCCAACACTCTTCTACTAGCAGGAGACCATTTGTTTTTTTTTCATTGATTTTAGTACATTTCCTCCTCCCAGTTGGTTCTTTAATCATTTTTTTGGACCCATCATGCCTCATTTTTTTTCTTTTTTGCATTTCCTCTATGTATCCTGTTAACCACTGGACAGTAGGTGGCGCCCCATCCCCATGAACAGAAATTCATTCTACCTCTCGAAGTGATTCAGAAGCTGAGCTCTAGTTCTGTATAGACCTTCTGCCAGGATTATTGCAGTTCATTCAATGAGCAGGAGCATGATTTTAGTTTGAAGTTACCCATCATTAATCCCCTTATCTACAGAGCAGACATCTACATACATGTATACACCAGATCACAATGTGACATGAAAACCTGAGGGCTCTGGGCAGTCTTACTAAAAGGGTGAGCTTTTATTTACTCACAGGGAAACTCAATTAGTGATATGAGCATCAGTGAGTTTTGCAAACTAGTTAATTTTCCTTTTGTATTGCTTCTCACATACACAATAAAAGTTAAGTTTTGGATGGGAGGAAATACATATTGTGCCAGATTAAGAACAAGGAAATCATTATACATGTTTCCATGGAGTTTATAGATTAGCCAATGAGCTTTTAAGGCCACTGGCAGTTGAGACAGTTGCCAACTCAAAGAACCACATTAAGACAGAATTCAGAATTTATATTTACTCTGAATTACACTATACAACCAGAAGAGTACTTTATAAAATGCATATAATACATGCGGTTTACACCTCATGTTTA
>NW_027176207.1:1346945-1534445 GCF_023055335.1 Clinocottus analis | reverse complement strand
AGGAAAATAAAAGCAAATCGTACTTACTTTAAAGAAACGCAGTTAATACTTCGTCTTGCGCTTGCGTAGTGATGCTTCTTCTCGTCTTCCGCAGTAGAACTAAACCGCAGTTGCGACAACACTGTATTATATACTGGAGTCTGCTTACGTCATCTGTCAATATCCGTCCGCATTTGAAAGTAGTTCCCACTAATCCGAAACGCACTATTGTATTGCACCAGTATTATTTTATTTGACAATCATACGCTTTCTCATAAACGTAAATATTTTGTCAAAAACAGTCAGCTTGGAAACGTTTTTTGGACATTTCTTACGCGGCGGACTAATATCTCATACGGATCCGGCTCTGGAATTTGCTAGAACGACCGTAGCAACAGAAACCGTCCCCGCCTGCTCATTGGACTGCAGTATTGTTTGTTCGATCAACGATTGGTTGATGTGTTCCAGTCAGTAAGGTTCGATGATTAACGTTACACTGTGGGGTTATGAAACAGAGGATTTTGACCCAAATACATAAAGTGATGATGGTAGTTTAGCCTTACGAATGCATTTGCTGCCCTCCCCCTCTTCTTCCCTCTTTCTGTAAAACCGAATATCGCACTAATAATGTTATATTCTCATCTATGAACTCATCTGACACGGGACGTGTTCAGACATGAATCTTCATCAAAGCTACAGATGGATATGCTTAGTAAACGTGCTACCAGCTGTATTTGAAATGAAGACGACAATAACACTAAAGTGACCTCCTTTAGCCACCTAACTTCCTTCACTAGCTAGCCATATCCACATCAAGTGACATGCTACACAGAGCTTAATAAAGGGTACATTTATATATCCAACTTTAACACTATATGGCACACAATTCTCTTGACCTAAATACTGAATCAACTGATGTTTGAGACCCGGAGTGACCATATATACTTCTTTTTATTTTTAACTATACACAAGTGTTCTGCCAAAGTATAAGGAAATCAGATTTGACTAGTGTGTCCACATAATATGAAAATATGTTCAAATCTAAATGATAGCAAAGATGTTGTAGAGTGATTACACATCTACTTATCAGAATGTACATGCTATACAGAAAGTAGATTGTCACGTCACTAGTCCTAACAAGAAGGGGAAAAAAGTGTCTAGGAGGAGTAAAGAAAGCCCTCACAAGCACATTGTGTAAAAATGGCAACACAAGTCTCTCAGTTCTACAGCCTCTCAATGTTTAGTTTCCTTATGTTTCTAGCTTTGTAGGTACACTTGTTATTCCCGTTGCTCAATCTGAATAACTACATCAGTTCATAGGAAGGAATGTAGTGATTTTTTTTAGATGTGTTTTCCATCTTCCTTGTTATGTTTTGTTGTTGAGTATTTATTCCGACAACATAACGACAAGATAATACTCATTTCCTTGTAAAGTTCACAGGAAAGGGCTTGATCTTGTCCTCGTGAGTGTCGAGTGTAAATGCCAGGCCCGACGTCAACACCCAGGTGAAACTGGTGAAACAGAAGTACAGTAAGTTCTTGTCATACGTGTCAGGTGTGAGGTGACCCAGCTCATTAAACACACTTAGCATCTGAGATTTCGGTCCATCGCCCCTCAAAAGTTGCTTTGGGTAACAAACGCAGGCCCCCGGTCAAATATTATATAATGTTCATATACTGGTTAATGATTTGTCTCAACCCTTTTTATCTCCCACCATTATTACAGACAACGCAAGAGCAGACACTCGGATGGGGGTCTGCAGTCTACTCGGATCCTATTTTTGGGGTCATAGATATGATACAGCTGGAAGAGTCCTAATATATGTATTTGGGTCACAGCATTCCCGCGCCCCACCCTCTGCAGCACCCATGTCATATGACACCCAACCCGTGATGCACTATGCCAGTGCTTTCCAACACAAAACTGGGCGTCTGCGGGTTGAACTAGTTCCACCTCTGAGGAATGTGTTTGTACAAGTCTGCTGTACTTTGGCCTGCCCCGTTGCTTGGAGCGATTATAAACAGCCTCAGAGTGTTCCAGTAAAAGCAGTCTATCAAGCGGAACATTGTCTTCGCTGATTACCGATTAGTTGAGGTGCTCACCTTTGAATTGAATCGGCAAATTCAATGACCACGTCAACAGCTGTGAATGGGTCAAACCCCCAGAGGCCTCTAATGTAAATGTCACCACCCTGACTGGTCGACGGTCTGATTGGGTTCACTGTGTTTTTCTTCAGCAGGGTCATTGGAGTCGTTTCCAGGAGGGAGGTTCAGCTCCACGTCAACAGGTTTCACAACACGTCACCAGTTTCATCACATCAGACGATCCTTCTCTTGCTCACACCGACGTGACTGAAGTAAGGCCTGTCATCCAAGAATAGTCCAACATGAACATGTCTTCATCGTGATGGTTTGATGTTTTCTTTGAACCCAACAGGATGGATGTTGTGAAACACACGGGAGGCTGCCACTGCGGGGCTGTGAGATTTGAAGTCTTGAGTTCCCCGGACCTTCATGTTTTCCAGTGCAAGTACGGATACAATTTAAAATAAGATCAATTGGTAGTACATTTTTAAGTTTGGGTTCATCAAACAACACTTTGTCGCTTGTACACGTTGTGGCTCATCAATACAAAACTGACTTGTGTCTCTCCAGCTGCAGCATTTGCACAAAGAAACAAAACAATCATTTCATTGTCCCGAAAAATCAGTTCACACTCCTAAAGGTAGTCCACTCAGGCAAAGCAACTTTCAACACAACCTTTGATACAAGTGATTAATTATTATTTATTATTGGTCTGATCCTCCCAGGGGTCCGATAGTCTGACCACATACACCTTTAACACTCATGCTGCCAAGCACACCTTCTGTAAGACCTGCGGAGTCCAAAGTTTCTACACGCCGCGCTCCAACCCGGATGGATACGGTATGACCACGAACATGAGACACACACACCGTTCTCCTGTGTTGTAAACTTACATGTTGGTGTGTTTACTCCAAAACTAACCACCTGAGATGAATACATGTGCTATAATGAATCAGTGTTATCAGGAACTTCCCTTATGAAACTCTTATTTCGCATTTTTGAGCCGCACGTTGTCAGTAAAGTGTGCCGTGCCGTGTAAATGATGGTTGTTGCTGGTGTGTTCTCCTCAGGCGTTGCTCCACACTGTCTGGATCCCGGCACCGTCCACAGTTTGACGGTGGAGCCGTTCGGTGGTGACAAGTGGGAAGAAAGCATGCAGGCTCACAAGAGCATCAGAGGCATGTCCAAACCCCCAGCACAGAGCGAAACTCAATAACACCACTGTGATGGAGAATCAATCTTTTTATTATTATTGAACAGCAGTGTCACAGAAAAACGCTGGACAGTATTTTTTGAACATTTAAGCTGAAACAAAAGCTCAACTCATTCAAACCCTAGTGTTGTTTGTGTACAGTGTAAAGACAATAAAGATGGACCAACAAAACCAATGAGACTTTTTTTTTTTTTGTTATTTCAAAACGAGCGTCAGCTTTGTTGGTGGAAACTTTCTCAGAAAACATATTCCGGCTACTTTAGCCAACAAAGTACTGCAAAGAACTTTATTCACCGTGAGCAAAACGGCTCATCAGATGTGTAACCTGAACGCTCTCCCACCACGGTGATGGAGGAGTTGGGCAGCAGAACACCGGCGGCCACGGCTCAATACACCTTCAGGTTCTTTGGTCCTTGTGGGATGATTTGGAACGTGTTGATGAACATGTAGCGCGAGAAGGTGATGTACAGGTAACGAAACCACAGGAGCTGAGAGCGGTGGCAGAACATGGCGTCCTGAAACGAAAAGAAGGGTCGTCTGATGTGAATTAAACTCTGATACTGCCAGTTACTAAACAACAGCCAATAGAGGTCAACATCCATCTGCTGCTTAGTGAAACCATGTTTTATGTACAAATAATAGCTTGGTGAGACATATCCCTTCTGTGCGGCGTCTCAGACTTACAAACTGCACCTCTTCCTCTGCTTCCTCAGCACACACACAGCATACAGTTACTTGTACACGCCAGCGCGCCCTCTAACAGCAGACGGTGACCTTGTCGTGCCAACAAACCGTCCCTTTCCAGGCTTACTTTGGCTCGCCTGTAGCCCTGTGGGCCGACAACACAGCGGAGGCTGCAGGGCAGCAGCCAGCTGAAGGGGAGCTCCAGGAAGGAGAGGTACTTCCTGAGGAGGCCAACGGTCACCAGCGAGAGCAAACAGCAGTCTGGGAGGACAGACAAGAGACCCAGTTAGCTGTTAATATGTGATATATTAGGCCGTTGTATCAGCTTGTTCCATTTCAGATGTTTTATCGTAAAGTAATACAATGTAAAACAAAGCTTCTTTCTTTCGGTGCAGCAGTTGTAGTTGTACGGCCCTCAACTATGACCTTTTGCGGTAATAGTTTGTGGGGCGCGGGGGGCTTAAAGCTGTCGGTAAGGAGCGGAGAGCACAGGGGATTATGACCAGATCAGTCCAACAGGTGAGGTGTACATGCATGGCAGTAAATAACCAGCGAGCGTGATTGATGACAGTCCTGCTGCTTTTAGGGAACCAGCCTGCTGGGCCCGTTTGTTACCGCTCTGAACTTTGAAGCGAGGCGTGCTCTGTAACCGGCAAAGGGATGAGTCGGTCGGGGCATGTCGCCTCCTCTCTCTCCAGCTTTTACTTTCACTCACCGGGAGGACGTCGTCACTAAAAAGACCCAATCGGCGCATGTTTTACATGCAAAGAGCCAGAGGCACTGATGCTAACATCAGGGATCAAAGCACCTCGTGTAGTTTAAGGGGACAAACATCCAACCGGCCTCGTGCTGCCACCAGCAGACCAAAATGTTTAGAGAAGACGCACGACTCATACAACCTGTTTGACCAGCAGAGGGCGCTGTACATTAACCAAAAGAGAAAGTCTGAGTCAGTGTTTACAGCATGTTCTCTAAAGGCCTGAAGGGCTGCTGCTCATGTGAGGAGCTCATTGTCTGTGCTGCTTGGTAAAACTTTTTTCATTGGGCATATCTGTGTATTACCGTGTCCAGTGGGAAACACTCCCACACAGAATCCTGCAGACCATTTCTTTGACTTTTACTGACGTGACCCCGGCACACTTTGCTCACAAAAGTGTATAAAATGTGAACCTTTTTAAAGTGTTTGTGACACACCTACCATTGGGGACTTGTCCGGTGAAAGCGAGGCGGCTGTAAGAGGAGAAGAGCAGAACATGTCAAAGAGATACTGACAGACATGACCACGCTTCTACCTGCCAACATGGAGACAAGAGTCTGGTTCACCGGACACAGAGGGGTGAGAAGTCAGTGACTGTACGCCCACAGAAAAGGCCGTAATGAAATCCTCCAGCTCATGCGTGCTGGACTTTTATATTTTTTATTAAAATGTTCCTCTGTTACTAAAGTAACTCGTCTTCAAATTTTGGTGAGAGTCACGTTTGTGCGCCAAACTTGCCTTTCCGAATCCAACAACAACAACAACAATCCATTGAGCTCGGTGAAAGCAGTGCACTCTGGGAAAGCAGCCCGATGGGAATCACGAGATGTGATTCGCAGAGTTCATATCTCATGGACGGCCCGACAACAGAGGGCCGCGCAGGCTCGGCGAGGGGAAAACACCGCGACTGACGCAGCAGGCAATCAAGGCGTCGGCGCAACGCGGCGTGCCCGTCGCGGCGTGCCCGTCGCGGCGTGCCCGTCGCGGCGTGCCCGTCGCGGCGTGCCCGTCGCGGCGTGCCCGTCGCGGCGTGCCCGTCGCGGCGTGCCCGTCGCGGCGTGCCCGTCGCGGCGTGCCCGTCGCGGCGTGCCCGTCGCGGCGTGCCCGTCGCGGCGCAAAACCAACGGCCTGATGCGTCTCGCTCGGTCGGCCTCTCCAAACCAGAGCTGCCCTCCCACCTCACCACTTCAGGGACAGGATGTACTGCTGCTCTCTGGGAGCAGAGCCGAGCGCCTCTGAGGACTCTGTTTGGACGACCTCTCAGCTATGTAACAGGCCGCTTCTAAAAAGACACGCTGTGTGTGTGTGTGTGTGTGTCTCTTTGTGGGGAAACATTTGGAAAAGATGGCTGTTGACGCGAGTCCAAATGCTTTCCTGGACTCTGTTTTACGATTGTGGGCGGCCTGGTTTCTGCGTGCATGTGTGAGCCACATCAAATCCCCGAGGACAGCGTCTTTAAATGGAGGGATTTTAAATAATACAAATAAAAATCTGTTTTTACTGATGGCGAAGCCTCGAAGTGCAGTCGGTACCTGACAGCTTTATGGACGGCCGTGTGGTTGGCATGGCCGCTCACTCCGCTCCCATCGAAGGTCAGCACCTGAAACAACAACAGGTCTCACTGTGTGGGTGAGAAGCCAGAACCTGGGCATCTAACAGTGAATTGAAATAAACGGAGGCAGAAGATGTTTCTTGGGTTAGTGGAAGGGTTTTCTGAGCTGCTTGGCAGCTGACAACCGATATTTAAAAGCTTTTTTCTCCTCTCCCCCCTGTGCGCATGCTTGCACAGCGGAGGAAGAGAGTGAAAAAAGAAAGAAAAATCAGGTCAAAGGGAAAGAACGAGAGCTCGACTACAGACTTGGCATTTGTTACGCTCAGGCGTATTCTACCATGACTGTGTCGGTGCAATCAAGCCCAAGTTTGAGCTCCCAACCACATATTATAATGAACAAGTGAACTTTCTCCTCATTCTTGCTGGCTCGTGTATGGAAAAGCAAGAGAATGGCACAGTGTCAGACCGAGGAAACAAGTTATTCAGTTCAGGAGCAGGAAGAGTGAACTACTTCTTATTTGTGTGTTTATCTCTGCGTGCCTTTGCTGAACGATAAGACGTGTTCCCTCGGCTTACTTTTAGGTCTCGAAGCATTTTTTTGTGCTGCTCAGCCTGACAGGAAGGGAGGAGACGTGTGTTTGTTTGTCGTCTTTGATAACAAGAAGACATCAGCACAGAAGAACCCGGCTGTGTGGACTCTTCCCTGAAGAGTGTTGCTGTCTGCCGCTGTGCGTTCGGTTCGTGCGGTTGTTGAGAATGAGCGAATAAAAAAAACATCTTTGAATCTAAATGAACCGCATTCCCATCAGCTAATAGTGTGGAACTGCTCCGAGGGAAGATAACAACCTCTGTGTAAACACCGAAACTGAGCACAACCTTTTCCTCTGCAGCGGAGGCCATGTCGCCTCGATGTGGAGGCTCAGAATACAGTCCGAGTCGACAGCATCATTGTGCAGACCACAGCCAGCCCGATAATGAGCGAGAGAGCTGTGGTGCCCCGACGCACAACACCGAACTACACAATGCATTGTGTGTTAATATCAAAACAGGAAATTAGAGGGGAGAATAAAATGGACTGTTTGTAAAGGGATAAAGTCAACGAGGAGCTGAGCGTACTCACCATGTTGAAGGAGTGAGCTCTCATGTGCTGCACAATTAGAGAGGAGACCAGTGAGACGCTCCATTCTGCGTCGGGGTCATCTGGAAGCTTTCTGAAGGGGCAAATAAAACAAAAGGGGGCTGGTTATCTACCCAGTATTGCCCCAGTGTGTTACTGGAAACAACAGCGCCTTGTGTTTGCGTTGTAACCTCACCGATTCCTTCCCGAGCACCAGATTTCTGCAGTGCAGATTCAACCCGGCGATTGAGAAAGAGCTGTTATAAAATGCAAACACGAGGCAGCGCTGGGACGCCCGTGAGGGGGGGGGGGGTCGAGGCCCTTTGCACCGTCTTCATCTGAAACTACAGCCCGGAGACAACACAGAGCGTACACATCCACCCTCCCACTCGGCCGGCTCGAGCTCCTGCTAAACATGCATGGACTCCCTTTTTTTTTTGGCACAAATAAGAGTTTTTTCTTCAAAGCCGCTGCTTTGTACGGCAGTTCAACTCAAGAGGAACCAGCTCCAAAAGAAAAAGTGCTTAAAAACATAACCGAGTTGAGCCAACACAGTTCACATGGATGGAAGGTCCTGCGGGTCGCGTTGGAAGTGGAGCGGATCCAGTTTGTTCTCCAGCTATGACCACGCAAATGTGTGTTGATCAGAAACACAACCAGCGAGGGAAACCGACAGTTTGAAACACTGAACTGTGTTCTGACAATGACAGGATGCGCTGCTGTACACTCAGGGAGCGCATGGTGGCGCGACAGTGCAGACATTTACACATATATATGTATATTTAAAGTGGGGGTAGGTGTGTGTGTGTGTGTGTGTGTGAGGGTGTGTGTGTGTGTGTCAATAGTTGTCCCCCCTCCTCTTCTTTGACAACAATGAGCCAGGACAGTTGAGCCGGGAAAGGGAAGTGATGGATTAGGCTACAAATCTATTGGGCTGCCGGTGATGTGAGGGTCAGGCTTTGGTGTGTGTGTGTGTGTGTGTGAGTGTGTGTGTGTGTGTGTGTGTGGGAGTGGTGGCTTGTCACAGGGAGGAGGGGCGAGGGGGAGCGGGTCGGGGGTTCAGAGATAGTTTAAAACGGTCTTTCATAGAGTGAATGGACTGCTGTGACACCAGTGACATGTCGTAAGGATTGTGTGTGTGTGTGTGTGTGTGTGTGTGTGTGTGTGTGTGTGTGTGTGTGTACGGTGGCACAGTCAAATGGACTCTAAACCCACGTTAAATGTGACCGACATTAACTAAACACTCATGCTCAGTGTCATATTGTGTCTGCTTTTGATTGAAGGCTCGTGAAAACAAGAGGATCTTGTGAGCATTTGGCCAAAGCACATAAATTTTAATATTAAGTATCTACACTCACACACTATAAATATTAATATTAAGTATCTACACTCACACACTATAAATATTAATATTAAGTATCTACACTCACACACTATGCAGCTTCCCCCCCAAGTCTTTGTATTTATTCATGTTTTATTCGAGAAATTCTGCCTCGTAGTTCGACAACTGCAGCTCAGCAGCCCGTGAGGGGGGGGGGGGGGGGGGGAGGGGGGGGGGGGCAGGGGGGGGGGGGCAGGGGGGTGAACAAAAGACACCTGACCTTTATAAGCAGGATGTGTCAGCTTCGCCATGGCAACAGTGCAAAATGTCCGAAAGTAACCTCCCCAACTCCCCTTTTGTAGCTTTGCATGTGGATGTTTAATTGCTTGCAGGCATCTGCATGCAGGCGCTGAACTTTGGCCCAGTGAGGGGATTCAGTGTGTGTGTGTGTGTGTGTGTGTGTGTGTTAAAGAGTGCTTGTTTAGTCTGGTCACATGGCCCACAGGCTTGTGAAACTGCAAGACTTCCATACAGTCAGATTATACGTCTGGAAGGACAGACGTGCCGCTCCACACTGACAGCTCGCCCACGATGTCACGCTGCAATGAGGTTACAGCTGTAGTAACGACACCAATGCACACGCACAATGTTTCACAGTTTTCTGTTTTATATTCACTCGCCATGAGGTAATAAAGTGGCATGAAAACAACCGTGGAAATATTTGCTCTTAACCATGGAGATGATGCTTTTAGCGGCGGTGAGCTGTGCAGAGAGATCTAATGTGATCTAATGTGCCACAGTGACAGTCTGCTGCCGGCCGCAGGACTCAGCATAATGGAAAAGCAACTGTTTGACTATGTGGAGGCCGGCGTGTGACAAATGTATCTAGGATAAAAGCACAGCCGGAGGTCAGCGGCGAGGCTGGAACATCCCACCGTTATTTACTGCGCCCTGCCATGCGCTTAGAAATTGGCTCGGGCTATTTTTTTTTCCTCCGTCCGCTGGATCAATGTATATTTAAAGCGTGTGCGGGGATGCGGTGTCACTGCAGCGAGCACGCCATCTCCCTCCAGGAAACTAGTGCTGAGCTCTTTGTTTACGTACAGGCAGAGAATTACACTAATCCAATCAGAAAGACTAAAGCTTTCAGTTTGTGATTTACTTCTGTGGTAAAGATTGTTTTTATTATTTTCAAGTAAACTCAATCTGAAGAAACGGAGTCAGTTTATAGTTGGAAAGAGCGGCGCTGGGCGAGCTGAAGGGTCGTGTCACTTCAGACTGATAATGCAGCGAAGAAGCGGTTGGATTTGTGCAGCGAGCAGCTATAATGAGTCCAGGGAGCAGACAGAGGTCAAACCAGTGCAAGTGGAGAGGCAGCAGAGCGTGCTCAGATCGAGCTTGATCACAAAGGCCCCAACATGCACTGGGGCCCCAGATACTGTCTACACAGCTGTCCTATTCAGTGAGCGTTAAAGGGGAAAAAAATCCTGTTTTAAAACAGAATTCACATGTAGCTTGCTGTTCATTCTGCGGGTTACGCTTGTGAGCGGGCAGCGCTCTGCCATCATGAAACATAAACCCACACGGCCGGCCGGAGGTTGAGAAAAACAAAAGTCCAGTGGCTCCATCACACAACCCTGATGAATGAGATGACGCCACAGCAAACAATACATACTGGCAGACATGTAGTCTGGCACTGACTGCTTTATTTTTGCTTATTTCTAATGTAGTTTAAAATATCCCAACGTCACTTCTCCTATTGAAACATTATTTTGGCCTTCGCTGGCTTCGTTGGCGCAGCTGTGGCTCAGTGGAATGGTATGAAACCATTAGCAGGGTGTGTATCGCGTCACGTGCATCCTCATGAACAAGATTCATCAGATTTTTTTTTAATCCTCCAAGGAAGAATTTGAACCGTCACCGCGACACCAAATGACTCACCACAATGTGTTTTAATGTTCAAACAAAGCGAAATAAAGTAAAACGTAGTGGACAGTGACACGGTTGACTTTCCAAGGTATAGCAAAAAGATATAAAAGGATGAGCAAAGCCAAAGTGTGGCAGACACACAAGAGGAGAAACAGTTCAGAATGACCTACATTAACATCGACAAAATGTATCCCACAGTCTTTGGCAGTTGGCTTCAGCAGACAAGGACAAGAGGAAGAGGATGAGGAAGAGTGGAACAGAGAGAGAGAGAGAGAGAGAGAGAGAGAGAGAGAGAGAGAGAGACAGCCTGGTTGGGAGTGAGCGGGGCTCTCAAAGTGTTGATCAGGTGTGTGTTTGGGGTAAACAACAGAATACACAGAAAGTGAAAATGGGCTACGCTCCAGTTCAGCAGAAGTGCAGACAGACCCGAGATCAAAGTTCAGCTATATTCTGTGTGCACAAGATGATAACACACACAAACACACACACCCACACACACACACACACACACAGACACACAACCTTGGCAGGCTGCCAGCTTGTTACTGTGAGTTCCAGCTTGGTCCCAGAGTCCATGCAGCTCTCCTGGTGAGCCAACATGTAGAGACTCACATGGAGGCAGCCCCAAAGTTCTTAGAAACTCAAAACATTTTCAAGTGCAGCTGCAGGCTTCATCCACCGGGGGAAAAAGAAGAAGAAGAAAAAAAAGTCCCCCTTTTTTCAGCATCACCTTTTACCACTCCTCTCTCTGTCACTCGACCTCGCCAATAGAGAGTCCTACAGCTGCATCCACAGCCAAACACAAGAAGAGGAGCAAGTTCCCTGAGAATCTGGCCGACAATACCGTTCACAGTTCTGGCTCGCGGTGCTGCTCACCGCTTTTACTGTGAAATGGCAACGGTCACGAGTTAAGACTGTTTTAACTCGGAGGCATTTACAGATACGGGAAAGAACTACAGCTGTTTCTGTAAATCTTTCACGGCACTCCTCGGTGTTCAGTGAAGTAATGGAAAAAAAGTCAGATTTTATCTTTTTACTGTCGTGTTCCTGCAACAAAGCTTGATTTTTTTCTTTTTTTTTTACCACTAAGTAAGATGTTGCAGGCACAGTTATGCTCAAACGTTAACCAATAGAAGAAACACTTTGGTATGTGACCCTTAAACAATGACCAGCAGCCTGAGGCCTGTTTTCAGCAAATCTGAGCTCTCCGGCTCAGCGGCAAAGAATGTCTTTGGGAAGCACAAACATATTTAACAAGGTAGTGGAGAGGGGAAATAAGTCATTTAATTAATAGACAATTACCTTCCCAAGAAATCATGTGAAGCAGCCCTCCCAATTTTCCCTGGAGAGATCACTGACACTGAATAATCCAACGCGACAAAATCAAATGTCATAGTTCCACGAAGGACAGCTTTCTTTCTTTTTTTAAATTGTGAAATAAGTAAGTAAACAAAAGAAACATAGTGTAAGATGTATTTAATTACTATGCTCTTTAGAGGTGGACACACAAACAGATGTTTGCATTGTGTGTAGTGTATTCAGACGGCTGCTTACTTGTGGTCCATTACGGTGATTCTGGAGTCTGGGATCCCCAACACGGCACAGCTGTTGAGAAGTTCTTGTTTGCGCTGAGCCCCTTGCTTGTAGTAGTTTCCTGTACATATTTGGAGGACAAGTTAGGTATAGAGATGCCGTGATGACAGGAGGATCGAAATGGAAGTCTAAATTATGTCTGGGTTAAACATTTCCAATGATTTGTGAAACATCATATGCTCATTGACCGTGTAAAATGATCCTCTAACATCAGTTACATTGGATATAAATAAAATACAGAGCTGCACAGATGTGATTTATGTATAGTATATTTGTACTGCAAATGCATTTACTTTCTAAAGATTACACTCACGTAGCTCATAATTTATTCCTTGTTTTTTCAACAAGATGGACACTAATATTTTAGGCATTTCCTCCAGAAGCTAGTTGCTCTGGAAATGTTACTCACTATGTGGGATTTTTAGATTGTGCTGCTTTACCCTGTTTTCACCATTATCATTTTAATCAATATTCAACCTGAGACTGAATATGGAAATACAAACATTATGTGTGCTGCTATTTCACTTTTCCTTTAAGGCAAATCTCATTTGTATTGTTTGCAAACTATCTTCTGTTTATTCCCCTGGTAAGTAAAATGTGTATGAAAGCGAACTGACGTTGGCCAGCAGCAAGCCACACGTGTGTAAACGACAATGTGCTGGCTGTCACACCATACCTTCTGATAAACACAGCAAATGAACTTCGGCGTTTAATTCAACGAGTCGTATGATCGTTGGCGCGAAGAACATGCATTCATCATCCGGATGCGCGGTCACAAGCAGCGCGCGCACGTCGTCGCCGTTTATCTCTCGGCCTGATAAAACATTCACGACACGTTTCAACGACTTCACCAGGGTTCGCCGTTGTCGAAAGTAAATGCATTTTATCCAAATCAGATAGGTTAACACTATGACGACAACGAGGTAAACAGTCATTATTATGACCGTTACCGTAAACAATCCGTGTAGAGACAAAAGCTTCACGTGGAAATGGTTCCACGTGTAAAAACACATCTCCAGTCTGTCTGATGACCGGACGTTACCCCGTCTTTAAAGAATGCGTCAATAAAGTATTACAAATCAGTCCAATACAGCAACTGCTGCTATTTTTAGGCCCACTGTAGTGTGATTTAATCATTTGAAGTCTCTGTCGCTTTCGCAGTTCATTTGCGTTTAAATCAATTTATGAGAATGAATACATTAACGTGACAAATATTTTTTTCTGGTGTATTTGAATAAAAAGAACCTCTAAAATGTATAGACAGTTTTATCAATCAAACTAAATTTATGTTTTTGAAAAGTGAAAATAACAAACTCCAGGAGCGTTGTCGTGTTTTAGGGGAAGATTTAGCGGTCACACTGCCTTATCCTTACAGGTAAATAAAGGGGAAAAGAATGAAAATGTTATGTATTCATGGAAAGGTTGATACAACAGTCCACTAACTATCTTACGCTATAGCATATATTTTTACTGTCCATACATATTTGTTGACGAATGCCAGTACGCTGTGGATTCAACCGACTGAGGACATTTTATTTTACCCTGCCAGGACATCGACCGACAAATGCGGCGCAGCCTTCAGTCTGCCCAGTCGTCCACAGCTCACAACCCGCGGATTTACAATCAACAATTGACCCATATTTCTGCCCAGGGAAACAGTTTTCTCCCATAGGTATATTTTCTAAATATGAGGTGAGTACATATCGCTAACAAGCAGCAAAGCATCATGTCTAATTAGCACGCAATTTAAGCGCCCCGGTCTACGATGGAAATCTGCCTTGCAAGATGGCGACGTGGTTGAGAATTCAAAGGTGAAATACGGGCTAAGTTAGCTAGCTAGCGACAACAACAACATCTTAGACGTTGTCTCGCTCCCTTGAAATGATGAAGTAGCATCACCTTTGAAGATGACGTTCGTAATTGTGCGTATTATTGGTGCATTTCCGGAAGAGCTCTGTTGTGGAAAGAGACCCATCCCCCCAAGATAAGCTACAAATCCAATTGCGTTTATATGACAGGATGGTGTTAAAAGACAACAATAACAACACACAGGAGCAGTATTTGTCACTGCGAGGCCGTGGACGAGGCCAGGCAGTTCACCATGGCTGCCGGGTTTGCATGGAAATCACCAGAGACCATCGCCACTGTTTAATGCTTTCTCCAATTCACTGTCCTAAGAGCTACACCGTGTAACGAACAGCTAGATAACCGTGAGTTATTGTTTGGTTGTGTGTCTGAAACTGCATGCTTCTACTTTCAAAATGCTCTCAACGGAATTGGTGATTAGAAAAATAAAAAACATGACATTTGAATGACAGATGTAAGGTGCGACACTGAACTCTAGTCACAATAATAATATGTATATTTTAGTAACGTTAAATTCATTATTCAAAATATGAGACAGGGACACAAACTATATACTGAAAAGGTCAATTAATTAAGTTCTATCATGGATTTCTTTGCAAGTTAAGACTAATGCAAAGAAAAGAAGTGATGGACAGGTTGTGGAAAGCCAACCAGAGCTGCAACGGCTGATTCTGATGGTAAATGCATTAATAGTATTCTGCTCAATCAGTTGCTTTGCATAATAAAATAAAACATCTGGAAAATGGAGGTCTGCTTTTTTATCTCCATTTTTTTTCATTGGGAGCTCAGGAAGAAATAATGTAGACCTCCCTGGACATGTGACACAATTCTCCCGAGACAGCACTGTCTGTTTCCTGCCTCATTGATTGTCAGACATACTGGTTTATATTTGGTCATCAAGCGCTAGAGTTCCTAATTTTTTACCATTCATTTGTTTTAATTTAGTAGTGTTGTCAATTTCAGTTGGTCAATTACCCTTTTGGTATATCATCTTAACCAAATCCCTCAAATGTGATGTAGGAGTAAATTAAACGAAGTCAATAAAATAACCGAACAGTAAACAAGTGAAGCATAAAGTGTGGTTGGTGGCCGTAACATTTTCAGACTGCTTTAATGATGCAAAGTGCTCTCTCTGAGCCGTTTCTTGTGTCGTCATTTAAAACGCTCCCTCAAATGTGGACAATTTGCTCTGAGAGGATGTGTTGTCTCTTCGTTTGGCTCAGAACCAAACTGTGCCGCACATCCACTGGAGAACCAGACCCATGACCTGCTGGTGTTTGTGTAGTAAACATGGGACGTGACGGCCCCTTGCTTTACTGCTTTTACACAAAGTTGTGTCATTCTAAATGGGGAAAGGCTCTTTAATTTATGGTAAAAAAAAAACACATCATTCACCAGCCGCAGTTTTTTTTCTTTTTTTTTTACGAGTCACTGATGGTATTTTTAGTGTCTCTCCTGAAATTGTGAAAGTGGATCTCAAATTATGGGGCCAAGCAAACTATGTGGCCTGCGGATTGAAATGAAATAACAGCTTCCCTCCCTGGTTATGGGGCCAACGGTTGGTGCGTTTCCATCCTTGAAGTTAGCATCATAATGTCTTGGCATTGTGGCCATGCTGTAAATCTTGCATACCCAGAATAAAAACGCTTGAGCCAGCAGAAACCAGATTGATATGTTGGATCCCTGTGATGCAGAAACGCTGCCTGTGTGTGTTTGTTGGCCATAATATAATCAGAGTAAACGGGTTGTTTGTTCACTTTTGAGAAAGTACTGCGTACATGCTCCCTGGCTCCGTCCTGTTCTTCGCGTATCGCCAACAGGACTTAGAGGAGCTAAAATTAACTTTGGTAATTTCCATTCAACTAACATGTCGGCTTAAATGGCTTAAGTAGAGGATTGATTTGTTAATTTGGATGAAATTATAATATCAGATAACCACAGGACGTTATTCAGACGCGGCCTAATGGAAACATGAGTGGAGCGCTGCTCGTGTGATTGGTTGGAGGCGTGCGGCTCTCCTGCACCTCTTTCACCTCCGCTGCTGCACGGCCGAAGTTAATTAGAATCTGAGGAATTTTCCAATAAAAAAATGTTTAGCTATGAACTGACTGAGACACAGCCTGCCAAGCCCTTTAAATAACAACACAATGCTTGAACAAGAGATCAAAGGACATGAACAATTGATAATAATATTAATAATAATAATAATATAAGTCCGTGTCACTTTCAGGGTCGTATGTTTTATTCATCATTTACATTAACGACTTTAATTGAATGGATTTTGAGCATGGAATGAGTTATCTGTAGGTTACGTTCGATCTCTTTTGTTTGGATTACATTGTTATATCACACAAAGTCATTTAACAAAATTACATTAACTATGCAACGTCACTGGTTGCTTTCAAATAGTATTGATTGGTGACTCGTTCACAGCCTTTTACAATACAACGCATCTTTTTTTTAACTACACGGTTTTGCTTAAATTGTTTATTAACATGAAGTGATTATCAATGTTTTTACTGATCCACTCTGTTCAGACTGAGATCTGTTCTTTTCACCAAGACCCACACAATTCATACATCTGAATGTTTTAATGGACAGAGATTCTTTGCATCCTGCATTTTCAGTATTGTGATATTTTAGACCACTTTAAAGAAAGAAGGAACATAATCCAGGCTGATAACAAATTCAACAGTCAAATCAGATGTACTGCTTTGGTGTTTTCAAGAGCTGCAGCTGCACAGCTTTATGTTTTCTAATTGTTTTTTATATGAACTAGTTGTTGCAAGATCATCCTTGGTTTAAAAGCCTAGATTCAGATTACCGCTGCAGGCAGAGTGAGCGCTAAGCGTGGTGTGTTTCAGATTGAATTCTAATTTAGAAGACACCAGCAGACATCAGCAGGGCGGCGCTTCAGGCCGACGCTCACCTGCATGAAGCAGAAGTATTTGGGAAAAGTGATGCCGGTCTTCTCTGACTTTCTTTGTGAAAGAGGTTCAGTCTTTAAACAACACACTAATAGTGCAGTTCATGTAGTGCATGCTAACCTGTTAGCGTACCAGATGCTCAATGGACGTCTTCTACTACGTCTTCTACTTCTACTTCTGTTTAGTATGGTTTAATGTTTTCCTTTGATTCTAAAGATATTCAGGAGGCTTCGATATGTTCATCCTGAAATCTAAAAGGTGTTTTTGTTTCTGTGTTGGTGCAGGTGGTTTGTGTCTCCAAACATGGTGTAGTGAACATCCCTGAAGCAGCAGCAGCAGCCCGCGAGCACTGAGTCAGGATGTCCAGCAGCTCGGGCTACCCCCCCAGCCAGGGCAGCTTCAGCAGCGAGCAGGGCCGCTACCCGCCGCATTCTGTCCAGTACGCCTTCTCCGGCTCGCGCCACCAACAGGTAAAGCTCACGGCCAGCACTCTGGAAACGGCACGCTTCCTCTGCGGCATTGCAGGTTCATGCACAGTGCTTAGCATGCCCGTCTTTCCATCGCAGGGTCGGTGGTTCGATCCCCGACTAGTCCACGTCCATGTGTCCTTGAGCAAGACACTTCACCCCTAATTGCTCCCCGTTGCTGTGTCTACGCGTCAGCTCAATGTAATGTCATTCATTTTGATTATTGATTCTGGTTTTATTAATATTTAAACAGACACTCATTTAATGTGATGACAAGGCATTACATTTTGATTATTTACACAGTTCTGGCATGTTTACAACTTTAAATATTCAACATTTAAAGTTTTCCGATCTTTTCCGACTACACCTTGAATGAAGAAAGCAGAACTTAAATGTCTCTTTACTTTATAGTTTTGCTTCCTTGAAGGTATTGTACTCAGTTGATTCTTGTTGTCGTGAGTTTGTCCTCGCGGTTAAATGCACTTAATGTGAGTCTCTTTGGATAAAAGCATCAGATAAGTGAAATGCAAACAAGAAGGTTTGTGAGTTAAAATGTAGACTAATCAATCATAACTACGCCGTTAGTTAGATATTGAATTGCAGCTCACGTTCCAGTTGTGTGTTCATTTGACCGTCGACTTCGTAGAAGCTTTCTTTCACAGAAAACTGTCTGCGCTACAGTTCTGGGCATTTGGATTGTTTGTTTAAATCTGGGACCAAACTGGAGTTATGAAACGTTCCCTGTCGCTGCATTTGCTTGTTCAGGTTTGTTTGGTCAAACTGGGCTGATAGCATTTACGTGGTCTTTTACCCGATAGCTTCTTTCGATAAAAGCTGTATTAGAAAGAGTTAATTCAGTTATCTCGACATCAACAAACTTAATTTCCGTTTTGCCGCATCAAACCGGAGCGCTCCGGGTCTCAGTGGCTTCATTGTCTGAACGAGGAGTTAGCAGGAGGTCGGGGTCTCGCTGCTTCCTGTCCAGCCGTCGTTCAACTGTTCACTATTAACATGTTCTGTTCTTTCATCTTCCCGGTATTTATTTCTTATTCTCAGCGACATGGGCATCTCCTCCCCGTTCTGCCAATAAATGTGCCAACGTTTGTTATTTAAACCGTGAGAATAAGCACCGTCTCTTCGCGTCGTGATATTCAACAAATGGACCTCCTGAAGCCGACTTTGTGTCCGTCGTCTACTGAGAGCTGCAGTAGTTTCGTGGTAAAAACGCCCATCGAGTTCATTTAGGAACTTTGCCTTTATTAGATTGAGTACAGCAGAGTGCTTACAGGAAATGAGGAGGAGGAGGAGGTGGTGTGTGTCTGTGTGTGTGTGTCTGTGTGAGAGAGAGATGCAACAAAGGTCTCCGGCCAAACATGAACTGAGGACGTTGTAATTAAATGGTGAGTGCCTTGTACCCATAAGCCACCAGGATGCTCCTCAGACAGCTTTTCACAGACCAGCACACAGTCAACGTTGTGCAAGTAGTGAGAAAATAAGTTGTGATTGTGGAGTGTGCATAAAGCAGCCGGTGTAGACGGCTGTATTGATTAGAAACCGAGTGCATCTGTTGCATAAGATGGACTCGGTCTCTCTGGAAGCCGGATTTTGGTTTTCCGCTTCTGCAAAGCGCTTTGTTGTAGTTGTAGCCTCTGCAGGAACTTGTAATGTTGTATTTTTGTCTTTTTTCTCTACGACCGGCCCAAATACACATACACACACACATATAACCCCCCCGCCCTCCCCTGCTCTCTTTCACACTGCTTTGACCTTGATATCATCGTGGTGTTCTCCTCTCGTCTGCAGGATTTCACCGTCCCAGACTACCGGGCTCATCTGCAGGATGCGCAGGGTCGGAGGAGACCGTCTCTGCTGTCCGAGTTCCACCCCGGCACCGAAAGGTGAGGCTTCTCCTAAAATGTCCCTGAGCGTCTGTACCGGAGAGCAGCGTCTCCTTCTGTCCCACAGTTTGGGAATCGTACATCTGGACATCTGTAAATTCCTCGTTTTCTTGCGTGCCTCCAGGCCTCCGGAGCGGCGCCACGGCTATGAACAGCAGTTCCACTCCCTCTCGGCGCAGTCGGACCACGAGGCCCTGGAGGCCAAGCGCCCTCGCATGGAGACCGTCGTCGAGGGCCACATCACCCGCACGCCCGCCACCGCCGGAGGGATCATCCTGCCCTTAACCCACTCCGTTCAGGACGGCCTCAGAGCCAGTTCAGAGGTCAAAAAGGTGAGTCTGGTTCCCCTCCTCTTACTGATGCTCACTCACTCATTTACTGACGGAGTCTGCAGCGGCAAAAAAACAAGATTTCAACCATCAGAACCTGAAGAGAGTCCTCTTTAAACACCATCAACACGGGAAGTTTCCCACAAACTGCAATGTTGTAGCAATGCAGAGTGTATGAAGACACAATGAGCAACACTATTATCATATTATAATATTCATCATAGCAATACTATTATCATATTTTTGTGCAATACTGTTGTATATTTTATATTTTGTGCCTTATTTATTTATTATTTATTTTTTACCTTAAGTTTATTGTAATTCTGTGTTAGGAGGATCGAGCAAAACAATCTTTTCACTGTACAGATTAACTGTCTTTTATCTGTGCTTATGACAGTAAAACATCTTGAATCTTTCTATCTATTTGCATTTTTGCTCTTACAGAAATAAACTCACATTTCTCTAGTGTATTGACCAACAGCACAACAAGTGTTTTCAGTCCCAGTGCTTGTAGTGAACTCTCTTTGCGATGAGAAAGAGCTTCTCACTTCTCTGTGACTACAGGATCAAATATAATCATTCGGTTTTGTACTGATCTTTGGCTGGAGCTGTTTACAGAAGAAAAAAAACTCAATTAACCTTTTTTTTCTTTAATTATTTTGTCCAGGAGTCGCAGTACTCTGTCAAAGGGGAGTCCATGTCCTCGGGAGGGCCGGCGCTGCACATGGCCGACGACCAGGACGCGTCTCCCTCCAAACTATCCAAAGAGGAGCTGATCCAGAGCATGGACCGGGTGGACCGGGAGATCGCCAAAGTGGAGCAGCAGATTTTCAAGCTGAAGAAAAAGCAGGTTGGTCACCTGGTGGTGGAGCAGCACACAACATCCACTGTTTGGGAAGATGGAAAATACATATAGTACATAGTATAATACATATAGTTTATTTAATCAATGTAAACATTGATCAGTGGCTCGTTGGCCGTAATTCCTCGTGTAAGAGTGGAGGTACACAAATAGTGGCATATAAGCACAAATACGTTAAATATAACAAATGTCTGTTCTGAAAATGCGATGCTGCATCGATGATACCGACTCGTTTGAGTGACGCCGTCGTAAATTAAAAGCGATGGACGCCGACTTCAGCTGAACGATGCAGAGTTTGACCAAATCGTTGCCCGCTGATCTCGACCAACCGGGCTAACCGGCTAGCACGCCGCAAGGCCGCCGCAGCTGATGGACAACTCGTGTGCCGACGAAGTTTTTCAGGTTATTCATGCTCCAGAATTTCTGTACCGGGCGAACACTGGACCGCTCCACCTGCAGCTCCACCCGCAGCTCCACCCGCAGCAGCTAGTAAAACACTTTGTCTCGACATTCACCAAACACAATGGACAACTGTACTAAGTAATGATTCAATTAGCTATAATGAAGCAGTAACGCTTAAGAGACTGAGGTGACTAACAAAGAGCCGTTTAGAAAATGATGTGTGATTATAAACCAGGAAGTAGAAGCTGTTAATGTGTTGAGATATATGTTTATATGTAACTACATCGTTAAAGAACAGGTAGTAACTCCACATCGAAAGGGATTCGTCATGAATAGGATCACATGTGACTCATTGTTCATTCAGCAGCTGTCCCAAGTTAATAATCCAGATTCACTCTTGAGCTGAGGCGTCATAACTAGTTGTCATATTAAGATTCAAGATGTTTTTACTGTCATAAGCACAGATAACAGACAGTTATTCTGTACAATGAAAAGATTATTTTGCTCTGTCCTCCTAACACAGAATTACAACAAACTTGAGGTAAAAAATAAGGCACAAAATATAAAATATATAACAGTATTGCTATGATAAATATGATAATAATGTTGCTCATTGTATCTTTATTCACTATAAATGGCTACAACGTTGCAGTTTGTGGGAGAGTTCCTGTGTTGATGGTATTTCAGGAGGACTCTCTTGAGGTTGCGGTGGTTGAAATCATCGGCTGCAGCGAACACACAACGCGTCCGGGCGTCCATCTTAACTTCATACAGTAATGAAGTCATGAGTAAATCACTCCTACACGCGGCTCCTTTAGGACTCGCTTCTACTCCTAAAACGTTGACACTGAAATGTCACCACGAAGCCGACAGACGCGTCCTCTGGTGACGGAAACTACGTCATCTGGATCTTTACGCCCTCGAGGCCGGCTCATCTTCTCCTTGAGGAGTTTTAATCGTCACAGTCAAAGTGTTTGAAAGCAACTCATCAGATACTTTTCTGTCTTTTCCCAATCGGGTGCTCTCAAAAACTGGAAGTCTGGATGATTTATCTTTTTTCATTAGTTTCTCCTGGTATCTGTTTTAGGAGCTCCGTCTCGTTAGAAGGTTCGAGGAGCTTTGTACTCTGCCTTTCCCCCAGATTTTCAGGGATTTATTTGTTTTGTTTGAGGTATTTCAGGAACTCCTAATCTCGTCTCCTGTAACCTAGTAGTTTACTTAACCTTTAACTTGTAAACATTGATCTATAAAACGCTCACCAGTTCAAACCTTTAGTTCTGTTAATGGAAAAAAAGAGTTTTACTTGAACAAGCCTGTAGAGAGTGTATTATATTGTCTGCAGGGCTTCGGATTAGAGATCACATCACTGCAGATGCGTATCTTCTCCGTATGAAAACCATCCAAAATGTTTAATTGGGTCGTGAATAGAAAGAATAAAAGCTCCCCATATTTTTTTCTGTGTTTTTTTCCGTTGTTGTCTTGTGTGCTATTGGTCAACATGTTTTGTGTTGGTGTTGTTTCTTAGCAACAACTGGAGGAGGAAGCAGCGAAGCCAGTGGAGCCAGAAAAGCCGGTGACCCCTCCCCCAGTGGAGCACAAGCACCGCAGCATCGTCCAGATCATCTACGACGAGAACCGGGTTAGTGATCTGCTGCAGAGCGGCAGGACGCATCACATCTCCTGGGCCCTTTTTTTTTTTTTTGGTTTCCTCTCTCCTCTCTGTGCGTCCTCGACGCTGGAAGGAGCTACTTTAGTTTCCCCACCAGCCAGAGTTTAGCAGCTCAAACTGTGCGGCGCCAAGCTCGGCCAAAGACTCACAGCCTCTGCCCTCCAACCATTTTGCGCTACACTGCTGTGTCTTGTGTGCAGCTCCCAGCGGTTTGGTTGCTTCCAGCTGAATCTGTGTGGTTTGGAGTTTCTCTCGTGTTCCTGCGCAGACTTCCAAGCATCAGCCTCATGAGGCCGCTTTAACGCGGCTCAGATGGGGCCGAACGTAAAGTTGCTGCTGATGCAAACTGAACCTCTCCTCCTCCTGCTGCTCACTTTACATGCAACATGTCCACTGGCGCACTACGCCTGGAGGCTTTGCTGGTGGAGCGGCTGCAGGGGATGCACGACCTGAGGGGAGTTCTCCATATAAAAGTGCTGCCCGTGATATGTGTTGACTGTTTGTGGTTGGGTGTGTGTGGTAGGGATACACACACACACACCACCGCGATGCCAAACACAGCATTTGGTTCAGAAATGACATTCAAAATGTTGGAATGTGTGTGTGGTTTGTGCTTTAATGGTGTTTTGCAGCAGTGTCAGAAAGCAACCCACAGGGTTTTACTGCAGTGCAATTTTGTCCAATATTTCCTAATTTATTGCTATAATCTAATAAAAAAATGATTTAAGAAAACATTAAAGTAGAACTCGAGCGCTGAGGCGGTCCTCCTCCTCATCCTCCTCCTCCTCTTCCTCTGTGTTGCAGCTGAACAACAGGGGAATGGGCGAGTGTGTGTTTATGGAGGTCACTGTAGTTCATTTCTGTCAGACGGCGTTGTGGCAGCAGAGCGCTGAGACACGCCTTCCTCCTCAGTCGGCCATTAACCCTTCGGGCCGTCCAGCTGCTCCAGCGCCACAGCGAGCGGTCGGGCTGTCGATGCGAGCTTGTAAAAAAAAAGAAGGGAAATCAGGAGACACTCGGTGTCGTGCTGATGATCTTGAATTCGCTCCCAGTCTTCACTGATCCAGGAAAACGCTTCTCGCCAACCCAATTAATCCTGATCCAGCAGGAACATAAAACACACACGAGTTGTTTTTCTCTCTTGTGTGTCGCTACTTTCAAGCTGCTCACTTGATTGCACAAGCTCGTATACTTCAAGAGTAAATTAAAAGCATCTTAAATGATGAATCGGGCCAAAGCTTTTCTCTGCTCGGGACTTACGGTTTAGTTTATTTGAGTTTTTCCTGAATCTTTGCTCCTTTTATTTAAATGTTACACATCAGTAAGCGTCTTAATAATCTTTGAGTACAACCCGCGTATAGTATTGATAGTCAGATGGGACGTTTATCCAGGTCAAACGTTATGACGTCATCATATTACGTTCATTCTTACAAACATACATGACATTTGCTCTCTGCATTTAACCCATTTATAACAATTTAGGAGCAGTGTGCTGCAGAGAAGCAACTTTTCTCAACTCAAATCACGGTTTCTCTTCACGTTTGTAGATTTTGTAATTAAGAAATCATCTGTTGTTGTTGTTTTTTTTTCCTAGAAAAAAGCGGAAGAAGCCCACAAAGTTCTGGAAGGTTTTGGCCCGAAGGTGGAGCTGGTATGTGATTTAATGGTTAATGATGCTCTTCGGGGGTTTTGAGGAAGAGGTCATGTTTTGCTCAGTGGCAACATTGCTGCCTGTCTACAAGCTAATGATTAATCCGCCGGTTGTCACTGATCTGCTTTCTCTCTCCTCAGCCTCTCTACAATCAGCCGTCGGACACAAAGGTGTACCACGACAACATCAAGACGTGAGTCTCCTCCTTTCTTACGCAGAAGCGTTTCATGAACATCTGTCGGCGAGAACACGACAACAGACGCGACACTTCCCACACTGAAAAGATAGTGAGCGTCTCAGCGGGGCGAACGTGCTGACATCAGCGAGATAAACCCGGCTGATACGTCGGTCTAATCTGATTGCTGAGTCACCCGATTTGAGTGGCCCGTCTGCATGAGGTGTGTTTTCAAAGCGGGGTTGTGTTTGGGGGCTTGAAGGCCAGACCGTCTGGGACGGAGCGCTTATCAGTGTGTCCCGTGGACGCGTCCCATCTGGCTCAGTGTGTTATCAGGACGGGGGAACCAGCTCTGTGTGAATCTGCTGCACGCTCTCAAGGTCGACTCGCTCGCCATCGTCTCCCCGCCGCCGCCGCCGCCGCCACGGCGCTCCAGCAGAAGAGTTCTCAGTGTTGTCAACCTGCAACACTGAAAATACACAATGTTTTTTTTGTTTAGTTTCTTGTGTGGGCGTGAAACACACCAAGCGCTATCTCTCTAAGAAAGATGAATTTACAAATGTCCACTTGAACTAACGAGCTGAAGGGATTACTCCTCTCTCTTCGTACTGACTGCCTCTTTTCTGCAGAAGTAATGAATTATATTACACATGGTCGTAAAATAATGCCTCTGATTTAAGTGTTCGTCTCTTTCAGCAATCAAGTCATGCGGAAGAAGCTGATTTTGTTTTTTAAGAGGAGGAACCACGCTCGTAAACAAAGGGTGAGTGTCCCCGCTGTCGGGAGGTTCGCGTCAGCTGTTTGTGTCGGCGCTCGAGACGCAACCTGAGAGGCGGGTTAGTCAGTTAGCATGTTAGCATTTAGCCTTACAGAGCCAAGGTCGGCGGAGCGGTCGCGTCATACCTCAGCTGACCGGGGGAAATACCAGTGGGGTTGTCAAAGCTTGTGATGGGTGCTTTCTTCCCTGTTTACTTAAAGCTACGTAATATTGACAAGCTGTGTCATCTTGAAACTCTGCAGGTTGTTTTAATGTTCACAGCGAGACACCTCGCCGAACATTAACATGCTCATTTTAAAACATTCCTAAAATAATTAAGTCTCGGCATGCTAGCTGCTCTGTAAAGCTAAATGCTAACATGCTCAGAGTGACAACGCTGTATAATGTGTACCATGGTGCTAGCATGCTAACCTCTACTGAATCACAGTGCAGCTCAAAATGATGGTCATTAGCTTAGCAGGTGTTTAGGTGTAAACCTTGTAGACTAATTTAAATGTTGACATCATGGTGAAAAGCTAGCTCCATCCATTCGGGGACGACATGAATCACATCCAGTAGTTTTTAAGACATTTTCACATCAACGAGGTCAGAAGACTTTTATCTGAGGACCATGACGTCTGCAGAAATTGATGGAAATCAAATTATTCCAGTCTCAAAGTGGTGGCGCGACATTGCCATCACTATGTGTTTATGGCTAATAAAAACAATGTTTACTTGCAGCGCAGGGAACACTTTGGTTTCCTCTTTTTTGTTTTTGCCTAATCGAGCAACAGATCCCATGAATGCGACCGTTTCCCTCCTGATCAGTAACTCGTGAGTCCAGTGTTTCTGACTCGCCCCGTGTTGAAACACCTGGCTCTTTTTTTTTTTTTTGGTTTTGCAACGGTTCAGCAAGTCCCACCTTTGTCCGCTTGTTCCCTGTCGGGGTCAGACGGACCTTTTGGACTCTGAACAATGGCAGAGAGCACGTGGCCTCGTGCCAAGAGGAAGGTGAATTGTGTGTCCCTGGCAGCAGAGAGTGGAAACGAGGCGGCATTGTCCTCCCAGTACTGGAATCTTTCCATATCTTCTCTGACCAGTTCAACCCCTTTTTGATTTTAGTTTGTCATGTAGTAAAATAGCTTTTTAGCAGCAAAACCCAGCTCTCTTTTATTGATTATAATTTACCAAAACAAATGTGAACACATTTACAAGCAGGACACAAATGTGCAGATTGAAAAGCTTCTGGAACAACATTTTGAAAACTCCTGAACAGCTCTTCTGCTTTTTTAGTCGTGAAGATGCTGAATGTATTTCACCGGCAGGTGAACTTAAAAGATAAAACAATCACTGATTCATTTACACCTCCAGAGTCGAGGAGTTAGCGACGTCACAGTCTCTGTGGTTCGATGGCTAGACTTGAATAATTTCAGTATTTGCCTTTTCTGCTTAGTGACCTTGCTATGCTTTACATCTACTGTACCTCCAACTAACTATTATGGGAACATTATGATGTCCATATCCTTTTTAAAGTTGTATTGAGTCAGTGGTTTATGAAATCGGTGCAGATGCAGGTGGTTTTATTTGGGGAATACAGAAATATCCGCTCCCTGCAGGTATTGAATCCTGGTTGCATTGGCGTGAGATGATCTTGGCTCTTCCTGTAGTTACTCCCACTCCTGATGGAGCGTTCTCACCGCTGTGCACGCAGGAACAGAACATCTGCCAGCGCTACGACCAGCTGATGGAAGCGTGGGAGAAGAAGGTGGAGCGCATGGAGAACAACCCCCGACGCAAAGCCAAGGACGGCAGGACGCGCGAGTACTACGAGAGGCAGTTCCCTGAGATCCGCAAGCAGAGGGAGCAGCAGGAGCGCTTCCAGAGGTAACCGACCGCCGGCGCCGCTCAACGTTAAGACATCATGCTGCACGCTGCGGCACGCTGCGGCACGCTGCGGCGCGCTGCTGCACGCTGCGGCGCGCTGCTGCACGCTGCGGCGCGCTGCGGCACGACGTGCGCTAAGAGGTTCAGAAGCACACGAGTACAAGTCTCATCTTTTGCTTCTCAGCCCCCCCCTGTATCCCATAGTGCATGTTGGTTTACATTGGAGTGAACCTGTGTCTTCAAAGGATAAGATAATCCTTTATTGGACCCTCAGTGGGGAAATTAAAGGCTCATCCAGGCTAAGGCTGCAACCAACTTTCCAATTCATTGATTCATTGTTTGTCTTTTGACATTTGGAAAGGATTAATTGTGAAAATCCACATAGAAAATTGTGTGAGCTCAGGTTTACATGGTTGACCTGATGAACTAATTTAGTTGATGCAACTTGAAAAAAATCCATCATCAGACTTGGTTAATAGAGCGGTTGAAGGAGACTAACTGTGTTCCTCCTCTGCATGTTTACGGTTTCTGTTAAGTACGGTGAACAGATTCACTTCAGACGAAGCTGCTGCAGAGGAACATGAGCTTTTGCTTGTTATACAGCAGCGGCTCTTTTTGTTAGCGCCTGAAATGAACACAGACTTAAAAAAAAACAACTGAAACCTTGTTTAACGGTGAGGAATCGACTTAATGTGGCCAAAGATGGAGGAACAAGAGTGAAATCATAATCTCTCCACATCTTCTGATGCTTCGATAATGCCTACAGGACCTGTCGCGACGCACCCGGACATTAAACTGGTTTCCTCCGTCTTAACGATGTTGTTCAGCCATCACCTACACAGAGGAGTACTTTGGGCTGTCTGGGAGCTTCTGGGATGGGAGGCAGGCGGGGACGAGGTCTGGCTGAGCTTTGTGCTTTCATTGAAATCAGCTCTGTTCATGCAAACTGCTAGACTATAAAGGAGGACGCGAGGGACTCTTCTATTCATTGATAACGGGTGCAATGAGTCTGTTTAACAGAGCTTTGAAAGTCCCGTCTCCTGTTGCTCATGTTAACAATTTGACTCTGGTTTTGTTTAAGAGAAAGAAGCAACCGTGTGAGGAAGTCATGGATGCCTGGAAGTTGCAAAACCGGCGTCGTCTTTGCGCAGCATGCAAAATGTATGTGACGACAATGACATTTGTTTTTATTGTCCCTGTTGTCCACAGGGTGGGACAAAGAGGAACGGGCCTTTCTGCAACAATCGCAAGAAGCGAGCACGAGATCTCTGAAATCATAGACGGCCTTTCTGAGCAGGAGGTAGGTCTCACCTGGAGGGTTTGAACGGACCAGTGGGTGCACAGCCAGAACTCCACCATCATGGATATATTTAGTCCGCATGACACACAAAGGCAGATTTCCATAAGCAGAAAGATGTTTCGCTGAACAAGGGAGACTGTTCTCTGCCGGAGTAACCGAGGCCGCCTCCCCTGTCCGTGTGTCCCGCAGAACAACGAGAAACAGATGAGACAACTGTCAGTTATTCCTCCCATGATGTACGACTTGGAGCAGAGGCGAGTGAAGTTCATCAACATGAACGGCCTGATGGACGACCCCATGAAGGTCTACAAAGCCCGGCAGTTCATGAACGTCTGGACCGAACACGAGAAGGAGATCTTCAAGGAGAAGTGAGTTCTTTGTTCGGCTGGCGTCTGTGAGGCCGAGGCGCAGCTTCGGGTTATAGACGCTAATCCCACCCGGACGACCGCTGATTTGTTCTTTTATAACCAATAACTTCTCTTTCCAGGTTTGTCCAACACCCCAAGAACTTTGGCCTGATCGCCTCCTACCTGGAGAGAAAGGTAAGATAAGAGATAAGATAAGATAATCCTTTGTTAGTCCCTCATTAGGAAATTACTGGATTACAGCACTGCTCACAAGTAAATAAAGATTAAAAAAGAAAGTAATATAAATAAACAGAACGGTAGTAAAACTAAATAGAAGAATTTTAAATATACAAATGGAATAAAAATGTGTATAAAAGTACTTAAACATACTTTAACATAATGCATATTGCACCAGGAGATGAATTAAAGTTAAAGTGTGAGGTAGTTTATAATTTAGCAGGATATTATTTATACTTTTTGGGCGGTTCATAAAAGAGGAATTCTCCTCCAGTCCGAGCGGATGGGTTGAGTCCATGGCGTCGGAGCTGAATGGACCCTTGTTACAGCAGATGTCATCAATAACACGCGTGCACATGTTCGGCCCCGGCCGTCCAGGCGAGTCGTACCGTTGATTTAAAACTGTCTCCGTCATCTGAATGTCTGGTCGCTGCGTGCTACCAAAATCAATATTCCAGCAGCGGACTCCAGCTCTACAGCGGCGGGACGCTTACAAGCGGCCGTGTTCCTTTCTGCCAAAAGCATACGTGGTTTCTCGTAGTAACTTTAGCGTTATTATGGAAAGCTATCGAACGTGTTGACTTCCACCGGACCGATGCAAAATAATTGTGCTTTTAGCGCCTATTTATAAAATGTATATAGTCATGGTGACGTAGCTGGAAGCATCTTTTTACATGAATGCTTAAATCTCTTTTCACAAAGTACATCTTTATATGTCAACGCTAAGCATTGGGCCGGTTGCTAATGTATTCTAGTCAGTAAAGGCAAAAACATCCAGAAGGTTGTTCAGGTTCCTTGTGGGATCTTTAGTGATTAATTCCCTTGCAAAGCTTGAAAAGCTTCTTTTAAACGTCTCTGTGTGCACAACGATGTACGCCGTCATTGTTTACTAACTTTAAAAAAAGGGTTTATGTGCTTCGTTTGCGACGTCGCCTCCGGTTTCAGTGTCACATATTCACTATCTTTTCTGGTGTCAGTGCGTCGCCGACTGCGTCCTCTACTACTACCTGACCAAGAAGAACCACAACTACAAGACGCTGGTGCGGAGGAACTATGGCAGACGGAGAGGAAGGAACCAGGTAAGCCTGAGGCTCTCTGGGATATCCCTTTTGTTGGTTCGGTGGTTCAGACATGGCCGCAGACGGTGTTGACGGGGAGTTCACAATGGAAACAACTCGTCGGGAGACTTCGGATGTGATGGTTTCACCTGCTGAGTGGCAGCGGGGGAGTCGTCTGGCTTTTGGCAAACCTGTCAAGTCTGTGTCTGGATGTTTAAAATGTGACAGATAAATGTCCACCACATACACTACTGTTTGAAGGTTTGAACGCAGACACATTTTCAGTTTTAGTCGCATGTTCTCTCATGGATTATCCTTCATTTCTAAGAACAAGAACAGACTGGAGAGTTTCACATGAACGTTCTCTTCTTCTGGACATTTTGAGAGTTAATGAACCCACAAATGTGAAGCTCCAGATCCTCAACCAGCTCAAAGGAAGAACAGTTTTATAGCTTCTCTCACCAGCAGAGCTGTTTTCAGCTGTGTGACATCATCACAAGGGTTTAAGGGTTTTCTATCATCCATTAGTCTTCTAAACACAATGTACCATCAGAACACTGATAGCTGCTGGAAATGGGCCTCTATACACCTCTGTGGATATTTTATTAAGAACCAGACGTTTCCACCTAGAATAGTCTTTTACCACATTAACACTGTAGAGAGGGTATTTCTGGTTAATTTAACGTTATCTTTATTGAAAAACAGTGCATTTCTTTGAAAAATAAGGACCTTTATAAGTGACCGCAAACCTTTGAACGCTAGTGTATTTTGCTCGTGTGCCACATCACTTCAGGATTTGCCTTCCTGCACAGCTGGCACTGTGAAGGGGCAGAGAAACACTTGAAAGCTATCAACCTGTAGGTTATTGTGATGTGGCGACAGACAATACAACATGTTAAACGCTTTGAGTCGTGCTGAAATGCCCGCGCTGCAACGAGGATGCAGCGGCACCGATCACATCTTCCATCTGAAATGATGATTGCACGCTGAGGCTTTTGAGGAAGACGCTGCGGTTTGTCTCTATTCTTGATGCTGTGACAAATACGAAGGAACGAGACTAATTTAAAGATATGAACATCTGTTCGCATGCTCCAGCTGTCCGCTGCACGCGGCTCCATAAAGATTTATTTGTCACAATATCCAGTATATAGACGAACCGGAGCCACATTTTCCTTCTCGAGCCTTCGTGTTAAATTTCTGTCAAACCTGGAATGTGAACTTTGTAAATGCCAAGTTTAAAAAAACCTCTGAAATGACTGCTGTGGACATATGTTGTGGTACACAGAGTGTTTGCTTCAGGCTTCATGTAAATGTTGCACCAACGTCCAGGAGAAAGAGATGCACCCTCTCACAACCCCGTCTTGGTTGACATTAAATATTGATATCACTCATTCTGTTGGAGGTTTTTTAGTCCTTGCTGGGCTTTTTCCACACTTCACTGACGCCACAGGCCTCGTGCAGGACGTGCTGTTGAGCTCATGTGCTGTGTGCGACCATGAACTGTGTCTAGGTGTTTCTATTCAGATGGATCAATAGTTATTGTCCGTTAATGCAGAGTTTGTAAAGCGGCGAGGGTTGTTGTCGTTCTTAGGAAGTCATACCATCATCCTTGTCTGCCTGAAGAGGAACATGAGGTAAAGGGATGGTTGGTCCAATACTCGTTTGACTTTTTGAACACTGAATATAAAAGTTGTTGACGTTTACACCCAAAATCTAGTTTGTCTGTCGTGCAACGCCTAACACGGACGTCATTGTTTAGTGGTCATTAAATGTAAAATGACACTTTAAAAGTGGGCGTAAGATGGCCTCTATTAGCAGCGTGACATTCCTAAATGGCTGTGAGGTTGTCGTCTTCTGGTGGTTGAGAATGTAATTAATGCTGCTGTTGTTGTTGTTGTCGTCGTTGCGTTAAAAACACAACCGGATGAAGTTGATTCCCAAGCTACTGATGTGCCTTTTAACAAATGCGGTGCTAGTGAGGAAAGGAAGGAAGGAAGGAAGGAAGGAAGGAAGGAAGGAGGACGGAGTGAGCAGAAGCACGAGCGGTGGAATGTAGGGCGAGCGAGCGAAACTGAGAGAAAAAACCCAGAGCGAGACGGAGTCAGCGCTGGCAGCTTAGAGTGTGTGTGTGTGTGTGCGTGTGTGCGCGCACGTGCACACACTATTGTTTTTTCGGCTTTCCATTTCCTCTTTCTTCTGTTCCTCTGAGAGGGAGAGAGAGAGAGCGAAAGAGAGAGAGAGAGAGAGAGCCACCCCTCTCTGTAGAGCGGAGTTGGTACGGTCCGGCCATCTGACAGGCCCAAAAACTCTCTGTGCTGCTGCGAGTGCCAATCAAAGAGGAGTGCTCGGCAGGGATTACCTTGAGTGACCCTGCATAGATTAGTGCGTGCATGTGAGATGGACAATTCTTTGGGCGGCTTAAGCGGCCCGATGACACGCTTTCCCGGAATATGTGCGGCGGCGCCGTGGCCCGGCAGCCCTTCTAAGGAGCTCTGCTATGGCGCTGTCCTGCCCCTCGGCTGCTACCGTTACCACCGCTATGGAAGCACTGGAGGGTAAACTCACATTTACAACACCGGTAAGCTGTGGCTCGCAGCGCAGCAAAGGGGGTTTTATGACCAGCAAATGAGCCTGCAGGTATGTGTCTGGCTTTGAAACCCACAGCGTTTGCTTTTCGGCCGATACTCCGTCTGTCGTCCCTTGTTCCGTATCTCTTTTTTCTTCTCTCTCTTCTTTCTCCTGTGTCGTGTTTTCTGTTGCTCTGTTGCAGTTCACTTCTCAGCCTACATATTTACTTGAGGCTGGTGGGCAGTCAAACTCTGCTATTTTAGGGCAGCTTTTCTGGGACACGTGGAGACGTGGATTTTAATTTTAACAGCCGAGCCAAAACTATGTGGAGCGCTCGCGTACACGTGTTGATGCTTTTGGAGAAGGGGGGAGAATAAATGTTAGTTTTGGATGTATTTTAAAGTGCATACAGGTGCTGGTAGCTTCATAAAATTCTGTGAGAAAATGTGCTTCAAACATGGAAGTGTGTCCCCCGTGTGGGTCCAGATAACTGCACCTTTTTGCTCTAAAATAATCCTCTCACTCGGCTTGTGATCACACAAAAATGACAACAGTCATCTCACATTACATACTCTCGTGGAAACCTACACAGACTATACCACACACACACACACACACACACATACACACACACACACACACACACACACACTGTCAGCTACCACTTGATTGGCTATTTTCAAAAGTAGAAGTTGCAGCATGACTACCTGTTTTTTCTCGCTCACATTCCTCTGGTACGACAAAAAAAAACACCCGAAAACTTGCAGGTTTTTCCGTTAAATAAACAAGTTTTCCTCCTGTAAAAGAACATTTTCAACAATTCTTTGTTTCTTTACTCATGTGTACATGCAGGTCCATTTCGGACAGCACTGGCCAAACAATAGAAAATGAGTTTACACTGCAAGAAAATCAGTGTTCCCATCCCAGAAGCCTTTAAATGTGCTTTTAGTGAATACATTTTCCAGCAAAGTAACAGAACAGTAAGTACACAACACAACTAAACAGTTGCAGTCATTTATTAATCAGTCATTTATTAATGCTCACATATTACAAACTATCTGTTGCCCTTACATTGTGTTTTATTTAAGTGCCCAAGTGTCCTCTTAACACTTTACAAATGTAAAACATAACTCTGAAACTCTGATTTGAACGTGTAACAGAACAAGTGGTGAAATCTGTGTCAAGAGGTTCAGATCATTTCACAAAATGTAGTCGACATCTAGTGTTTATTCTGGGATGTGCAATGAACACGCAGTGCAGTTTATTAGAAACATGTTCATGCAATATGCAAAATGCATCGTGATATTCGCTGTTCGTGTAAAAACAGGCAGCGGGTCAGAGTTTGGCACAAGCTTCAGTTCAGCGTGGCATTTTATTAGCTTCTGTAATTGATATTAAACGTGAATTGATTTGTAATATTAACCTGCTTTAGGGGAGATGCAGCCCGTCAGTGACTGTGTCGTATGTACCGTTCACTTCACTGACCTCGCAGGTCTTCACTGTGAAAACAAAAAGTGTTTTTTTTATTCCAGTCTGTTTGTTTTCACAGCGTAAAGTTGCAGCGATGTGGCGACGCTGCTGCACCACAATGCCCTTTTGGCATGTTTTCAGAGAAGTGATTATTGAAAACATTGTCACATTGTCAAGGCACGGTTTACAGCTTCCATCGCAATGCTGCGAAATGAATCAATAATTCAGTTTCACTACACGTGTCCCTTCAGTTTGATCGGATGTTCAACAGAAGCCAAACAGCCCACATGTCGCTGCTGAACTAGCGCAACACATTCATGAGAGGAGCAGAAGTCCAGAGGATGTTTGTGGTAAAATGCAAGATAAACATCAGCATTTACCAAGAAAGGTGTGAGAAATGTGCAGTCATCAAACCTTTTAGTCATTTTACCCAATTTAGCTGCTCGTGTTTCATGAAGACGTGACAGAGCTCATATTCCTGTTCTGGTTACCAAAGTAAAGCTTGTAAAATAAAGTAGACATATATCTTCTCTTGGAAACGTAATATAGACATCTACTGGCTGCCTATTGTGTTGAAATATTTGTTTTATATGATGCTATATATATTTATAGCATCACATGTATAAGGTGGGCAACATATGTGTTGTTCTTTTGGACATTCTTCTTCTTCTTCTTCTTCTTCGTCCAAAAGGGAAAAAATTTACATTGAGAGCTTGTTTTTTGGGGGGATTTTCTGGCATGAAAGTTGATTTCAAGTAGAAAAGTCTTTCCCTCGCAGAGCTCCCAGTAACCAGGGTAACTGTGGCAAATGTACTGTTGAAAGAAAAGGAAAGAAATATCATCCATGATCGAGAGAGAGACCGTTCAGTCGGCTGGATGGTGCATTTTATCCAAAATGAACGCAAGCTGCTGTTAAATGTATTTGTTTAGATTTACTTCCTGTTCTTTTCATTCAGTTACAAAAACAGTGTTTGCAGTCCGATGGAGGCAATATCTGTAAGGAATTGCAGTGATGGAGGTGATGCATAGTCATGATTTAGTAGATTCTCAGTTTCCTATTTTCTGCAGTGAAACCGCCCGAAGCGAGAGATTCCTCTGGTGGTCTGAGTCCTGCGGTAGGAAAGGGAAGATTGACTTGCGGCTCTGTCATTTCCTAAATCAAACAGCACTTGTGATTCAGCAAAAAGAAGGGGAGAAATTAAAACCCTTAAAATATTCAAGCCAGGTCAGGAAACAGCAGAGGAACCACAGACATTTTGGAGAACATCTGTGTGGAGGCTCTTTTTAAGCAGTGTGGGAGCAGAGGCAGGAATGCCACGGCTCTCTGACCACCTCCAAAGCAAACACCAGCCTCCAGGGCCCGACCAGAGCAGCGTCTCACTGAAAGACATGGACAGGAGAGAGGACCGTGATCTGAAACAGACCGGTCCGCCCTGCGAAGAAATAAAAGTCCCTGAAACTGTCGAGTGCCAAAAAAACATGCTTTGCAGGCTACTGGAGGCAGGAAATGAGTCAAGAGTTCAAGTTGGACACGGTCCCCTCTGCATACATCGAGCTGTGCATCAAGCAGGGCTTCCCTTAAAGAAGTCCACAGTGAAGCTGCATCGTCATCACGCCTCGCTGTAGACTGGAGACACTCCCATGCTATATTAGCATGTAGCATTCTGCATGTGAAGGAATACATATTTTTAAAAACACTGAGATGTCTACCAAGTCTGATCCGCATCAAAGAGTAAACGTAAAAGTAGCTCGTCAGCAACAATCTTGACCAATAAAGAGCTCACGGCGATGACCTCAAACTGAGGATCACATTTTCCAGTTTTGTCTCCAATTGGGTTGAAAGCACATAAAATGAAGGGCTGTGAACGGCGTATGTGGGGTAAACCTGTGAGAGCACCACATGCGGTTTTCTTTCCATTACTGTAGATTTTGATTTTTTTTTGCTCGTCATGTAGCTCCACTCTGGCGGGCAAAAAAAAAAAAAACCCCATGTGATTAGTAGCAGTCTTTGGTTTGAGCTGGCGAGAAAAAACTTTATTTCAATCGTCACACCCGTAGGAGACATACACCTCTGTAATTAACTCGTCCTAAGCATGGAGGATCAGCACTAAGCCCTAAAGAGCGCCGACTCCAACCGCGTTTTTTTGTGGAATTGCCAAGCACTTCTTTATCACACGTTACAGGATGACAAGGCAGGCAGACTCCACGTGTGCAGAAGCAATGTCGTAAAAGAGACAGGCGGCCATAACCCTGTTTTTTCCCCACTTGAACCCCGGACTTCCCTCTCTGCCTCTGTCCATATCTTGTGCCTTTACCATGGAGTGGAGCACATTCCTTGGCCCCATCTGGTACCAGCATGGGATGTTTGGCTTGGCATAGCCAGACTTGTTCCAGCACAGCGCTTTCATGGAACAGGCAGGAGGAGGAAGCATTCTGTGGTTACCGCGAGCCAGCGCCGATGATAAAGAATGTTGCTCTGTCCTCAATCTGTTTTTAAAATTCACTTCGTTGAACGATGTTTTCACTCTGAACTCGACTCTCCAGACGTTTTCATGTGGAGCGCTGGGATGATCCTCCTCTTCTACGCGAGGCACCATTTTCTATCTGCAGCAGTGTGGTGTAACGGTCGTGGTCAAGCCCTTATCTCTCTTTTCGAGGGATTTACTCAGACTTTGGCCCTGTTTGGACCCGGCATCAACAAGCGGGTGATCATGTTAGAATGCACCGAAGACACCAACAGGACACAATGAGGTGCGATCGCACAGACCAGTGGTGTCTCTCTGTCTCACCAATATGCAAATGAGTGTTCAATGTTACTTTTAGCAACTTTTAGAGCTTGTTGCTTTGGTTTTTGTCCACCATCTGCCATTTCTGCTGCTGGGAACTGTAACTGCAAAGAAGTGACATTGATACTTTTTGGGAACTGGAGATAACTAACAATGGCCGCCGGGGAAAGCCAAAGCGGTATCCTATTCCCGCTTTTGGTTGCGCAATGATAACATGTGCAACGGGTGAAGAAGCTTCCTTTGTGCCTCTTGAGCGAGCCTTCATTTCCCCAGGAGATTGTTCCCCCGTGGGAGACAGAACAGCATCGCCAGGGCGAGGTTCATATAACCTGACCGGCCAGATGGTTCGTCACGCAGAATCATCTGACAAGCCGTCATTGGAAACCGTTTGGAAAAGGGCCGGCTCGGAAGGTGATGGGATGAACCACCTGTCAATCAAACTCTTACAGAAGGAGGTCAGGAGAAGAGCAACAACAGGTCCTCTGTTCCAGTGAAGAAATATTCTGATATAGCTGATGCTCTTCCAGCGTCTGGGCTAACTTCTTTAGGAGCCGCCATTGTTGTCGAGAACAAACAGTCGCCTCTCCGTGCGTCAGCCTGTGCACGCCAGTAGCTGCCAGTAGCTTCCGCTAGATGCCGGTAGCTATTCCTGTAGCTGCCTGTAGCTGCCAGTAGCTGCTTGTAGCTTCCAGTAGTTGTCTGTAGCTAGCTGCCTATAGCTTCAAGTAGCTGCTTGTAGCTTCAAGTAGTTTCCAGTAGCTTCCAGTAGCTGCTTGTAGCTTCCAGTAGCTGCCTGTAGCTTCCAGTAGCTGCCTGTAGCTTCAAGTAGCTGCTTGTAGCTTCAAGTAGTTTCCAGTAGCTTCCAGTAGCTGCCTGTAGCTTCCAGTAGCTGCCTGTAGCTTCCAGTAGTTGCCTGTAGCTTCCAGTAGCTGCCTGTAGCTTCCAGCAGCTGCTTGTAGCTTCCAGCAGCTGCCTGTAGCTTCCAGTAGCTGCCTGTAGCTTTCAGTAGTTGCCTGTAGCTTCCAGTAGCTGCCTGTAGCTTCCAGTAGCTGCCTGTAGCTTTCAGTAGTTGCTTGTAGCTTCCAGGAGCTGCTTGTAGCTTTCAGTAGTTGCCTGTAGCTTTCAGTAGTTGCTTGTAGCTTCCAGTAGCTGCTTGTAGCTTCCAGTAGCTGCTTGTAGCTGCTTGTAGCTTCCAGTAGCTGCTTGTAGCTTCCAGTAGCAGCTTGTAGCTTCCAGTAGCAGCTTGTAGCTTCCAGTAGCTGCCTGTAGCTTTCAGTAGCTGCCTGTAGCTTTCAGTAGCTGCCTATAGCTTCCAGTAGCTGCTTGTAGCTTCCAGTAGCTGCCTGTGGCTTTCTGTAGCTGCCTGTAGCTTCCAGTAGCTTCCAGTAGTTGCTTGTAGCTTCGAGTAGCTGCTTGAAGCTTACGACGATTGAAGCTTACGACGCTGTTTGAAGCTGCTTGAAGCTTACGACGATTCTCTCAATGCAATCTCGAGACCTTGAGAGAATCCAGCCACCATACAAAGTAAAGGCTGATCCCAAAGTTGATTATTATAATTTTATAGCCCTACGTTGTGCAATCAACATACACATCATAATAATAAGAGTAGGAAACTGTAAATATCAACCTGTCTGTCTATTGCCACGTCACTTTTGTAAGTGAAGCAGACCAACAAACAGACAGTATCTGCGACGCTGACAGTGGTGTCAGATATGTTTCTGCTGGACAATGTGAAGATCATCACTACCCGGCATAGCCTCAAACGTCTCTGTACAGAATGTACGACTCAGCTTTTCCTCTTGTAACTTCAGTCCTTAGTTTTGCCTTTAGTCGTGATATTCGGTGTATTACTTTATCATTAGTATTATATTAGTTTGGGGGAAATTGTGCCGCTTGAAAGCAGTGAGTCGGCATACGTTTCTGTTTCTTTTACCTGACTCAGCCTGTCTGCTAATCAAACGGGATATTTAAGCCCATCTTCTGGTGTACAGCGGTCGATGGTCCTCTGGGCTCACAGGGCCAATGCAGGCTCTGCTATACAGTTTGAAGTTGCTGCTGCTTGCAGGAAAACTGGACCAGGAAGTGTGTAAAAATGTCAAGTTTCCAGTTGGTGGAAGATGCATACATGTGGTCTTTTTAAACAAAAGTGAATGCTTGTAGTTGTTTAAATTAACATTTAAATGTATAACAGGCTAGGTTTGTGCATCTTCTCATATCTTTCAGGACAGGAAGTGTTCTCTTCTTTGTGATTTTTTAATTATTTCTTTCCTCCCCCAGCATCCGTAATCACTTTCAGTAATCTACACATTGACATTTTTGTTCTTTTTGTGTCGAGGAGAAACTGCTAAATATTTCCCCCTGTGTTTTTGTTTCCAGCAAATAACACGCCCCTCGCAAGAAGACAAGTCAGACGAAAAAAACGAAGAGGAAAAAACTGAGAAATCCGAGAAAAAAGAGGACGAGGAAAAGAAGGACGAGGAAGAGAAAGATGATAAGGAGGACTCGAGGTGAGGCTGTGGATGGTGCTTTGTCCTGATGTCACTATAGTGCATCAGGTCCTGCAGATAAAGCCTCCATGTGGTGTCCCTCTTGCTTCCAGAGACCGTGATCATTTTGGGAGTGTTTGGTGAAAAGCTGAATGCATTTCAGGATAATTATCGCAGTCATTAAATGCAGCTTTGATGCTTTTAATATTCTTATTTAAAATAACCCGTGATAGTCCAACTTGATAGTACAGTCACTGTTGTGTCTCTTATTCATAGGCTGGAGCAATATTGTCGATATGCACGACTGTATCTTGTGCTGTTTGTGAAGTAATCCTTCCTGGACCTATGAATAGGGATGTTGGAGCATGAGGCGACTTTTATGATATTGTAAGATTAAATTAGAGCCACCAATTATAACTGTGGTAACTGGGGAAAACAATTATGAGAAGCGAGCTTCGACGTCCCCAGGCCCTCGGCGGCGTGATGATGCTTGTTCATGACTTGGAAAGCGAAAGCAGTGTCTGTGTCCAAGTCCTTCTGTCTGGGCTACAGACGATTTCTAATATGCTTTTCTTGTGTTTCTAAGTCATGAAGGAAGAGAGCGGATTACCTAAAGGGCCCGTTATTGCTGAGTCAAAGGGGAATAGATATTTGCTGTACCAACAAGTCTCTAAAGCTGTGTGTGTGTTTTCCTCCCCGTCCAAAAACCACAGGGACATTGGCAAGGACAAAGAAAAGTGTGACGGTGTGGAGGACGAGGACGGAAAGGAGCAAAACACGCCGCGTGGCAGGAAGACTGCCAACAGCCAGGGCCGCCGTAAGGGAAGGATCACCACACGCTCCATGGCCAATGAGGCTGCGTCTGTGGCGGCCGAGGAGGCTCCTCCCACTGCCCCTGAGCCTGCCTTGCCAGATCCTCCACAGCTCCCTAAGTCTGATCCAATGCTAAAGTCCATGAAGGAGCCTGCAAAGCCCCAGACTCCAGTAGCTTCCATGGACGCTAATAAAGGTGAATCCTCTTGCGGTCGCTCTCTCTCGAGGTCGGCTACACACTGAGTGACACAGAACTGAGGGAAAGGAAGGTCACGGAGCATTTAGGGATGTAAATATAATGCTTTCACTGTATCTGTTAGGATGGCCACTTGACATTTCCTAGTGTCACTTGAGTTTTTCACATTTTGGTGGAGTTAAATGCAAATACAAGAGAGGATTGCCTGCACAAATTAGACCCAAAAAAACATGTAATTCCCTCGAGGAATGAAATGCACCTCGGACTTTGCAGCCAAGCAAATCATGTCCGGTGCCCTGTGCTATTTGCATGTATTTAATGTTGGTAATATGCTCACATTTGTCACCAAATTGGCCCTTTTTCATTGCAAATGAGCCTCATCGCTAAAACGGTTCAGCGCTAATCTCCTCGCATAGTTACAGTGGAAGTTTTGCAGCGTGTTTAGGGAGTTGATGGATACTGAAGTGCATTTATACTGGGATATCAAATCCCAAATATGGTTTAAATTCCTTGCCTGAAGTAGTTTTGAGGAATGTAGCTGAAAATCCCCTTTTTTCTCTCTCTGTGCCACTTTTCTTCAGATAATGATCTTAGCAAAAAGGCGAATTTTACACTTTGCCACATGCATGATTAAAATCAAGCAACAACAAAAAGAAGGCATATTGCCCTCATGTTCGCGCTCTCAGTGCACTGTCAAGATGACTAATAATATTAACACAATAAAAAACCATTCAGTGCTGCGTTTCAGTTCATGCCCCGAACATTAACGAACACTCTCCGGCATCTCGTGTGTCTTGTGAGTTTGCAGAATTGAATAGCGACCCCAGTCAGAGAAGAGCAGGGTTCAGCGGCACGTCAGGTTGCTGGCCGGCGGCGTTTCAGGCTCTCGTCGTGTCCTGCGCTGCACTCGGCAGGCCGTATATCATCTGTCTGTCACCATGGCAATGTGCTGCTCTGGCTGAGCTGTTGTCATGGCTCTCGGCGGCGGGCTTTTGCACTCGTCCGCCCCGCGGCCGCCCGTCACCGAGGCCGCGACGCCGGCTCAGGTTTTCAGGCGTCCAAGGTCCCCGTGTGTGTGTTCAGAGTTGTCGTGGCGCTAATCTGCATCATTAATTCATTGTTTTGTAATTGTGCTTCGGTGCGCCGCCACCTGCTCCCCCTGCTGTCTGCTGACGCTCCCAGCAGCCCCAGCTACGCCCGGCCCGTCTTATAATGTGATTAACGATCCGTCTGCAGTGTGTGTCCTTCCATCCTCTTAACCCTGTGACCTTTCCTGGCCCCGTCCTGGGCGTATCATGGTTTACATAGGACTGAGTCAACCGTAATCTCCTTTTCGTGACTGCATTGTGGATTTTGTGTGTCTGTTTGCTTGCTCTGTTGTAACCCCCCCTGCGGCTACGCTGCTTCTTGGAAGTTAGCGGGCTACGTGCTAAAGGGTAGCTGTCTGCCAGTCTTGCCCAGTTGAAATGGTGCCAGGCCAGTTCAGGAAGCTGCTGATTCAGTGGGGGTTTGATCTGGTTTAATGCCGTGGCGTGCGTGCGAGTGTGTGCGCGTGTGTGTGTGTGTGTGTCAGTAGGTGAGACGTAACACTGTAGGCAGACACCCCTGTCTGTTTGCACAACCCAGAGATTAGTGACCACCCTTGAGGGGCCTTAAACTGTCACGGGGAGAACATGTGAGTCTTTGCCGCGGGAAAAGGAAGTCGAGTGCGGCCGACATTTGTTTAACTAAGTGTAGCAGACTGCGTGGCCGGGGGGACCTTTTGGTAGGAGCCCCGTCTGAACGGCGAGAATTGATCCTCCTCATCGTTGAGGTTGAGGCGGGGAGAAGGACTCCTGTTGATGTCAAGGGTTCGTACATCTGCTGCTATATTAGTCCAAATGTTTACACAGTATCAGCGGGCGCCGTGCAGCAGAGTGGGCGAGAGTTCACTCGGCCCCCACCGCACCAACCGTGCACTTCTGTGAATTTCGTGTGTGTGTGTGTGTGTGTGGAACTGTGTGCATGCATGTGTGCGATGCGCAGTGTCATAGTAGAAGGGGTGGGAGGGTTTTTTTTTTTTGCGCTCGCTGTTCTGTCCGTCTATTTGTCTCCATCCAAGGCCATTTCCCAACGAGGGAGGCAGGGCTCTCAGCTCCTTCACTGTCTGGTGCTACATCAGCTGACCAAGGCCCTCCCCTCGTGGATTAGAGAGGAGGAGGAGGAGGAGGAAGAGGAGGAGGAGGGCTTGCTCTTTGCTGTGGGGAAGGGGGAGAGAGAGAGAGAGAGAGAGTGAGGGAGGGAAGAATGAGAGGGGGAGAGCGAGCTAGAGCGAGAGTGCAAGAGAGGCAGCGGGTCTCGGCAGCCCCTGAATGTAAACAGATTATTAGATTAGCGGCCGTGAGAAGGAGATGGCCGAGAGAGGACTGTCACTCTCTCTCCGTCTGTCTTTCTCTCTTTCTCGCTGACGGCGCTGTGTCTTTTTCCTTTGCGATCTAGCTGGTGTCGGCGAAACCGGAGAAACTTCTCGCTGGACCGAGGAGGAGATGGAGGTCGCCAAAAAAGGTAGTGTTTCAATTTATTTATCGCTTCGTCTCTTCTGTCCTTCCTCTCTTTCTCTGCGTTGCTGTGGCTCCTCTGCTTTTTGATCTTTCCTCCCCCTCCTCTCATCTCTCTCTCTCTTGTCTCTCTCTTTTTCCTTCTCTGATTGTCATGTACTGCCTCGCCCTGCCTGTTTCTCACACGCACACAGGAACGATCAAATAGAAACTCGTGCTGCTGCTTTACTTTGAAACTGTCAGACTCGTGAAGTGTTTTAGGGGATTTCTTCTTCTTCTTCTTCTTTTCACCGTGCCGCTCCGCCGGCTTCTCAGAAGTGATCTATTAAGGCCGTCCATCAAGCAATGGAGCGTGGCAGTTGCGGCTTCTTCCCAAAAAGATCACTATCTATTATTCACATTTCAAAACTTTGTCAAATGCGCCGCAATGTTTTAAGTGACTCTGCTCTTATAAATTCTTCAAGATGGTTGTTCTGGTCTCAGACTGCAGTCATTAGTCGGGTCATAAGCAGACCAGTGTGCCCCCTTTTCCCCCTCTTTGCTCGGCTTTGTTGGTACCGGCTCTCGCGTCGGTTTCCCTGAGTCCCAAGACACAGACTGGGGGAGTAAATAAAGAGATTAATGTGGATTAATTAACACTCTCTTGGAGATTTGCCTCCCTGTTAACAAAACTACATTTCTGCTGTGATCTCCGCAGGCATTCAGACGTTCATGCTAGATGTGTCTGTGGATTAGTGTACTTTAAAGAGACCTGCACAACCTCCTCTAGTCATGAAATCACTTTCATCCCACGCCGCCACGACTGGCCGGTCGTGCGAGACATTGAACATGGTTAAGACGTCGTACCTGTTGATCTGCGTCAGCCTCGGTGCTAACAGCAGGCTAACGCAGCTCGGGCCTAGCTGGCAATTCTGAGTTTTAATGGAGGAAGAAATGGCGAAACTTTTGTTTTTGTTGTATTGACTGTAGTTTCTCACTTGCAAATTGAACTATCAGGGTCAGAAATCATTCAGAAAGTCAGAAATCTAATAGCTGAACGTCCATCTTCCCTCTTGAGCTCGGATATTACAGCCAAATCCTGGGACGTGTAGTAATAGTGTTGAGATATTAGGGTTTCAGGTGTAGGTGCTCGCTGCAAGCACATTATTTGGACAAAATGGCACAAAAAACACAACATTTACATTTAAGACATCATGTAACTCCTCTTACGACCTAAAGTTAAACGTTATGAGCTTCACCAAAGTTACTAAGAATTATACTTTTCAAGTATCTACCAAACCAACATGAAACAATACAGATGAGAACTTCTCCTCAGCTCTCTTGAGAACTTTTCTTTAAAGACGCAACATGAACGGGTGGATTGCTGCTATGGTAATTTATTTTAGTTATTTATGGTGCGTTTTATGCTGCTGCAGGAATGAGGGGAAACGTGTCCGTCTTGTCAGCCGGCAGCACTGAAGACGTGCGATCATTTCACTTGATTGTTTCTCTGCTTCTCTGCACAGCGTCATGTGTCACGCAGCAAATGTAACGTGTGTTTTCACCTCCAGACATTCAACTCGTTAAAAAGTGTGCAACCAGTTTTGTCTCCAGACATCTTTTCCCTGTTTGAGTCGTCGTAGGACCCCAAATTAACTCCAATACTTGTGTTTATTGTATGTATTTGTTCAGCAAAGTCTTTGGAACAAAATGTATATCTGCAAAAAAATCACTTTTAAAAGATATTTTGATGGTAACTATGAACATCCAGCATGATGTGAGCCAGATTCCCCAAAAAAGCCTTCTGGAGCGTCAATAAGACACCTTTTTGGAAAGATTAGGACCTAAAGAATCAGAATCTGCAACAAAAATCACAATAAAACAAAGTATTGGTCTGTTTGGAAGGAGTTTCAGTCAAAAAACTGTGTCGATCGGTTCAAAAATGGAAATATTATGTATTTCAAGCCAAAAGGTTGTCTGAATGGGGCATGCTGGGACTTAACATGAGCGTGGGAGGAGTTTCTAAAAGGTTAATAGAAATTTTTAAACCTAAAAAGAAAAGATATGCTCCCATTGTGTGACCGACAATCTCCACAATGCCGGGTATTAAAATGGGAGCGGGAGGATTTTCTCGCACGATCTCCAGAAGGTTAAGTGAAGGGTGCCGCGACACTGGAGAAATACTTCTTATTGAATGTGTGTGGTGCTCGGCTGTGCTATCAAACATCTCGGTGCACTTTTTAACAGCGGAGATTCTTTGGAGGATCCTGCTCACAGTGATCATGATGTGCAGGAGTGTTTTATGCACGTTTGTATGGCCGCTAGATGACAAAAGAGGCTGCATGGACATAATTTCTGCTGGGACACTTGAGTGTGTGCTAAAGCTCCCTCCGGTCTAACATCGCTGGAATGTCTGCAAGTAACTCTGAAGAAGAGGAGTCACTCTGAAAGGTCCCAATGACCCCATTCCCTCATTTAACTGGAGCAGTAATGGGGGTTTGTGTTTTAGCTCTCTGGTGATTTGTCAAGCTGTCAGTATCCCTCGTCTCAGTCGGGCCGGGAGGGAGGGGGAGGTCACAGGGTCACAGGATTTAGAGAGGAGAAGCCCAAATGTCAAAGGTAAATGGCAGTCTTCCAGTTCACTGCAGCTTTGCCGGAGTCGTTTCACAGTTTAGCGAGACGGCGAAAGCTGCTTGTGTGCACAGCTCAGTGTTAATCGGGACGGGCAAGACCAACAGCAAACCACAGCAACCCAGTAGAGGGTCATTTTTTTTGCAGGAATACCAAAGGTTTGACCTCAATAATGATGGCAACAACAGCAACTTTCCACTCAAAAGAGACACTGTTGAGAATGCGTTGAGATCGTCTTGTTGAATCACAGGAGTGGCACGATCACAGCGTCATTGGAAATATGAGAAATGAGGCTTTGGTGGCTTCGCGTCACCACTCTGCTGCTCCTTTTGAATCATTTCAATTAAATCCAGGTTAAACCCAGTGACTAGCATGACTGTAATTAGTCTGATTGAGCATTAGCTTATGACACCTGACAAGTCTCGAGGAGTCTTTCCTGCTGAATTGTCTGTGTTTGTCTCGCACCAGGGCTAGTCGAGCACGGGAGAAACTGGACGGCCATTGCCAAAATGGTGGGCAGCAAAAGCGAGGCACAGTGCAAGAATTTCTATTTCAACTACAAGAGGCGTCACAACCTGGACAACCTGCTGCAGCAGCACAAGCAGGTACGCCACGAGGTACCCGCCGTCTGTTGTGGTTCGGTCATGGAACCGCTGTAACCGTAACGCACGAATGCAAAATGCGACTCTCTCTGTTTCCCAGGACACACGGCGGGCTCGTGCGGATCGGTCTCAAGGTGAAGGTCTAGCCGCGGCGTCGCCCGACGATGACGACGACGACGACAACGCAGATGACAGTGAAGGTCAGAGAGACGGCCGATAGGAAAGCACGTGTTCCTCGTCGGGAACGCACGGACACATTTTGTCTCCGACCTTCCTCCCCGTGGGACCGAGTGCGAGGGACACCCGGGTGAAGGACGCAGGGTTAAGGGAAGAGGGCGTGAAGAGAGAGAGGGAGTTGCGATGAGCACAGTGCAAAGCCGTGACGCCTGATCCGAAACGCACTCCGAATGGTCATGTGAGGGTTTCATTTTGCGTTGATGGCTCTTGGTTTGCTCTCTTGCTGACTACAGTTTTAATGAGAGAGAGCGAGAGAGAGCAAGAGGGGGGGGAAAAAGGATCAAATGAAAAGAAGCAAGAGGGGGAGAGGTGGAGATAAAAGATATGAACCAATTCTGAGTACACGGGCGCCTGTTGCATAACAATTCTTGGCTTTGAAGACTCAACAAAGGCGGCTCTTTGAACACAAAGTACCGGTCCACTTGTTTGATCCTGGCCATCTACCCGCCTCCCTGCTCTCTGCAGAGCTCCTTATCTTCGCCGGCATTACGTGATGGAGGCGGGCCCCCTATGAAAAAGATAGCGTGCGACGTATAGCAATAGATTAGTTATGACAAAAAAAATACTGGAATTAAAAGAAAAAAGCAGCAAAGCAATCCAGTTTTTGTTTTCAGGCTCAGCAGACGCGCATGTAATTCAAACAGCCACATGATAGCCGTCCTCATGATAGCAGTGGCGACAGCGGGAGGTCACAAGGTTTTCCTGTCATGTTTATTTGACTTTGTCTTTGTTCCATGGAAACCCGAGCGGCGCTCTCGAGGTCTCGGCGCTCGGCAGCCTGTTGCTCTCACGTCGTTTACATCGGAGCCGGACGAGGCCCGCGCTCAAGTGTTTCCCACCAACGTTGTAATGTTTGTCGTTTTCCCCCTGATTGTGGTTTCGTACGTGAAATGCAGTTGCAAAAAAACATTTTTTTTTTCTCGCAATGACATCCCATCTGGACTGGTATCACCATGGAAACAACTGCAGCGGTTGACGTTATGTAAACCAACAGAGGCGGCAGATGAAAGATGATGTTCAGACATGGAGTCATGTGTTTATCCTTTAAAAATCAGCACTTTGTTCAGGGTCTTGATATTTAACCCGTTAAAAACTGGGGAACAAATTTTGTCTCCAGATCTCTTTTTCCCTGTTTGAGTCGTTTAGGAACCCTAAATTAATTCCAATACTTGTGTTTATTGTATGTATTTGTTCAACAAAGTCTCGGAGAAAAAAATGTGTATTTGCAAAAAAAGATGTTTTGATGGTAACTATGAACATCCAGCATGATGTGAGCCAGATTCCCCAAAAAAGCCTCCTGGAGCATCAATAAGACACCTTTATGGAAATATTAGGACCTAAAGAATCAGAACCTGCAACTAAAATCACAATAAAACAAAGTCTTGTTCTGTTAGGAAGGAGTTTCAGTCAAAAAACTGTGTTGTTCGGTTCAGAAATGAGAAAAATAATGTGTTTTAGCCAAAAGACTGTCTGAATGGGGCATGCTGGGTATTAAAATGGGAGTGGGAGGATTTTCGCACACTGTTTCCAAAAGGCTAAGATACTTGAAGAAAGTAAAATAACTGTTAGATGTATTGTTGGTGTATTTTTAAAGTCTTTGAGGCCTTGGGTCCAGCATCTCAAATGTCATGAAGCGATCATTAAATAAACAAAGCGGTCATAGATTAGATACAATACGATTACACGCGTGTGCCAAACAGAACGTGACCACGGGTCAGTTCCACATGTGAAGAGAGGAATGTGTGACGTGATAACTTTTTGGATTATTACACGGCGCCGGTTTGTCACTTTGTTTAGTTTCTTGCGGTCCTTTGGGTTCATAATCAGTCATTTGTTTCCTGACATGATAAATCCCCCCAGAGGTAGATCTGAGTACATTTTCTAAATTATTTGTCGTTTTTCTTCTTGTCTTCACCGTCTTCGGCTCCATGCATTGTTTGACCTGCGCTAATTAATCTCTTCATGCTTCCTCAGGCGGTGACAACAGCTCGGACACAGAGAGCGCTCCCTCCCCCTCGCAGCCCGGCGACTCCAAGAGGGCCGACGGCGCCGCAGGAGACGCTCACTGCTCCGACCAGGACAAAGGTCAGGCCAGTAACGGAAAGGCCCTGGAGCCTTTATACAGAGGACTCTGTGTCAAGGAAGAGAAAAGCCCCGAGAGCGAGACTGGATCTCAGGAGGAAAAGGCCCGGGTGGCTTCCTACGCGGGCTCGCTGCACCCCAAAACCGAACCCCAGGACGTGGACATGAAGGCCGGGGAGGTTCAGATCAAGATGGAGCCCGACGTCAGGGAGAGAGGAGAAAAGGGAGATCACGGAGAGAGGCACAGGGAACTCCACTCGGACAATGACTCCAGCGCCACCTGCAGTGCCGACGAGGATGTGGAGGCAGAGCCCGAGAGGCCGAGGTGGGTTTCTTCGTGCACTTCACGTTCAGTGTGTACATAATTGTGGTTGACGGGAACAAGATCTGCTTATGGTTTGAGTGTGACATATATATGTATATATATATAGTGATGTCCTGAGAGGTCGTGGGTGTAGAGATCGAGACGACAAGCAGTGGGTTTGTTAGCTCAAAACTTTAGCAAAAAGGTCAAACTTAAATCCAACCAGAAGGAAACCAAACATAAATATTCCAGTCCTTAGAGTATCTCCAACTCTGCTTCCTCCCCTCTTCTTTTGGTTCTCCCTCATCCCTTTTAGCCTCGGTCCTGCCTGCACAGCCGACTGGGAATTGAAGTTTATACCTTCTGATGTCACTCTGGTTGTAGTCTCTGCTGCAACCACTGGGAGGGGGGATGTACCTCCCCGTTAATGACCGTTCCTCTAATGACATCACGACATGTTACGCTCTGTGCCTCTGCAGAATGTTCTCCATGGACAAGCCGACGTTGCTCAACCCTCCCGGCTCGGTGCTGGTGTCCTCGCCCAAGCAAACCCAACACAACATCCAGCAGATGCAGCACCGGGCTGCCAACATCCCGTCTATGGTCAGTCACGGCTTCAGGTTCATCCACTTGCGTTAGTGATCTCTGCACAATGGAACAACGGCATCGTTTCCCTCCTTTCATGTACCTAGGTGCCCGGCCCGTTTGGCCCCGGCGGCGTGCCCATCAGCGGCTTCGCCATGCTGCAGCACCAGATCAAGGCCGTGCACGACTCGGCGCACCAGGAGGAGAAGCAGAGGCAGGATCAGGGCGACCTGGAGCGCAGACCGCCCTTCAACACCCGCAGCCCCGCCGTCATAGACAGAGATGGTAAGGGAACGAAAAACTTCTCCTCATTCGGCCCTCATCGCTCTCTCTTCCCGGTCATCGCTCCGTCAGCCTCGTCCCCTCCTCGCCGACAGCCGCGGACTATTTTCAGCTAATGCATTTTGTCGGCCTTGTTCGTTTTTTTTTTGTTCAGTTTAAAAATCTGGACCGTCGTGATGTGGTTTAGCCGGAGCCGAGACCAAAACCGCCGTTTCACATTTTAATGCAAACTCAGAGGTGAAATCCTCATCGATGCCCTTCTTTAAATGCCTTTGGATGAAAAAGGGGAAGTCTGGTGTTTCTTAGAAGTTGAATGTTCTGAGTCAGACGCTCGCTGCCTCTGGGCAGTCAGGCAGAGGTCAGACACTTCGCTTCAGAGGGAGGGAGGTAAAGTCACTTGGGAGACTGCACTGCAGCTTGATTTTTTTTTGCAAAGCTTTTAGCACCTTTTTAGTCAGGATGCTGTGAAGAGAAACGCAGCTGAGCTTTGACAGAAAGCTATTTCTCACAAAGGCTTCATCGGGTGTGTGTCCGGTCGGAGGTGTCGGTCGCACGGCCGTCCCTTCTAGGTCCGTTCTTGTTTTTTAATAGCGGCTCTCTTCCCTCTGTCCTTATGCCTGTGTGCTGCAGGTAAGCCCTTACCCTACATGCCTTATGACATGAAGCTGGTTCTGGACCAGGAGGTCCACTCCGGCCGGCCAGGCTCTCCCTACAGACTCTCCCCCAGGGAGCTGAGCAAGGCCTCTCCCCAGCCCGACCCCAACGCCCCCAATGCCTCCCGCTACAGTGTGCCACCAGGTAAAAGCACATGTTCACCTCCTTATCCTCCCCTCTTTGCCTCCTCACTTCCCTTGCTAAAACAAACCAGGCCTTCCCGACTCCCATTGAGTCTGTTAGTTTTAACAACGAAGGCACTTTTTGGACTTTTTGGCAATGTTCTTTACTTTGGGTTGCAGCTGAGCAATTAAATTAAAACCTAAACTGTCTTTATATTTCTCTTTGACATGTATTGATATCAATATTTTACAGCACAGCCTGTGTTTATATCTGTAGGTCGCTGCTTGACAGGTAGAAGTTGTTATATTAGTTGCTGTGTTTGTAAAAACACGGCATTCAATGTTGGCCAGCGAGGGAAGGAGAGAGGGAGGAAAAGAGGGAGGGAGAGAGAGAGAAAGAGCTACAGAGGGAATGAGGTGAGGCGTTTGGAGTTTTTTCTGATTGTTTCACGGCGGTTTCGGATGAGTCTCTGAAGGGCGTGACGGCGTATTTAACGACCTGAACGCGCGACACGCTCCGCCCAGGAATGTTCACAGCACCTGTCAGTGGCTGCCATCAGCACCAGTCATCTTGTTTTTTTTAATTTACCCTCAAATTATGTCACTTTTCAAACCCTGTGTGATTCACTCGGCCATGACTAAGCAGAGGAGAGAAAGCAGCGTCCCTGTTGGTGTCGGCTGAGTCGATCACCTGCAGTCATCTCCCCCCCATCTGTTGTGTCACGAGGCCATTGTGTTGTGAATACAATGACACTTCACATGGCACATATATCACACTTTCTACTTAATGGTAAAAATATAAATGCACAGCAAACGCATACCTTTTGTATTTACGTCCCAATTAATCATGACTAATAACCTTAAACCTGCTCTGAAGTCATAGACACGCGTTTCCTCGTTTGCCTCGGTATGAAGGGATTATACAAACTGTTTTAAGTACTCGCACAACAACACAAGAAGAAAGAACCCAAACTAGTTTTTAACAGTGAATAAACAGGTTCATGCTTTTTGAGGGAGATTTGTTTCTCCCTGTATTCAATCTATTGGAGGAGGAAGAGAAGGAAAACTGGTCTAGTAAAATACTATATACTGTATGTCCAGCTGCAATGAGACAAATATGATTTCTTACAGTTGAATTCCTATTTTTCATTATGTCCCTTAAACAGGATATTTGTACATTTCCGTTGGGACATGAGTTAGCTGAATGACAGCGAGAAAAATGATCTTATAGCTCAGTAACGTTCGACGAGATCAGGTCCACATTTGACGATGATCTTCCTGGCAAAATAGTTTCTCATTATTTGCAAGATCCTCGTGTCCAGATCGAGAGGCTTGTGGTTTGTGGACCGCAGCGAAGGATTCATTCGGCTTGAGGAATGAAAATGTCCTCAGCTGTAGCTGATGCGGAAATCACATTTGGATTTGAACTTAAGTTCGACAACAAAAGCGTCTCTTGTTGGGCTGAACGTCTCCCATCGCCTGACAAACGAGGTCGTCCCCGACGGGGAGCTGCAGCGTGAATGTTAATGCTCGACACGCAGTCTCCTCTGCAACAAGGATTCATACATTCGTCATGGAGCCGCTTGTGCGTCTCGCCTGTCCCCGTTTGAGCCGGCGGGATGACGTCCGCTCCCGCTGGAGCGGCGCTCACAAGACCATTTGCATTTCAGATGTGTGAGCGGCGCAGAGGCTGCAGGCGCACTCGCTGCATGGAGGTTACTCCCGGTCGTGTGCTTGCTGTTGTGTTGTGATCCGTTTCGCCTACTCGGCTTTCCCGGGAGAAGCAGCAGCAGCAGACGGCGGCCACGAGCCGAGGACACCTCCAGTTGAGGACGCGCTTCTTCGCTCGTCACTCACTGGAGTCGCTGAATGTTGTATCACGTTGTGTTTGATGGGAAATGGAGCTTAATGGGACCTTTTTGTGCTGTGTTGGTTGACGCTGTAATGTCTGGCAGGCAGAAGCATCCACTGAGCCGATCTTCATTAGTTTGTGAGCGGCGATTAGTCGTTTCTGTGTGCAAAAAGTCTGCAATACTTGGCCGTTTAGGCAGTTATCTAATCCTCAAATTTTGGCTAATAAGCAATTTGTCTCAGATACTGTTTTCCTCTTCCCAACAGTCCTCCACCCCGCCGCCAACCAGATGGTCCAGAGCATGCCAGATGGAGTCCGCGTGACGTTCAGCAGACCCAGTCGACCTCCCAACATTCCCTCTCCTCCTCCACTCATTCCAACCACCAAGCCCACGGACAAGCCCTCCTTCATCCAGGGCGGCTCCATCTCGCAGGTGAGACAGCGAGAGGATGTGGTGTCCTGCTCTCAGGACCCGCTGGCACGCACAGCCAGGACAAAACACTCCACAAAAGCTTCTTTGTGGGGGTTTTTTCTACTTCTTTTACTTCGAGTAGTGCTATGGAGAGTTTTTGTAAATGTCATTTTAATGAGTGAGTCACACACACACACACACACACACACACACACACACGAGGACGTGCATGTGCTCGAGGTGGACGCGATGCATTTTCCTGCAAATGGTTTCAGAATATTATCCACTGAGCTGAAGTGGTGGGAACCCGCGCAGACATAAACAATGCTAGAAGCTCTTGGAAATGTGGTTTTGCAAATGTTTTCCGAGAAAGGGAAGGCAGACAGCATGTTCGCTAAAGGTCAAGAACGCACCGTGTGTTTTGATGAGCAACACTGAACGCAACCAACTTTCATTTGTCTTCAAGAAAACTCCACGAGCATCTTTTTAAATCATTAAATTCATACGTGCTCGTGTGTCGAGGTCCACCCTCCATTGCTGTAACATTGTAGGGATGGAGTAGCGGAGCAGAGTGTGGCTCAGTGGTTAGCATTACAGTCTTCCAATCAGAAGGTCGGTGGTTCGAATCCCGGCTCTTCTAAGACACGTCGTTGTGTCCTTAAGCAAGACACTGTCTACGGTGTGTAGAGCGCTTTGGATAAAAGCTTCAGCTAAATGAAATGTTAAAGGTCAAACCTGAACCATAACAGCCACTTGTTGTTGTTGTTGTTGTTGGCACCATCTCTGCGTACGATGCGGTCGATGTTCTAATGGACCATAAATCAAAAAGACAGACATTTGCAATAGACCGTCTGTGTTTTCAAAAGCTCAAAGAACTTTGTCAGAGAAGCTTTGAATACATAATAAGTTTAATAATTATAAATAATACATTTGTCATCCAGTTTTCAACTCGCCAGGTGGAATAATTATTCTTTCATGAAACAAAATGACATCAGTCAGAAATGAAGGAACAGTGAACATGTCTGCTCCGTCCTGTTTGTCAGCGTCCAACATGTGGACTTTTGTTCCTTGAGGTTATTTTGGTTCCTCCGCTGCACAGAAGAGGAACAAGCTTCCTGTGTCTTACAGCGAGATCTCTCGTAACAGATTCATCCAGAGCAACTCGTAAAATATCTACTAGTGAGGAAGACGCTTTGTTAATCAGCTGTTATCGTAGCATTTAGCTCGGCGTGTCAACAACTGGACCACACAAACACACACACACATGTACCAACGTCTCTTGGCACTACGTTTTGTTTTCATGAACTCATCGACCTGACCTTCATGCGATCTTTGTTCCTGCTTTTTCCAGGGAACTCCTGGCACGTACCTGCCGTCCCACGCTGTGTACGGGCCGGAGGGCAGCAAGAGCACGGTGGGCTCCATCTCTCTGGGTCTGCCTCGCCAGCAGGACCCTAACAAGCCCGGTAGGACGCGCCGTCGCATCACTGGGAGCCGGCTCGCCGCAGCTTTAGACATTAAGTCCCAACCCGGCCTCGTTTAACGACACCTCCTGAGGGATTACTGTAGTTTAAAGGCTGTGAGGTTTTATCTCTCTGCATCAGAACATTTTGCAAAAAGCCAGCTTTTATTGAATAATGGCTTTTTTTCCCCAAGCTCAAACACGACACACTTAAAAGCTCCTGCATGCCATTTGGCGGTTGTTGTGATGATTAAAAAGTTCTGAAAATAAAAATGCATCCACCCGTGCATGAATAGAGACAGAAAAATATTTAAATAAGAGATCAAATGAACATTGGAAAGCAAGGTTTTACCATTGTTGAGCCTGAACTGCATCAGTCGTAACGAAGCTATTGAACAACAAGAACTTACTCGGCATGTTTTTAAAGTTTAAGCGTCTGCAGTCCTTTTCTTTGTCTTTTCTTTGTGCCGTAGTAAACGATCACTTGCAACGCTAGCAGACACTGTAAATACCAGGCACAGTGATTAAGAGCAAGTCTGTTGCGTTATCGACACACACTCAGACCAACACTGCTGCTGATGCAACATGTGTCACAGACACCCAGTCTGTAATGCTGCAGATGCGAGAGCTTTCTTATGTGTTACCTCTTTTTTTTTTTTAAATGAAACTCTTTGAGATTGTTGCCTAAACTCTTCTTGTCCCTGTTCACTCTCCAGGAGGTGCAGCTCCATCCATACAGGACGGCCGAGGCAACCCAGCAAAGATGAGCGAGGGGCTGACGATGAGAGGATCGATCACTCAGGTGATGAACGGATGAAATAGATGACGGACAGTTTTTCAGCGGTGCCAATATTTAAGGGTATGGGACTCTGCCGTTTCTGTTGCGTTACGTCTTTGCTCTTCTCTTTTAAAATAGGGCACGCCGGCCTTGCCTCAGTCCAGCATCGCTGCCGACCTCCTGAAGGGAACCATCACAAAGTTGGCCACGGAGGACCTGAGCAACCCGGACAAGGCGAGGGGCGAGCAGCTGTCTAAAGGTCACGTCATCTACGAAGGCAAGAGCGGCCACATACTCTCGTATGATGGTAAGAGGATTGACCCAGACCACCATTACAACCGCAATGCCTCTACCAAGCACACACAACAGTCATCTTGTGTTTGTTGTATTCAAAAGCGATCAAGAACCCTCGAGAAAACACCCGCAGCCCCAGAACCGCTCATGAGCTGAAGCGCACTTACGAGATGATGGATGGGCCCATGGGCAGGGGACACCCTGGCAGGGAAGGAGCTCCATTTGAGGGTACGTACCGCTTGTGTGTGTGTGTGTGTGTGTGTGTGTGTCTACACAATGTGACCTGGTCTGTTTGTTCTGGATCAGGAGAGTGATTGTGCTCGTTTGCTTCTCAGGGTTGATCAGCAGAGCTTTGCCCAGAGAAGGTCCACATGGAGATCCAAAGGAAAGACCGTTGATCACAGGATCCATCATGCAAGGTAGCGCACTGCAAAGCTAGCCACGGTCGCGGTTACAAGTAGCATCGAATTATGAGTAAAAAGGCTGTAATACCCTTTTCAAAATCTCTTCCAGGAACACCGAGAACCGCCGCAGAGACTTACGAAGACGCCATGAAGTACGGGAAACAGATAAAGCGAGATAGCCCGCCGATCCGCTCCTTCGAAGGCGGCATCGGCAAGGGGAAGCCCTACGAGGGAGTCAACACCATCAAGGAGATGGGACGCTCCATTCACGAAATCCCCAGACAGGAGCAGCCCGGCCAGGACATCTGCAAGACCCCCGACCTGTCGGACAGGAGGGCGATGGACGGCTCCATGTCTCAGGTGAGACGCTTTGCCTTCTGCACGGCAGACCAGCAACAATATGCTAAATCAAGAAATGCACATACTGGATGTAGCCGATGGTATCTGTGATGAACTGATGACTGACCCGTTGTTGCTTTCATTTCCCAGATTCACCCTCTCAACCAGCCCACTATCAAGCACAACGTCAAGTCCCTGATCACCAGTCCCTCGAAGCTCCCCCACGGCATGCCCCAGCTCGAGGCCATGGAGCGCGCCAAATACGAGGAAGGCAAGGCGGTGCGCCACACCGTGGTCAACTCCACCGGCTCCGTCCTGCGCTCCACGCACCAGGAGGCCAGCAAGTCCCAACTCAGCCCGAGCATGTACGAGGACGCCAACGCTCGCAGGACCCCCGTCAACTACAGCACCAACCCCGTGTCCAGAGGGTCCCCCATGTTGGGGCGGGGACCAGAGGGTAAATATCAAGTACTTTTACTCACAGACTGTGGAGCTTCAGCTTCTCAGACATTTATACAACAATTATAGAGCTAGACAAAATGCATTGTGGCATTTATTTTGTGAAACTAGCTCATCTTATTCAAGATTCCAGATGCTTTTGCACAGATAAAACAGTTATTCTGTACAATGAAAACATTATTTTGCTCGGTCCTCCTAACACAGAATTACAATAAACTTAAGGTAAAAAAATGGCATAAAAGATATAACCGTATTGCACAAAAATATGTTAATAGTATTGCTATAATAAATATGATACAATATGATAATAGTATTGCTTTAATAAATATGATAATAGTATTGCTATAAGAAATATGATAATAGTATTGCTATGATAAATATGATAATAGTATTGCTACGATAAATATGATAATAGTATTGCTATCATATGGTACAATATGATAAGTGTTGCTATAATAAATATGATACAATATGATAATAGTGTTGCTATAATAAATATGGTACAATATGATAATAGTGTTGCTATAATAAATATGGTACAATATGATAATAGTATTGCTATGATAAATATGATAATAGTATTGCTATCATATGGTACAATATGATAATAGTGTTGCTATAATAAATATGATACAATATGATAATAGTTGTTTCTCATTGTATCTTTAAACACTCTGCATTGCTATAATGTTGCAATTTGTCAGAAAGTTCACGTGTTGATGGTATTTCGGGAGGACACTGAAATACCATCAACGTATTTGCTAGAATAAACACATTCAGAAGCATTGGGCAAACATTTATTACTTGTTTTCTTTTTTCTGGACGGACATATTTTCAGGAGAAGTTGTTGAACCAAACATCACCTCATTTAATGTCTCTCTCTCTCTCTCTCTCTCTCTCTCTCTCTCTCTCTCTCTCTCTCTCTCTCTCTCTCTCTCTCACAGGTGTTATGAGTTCTGTGAAATCTGCCGGCCATGAGAGGAAGAGCGCCATCACCCCGACGCAGCGGGACAACGTCCCGGCCAAGTCCCCGGTGCTGGGCGGCGACCCTCACCCCGTGGCCTCTCACAGCCCCTTCGACCCGCACCACCGGCCCGTCGGCCCCGGGGAGGTGTACCGACCCCACCTGCCTCCGCACCTGGACCCCGCCATGGCCATGACCCTCCACCGAGGGCTGGACCCCGGTACGCTGTCTCTGTCCGTTTTCCACCAATAACAGCCTCGTTTGCCTAATTCATTGGCACCGCGCTGCCGGGATCGTCTTCATCTATTGACGTCAGCGGTGGCGATCGGTATCTGCGAGCCTTCTGTTCATGTGTTTTGTTGTGTGTTTTTTTTTTTTTCTCTCTCCCCTCTCCCGCCGTCTGCTACAGCGTTCATGTTCCCCAGGCAGCCGTCTCCCACCGGCTACCACAACACCTACCAGCTGTACACCATGGAGAACACGCGGCAGACCATCCTCAACGACTACATCACTTCCCAGCAGATGCAAGTCATCCGACCCGACATGGCGCGGGGGTTGTCGCCGCGGGAGCAGCCCGTCGCTATGCCTTACGCGGCCGGGGCTCGAGGTACGGACCTGGACCGGCTTGACCCGCTCTCACCTGCCACAGCGGGGAGGTGCCGTGGGAGGAGGGGGGAGGGGCTGTAGTGTGCAGACTGTGTGCTCGTGAAAGTAGTGGCTTCCTTTTCCAGACGCCCAGAAGCAAATGACCTGGTCAAATGTAGCTGATTAGCTCTTAGTGTTGGGGCTGCGATGCTTGATTTATCAATTGGGTACGGTCATCCAAATCTCCGTTTGCTGATTGGTCGCCTCTTCCAAGTTGACCGCTATTCCGCTCCATTCGCGGCCCCGTTGCTTCCTGATCAGACGAAAGTGAATGCGCTACAGCTAACTGTATATACGGTGTTCATACATTCAGAAATTGATGGATCTTGTTGTTCACCGTTGGCCCTTTGCTTCTGTCTGTAAAAGGGATTATTGATCTAGCCCAGATGCCTCCAACTATCCTGTTGCCTCACCCTGGGGGAACAGGTAATCCCACTTTGGAACGCATGGCCTACCTCCCCGGAGCTCAGCCCCCTTTCCCTCCTAGGGCTTTCAACCCAACCTCCATATCTCCAGGTGAGGACCCCTCCCCTTTCCCATCCGCACACCTGTTCCCTTATCTACCCTGCCACACTCGCCGTGTTCCCTCTGTACGAGTGCAGAGTGTCACCTCACCGGCCCGAGGTGTCAAAGGTCAGTTCTGCCGGTCCAGTGTTGGATCGAGCAGAGCGCCAGTGCACTCACACTGGGAGGGATCGTTCACAAAACTGTCTGACTGTAGAGTTTTTTCTGTTTCACAGAGACTGTGCTCCCTAAAAGATCATTTTTATTCATTTGCATCACGGTATGGATTCAGAACTTGTTGGTTCAGCTTCCTAAAGGAATCCTGATCCATCCTGCTGAGTCCCCGTGAGTTAATGTGTGTTTTTAAATGTGTGTGTGTGTGACGTCTTGTCATCGTTGTCCGCAGGCCACCAAGCCCACCTCGCCGCCGCCGCCGCTGCCGCCAGCGCAGAGCGGGAAAGAGAGCAGCGGGACCGCGAGCAGCAGGAGAAGGAGAGGGAACGGGAACGGGAACACCGGGAGCGGGAACGAGAGAGGGAACGTGAGCGGGAGATGAGAGAACGAGAGCGGGAGAGAGCCAATGAATACATCCGTGGAGGTGAGTGGTTTTGTTGTGAAAAGTGAAAAATTTAAGTCAAAAATATATATAATAATATATATATATATATATATATATATATATTTTTATTTTTATATATATATTTATTTTTATATATATATATATATATATATATATATATATATATATATATATATATATATATATATATAAATTAAAAAAAATTAAAAAATGTATACATCCGGGTTCTTACACTCATGAAAAACCTGGAAAAGTCATGGAATGTTAAAATAGTTATTTTCAGGCCTTGAAAAAGTCCTTAACGTGTACTGAAAGTCCTGTAAATGTGTTATATTCATGTGTTCATTCACGCTGAGTTTGAAATAATGAATCTGCTTTTAAAAGAAAGAGGCTCAAAATATCAGAAGCATAAATACAGGCATCTATATAAATGTTTATTCTTTTAATCAAACTATTGTCTCTCATTCATTTGAGTCACTTAAGGTTTACTGTATGCTTTGAATCCTCATTGTTAGTTTAAATACTACATTTTATCACTTTTTATCATGGAAAATTCATGGAAATTCACTGGTCACCATGTGTCTGAACCCTGCGTTAACACAGGGTTCAGACACATGGTGACCAGTGGATTTCAATGGCTTTTCACAATTTAAATATCATGGAAATTTGGTTTAAAGTCATGGAAATCCACCGGTCACAATGTGTATGAACCCTGATAAATGGAGTAGCGTAATACCGCCATGATTGTTCAACAGTTACTGCTCGGTCGCACTTTATTTTGAAAACCAATGTCCCGTGACCGTGTGTGTGTGTGTGTGTGTGTGCATCAGGTGGACCGGAGCAGCCGGGACGGCCAGGAAGTCGAAGTTATCTGCACTCCCCTTCTCCCTCGCTCAGGACGCAGGAGGTCGTGGTTCAGCAGCGGCCGAGCATCTTCCAGGGCAAGAGCGTCATCACCGCTCTGATGTGAGTCTCAACCTGCGTTTGGATGTGTCCTCTATCCGTCTGAGGGTTTGTGCTCATTTATACAAACCTCTTATTTCCTCTTCAGGCCTCATTCAGCAGCAGCGGCGGCGGCGGCGGCGGCGGCACAGAGTAGCTCTCGCTACAGCACTGCGGCGGACGCTCTGGCCGCTCTGGTGGACGCCGCCGCCTCGGCGCCGCAGATGGATGTGGCCAAGGTGAAGGAGAGCAAACACGAGCGGGACGACGAGATGTCTTCGGCGTCTGCCATCCGGCGAGGAGCCAGCCTCTCCGAACATCAGCAACATCAGCAGCAGCAGCAACATCAGCAGCAGCAGCAACTTCAGCAGCAGCAGCAGCAGCAGCAGCAACTTCAGCAGCAGCAACTTCAGCAGCAGCAGCAGCAGCAGCAGCAGCAGCAGCAGGAGGCAGAGAGGCGGTCCATGCAGTCCCCATATGGCGCCATGTCTCTGCCAGGAGGAAAGCCCCATCCAGGTTACTCTGACGGCCCCGGAGTGAAGGACAAGGGCCCTCAAAGCTCAAAGTCCCGCATCGAGGAGGAGCTCCGGACTCGCGGGAAGACGACTATCACGGCCGCTAACTTCATCGACGTCATCATCACGCGGCAGATCGCCTCGGACAAAGACTCTCGAGAGCGAGGCTCTCAGAGCTCTGACTCCTCCAGCAGCTGTGAGTGTGTTGGATGCGGGTTAGCACGTAGCTGATGTCATGCTAACGGCTCACACGTGCTCTGCAACACGGCCGAGTTCAACCTCTTTCTCTGAGAGAAGAACATGAGAAAAATCATTTTCCTTTTGCTTGAGCATTAATAGTAACTCCTGGTCCTCGCCCTGCAGTGTCGTCCAGTCGATACGACAACACCGGTGGAGGAACCATCGAGGTGATAAGCCCCGCTAGTTCCCCAGTCCAGCCCCAACAGGACAAACCGGAGGAAGGGCAACCACAGGCAGCAAGTATGAACATACCAACTCCGTTTGAGCATATGATATTTTCCAGTAAGTAGTATAGTGAAACTGTTTTAATTCATTCAAAGATTGTTGTGAAAGATTTTGTGCTTCGGGTCGATGAGGACATGTGACAGATTTGGCTAAATTTAGCTGCTTAAACGACTGTGACTAATGACTTAGCCCACTGACCTTGTCACACGACACCTTCAGACACCGTTCCTCTGCACTCGTCACCAGACTCTAACTTATTCCTGAAAACAAATGTGGCCCGTTTTTGTTTTTGGCATGCCGTGTGTCAGCGTCTCCCTGTGTGTCCACACCTCACCCTGACGCCAAACAACTCCTCTCTCTGTCCCTCGTCGACCTCCTCCTCCAGCCGGCATGCGGGGCTACGACATGAGTCGCTACCGGCCGCCAGCGGAGCAGCCGCAGCCCGGTTCCCAGCAGCCGCCGTCCTCCCAGGTCGAGAGCTACTCCCAGGTCAACAAGACGCACCGGGTCATGACCTTGGCGGACCACATCTCGGTGAGAAACGATGAAAGCGGTGCGGCACAGGCTGGGTTCACCCCGTCGTACAGAACTAACCCGTTTCTCCTGGTGGCTCCCCGTCCTGCAGCATATTATAACCCAGGACTTCGCCCGGAATCAGGACCCTCCGCCCGTCTCCTCCTCCTCCTCCTCCTCTTCGGCTTCGGCTACATTCCAGAGCGCCGGGCCGCACGTTTCCTCTTCCGGACGATCCAAGGGGCCCAGCCGCTACAGTCCTGAGAACCAGGTCCAGGCCTCGCACCACCAGAGAGCCTCCAGCAGAGTTTCCCCGGAGAACGCCCCCGACAAGTCCAGATCCAGGTACTCGGACGAGCCCGTCGACCCCGAAAGTAGTCGCAGCGAATCTTAATCCATCAGCCGTCAGCTGTGAACGATCCGTCTCTCTCTCTGCTCCCCGTCCAGGCCCGGTAAGTCTCCGGAGCGAGGCGGCAGGCAGATGGAGAACTACGAACCCATCTCTCCACCTCAGAGCTACCAAAGCATGGACAAGCAGGAGGGCATCGGGCCGCCGGCCCAGAGGAGAGAGGCTGACAACCCCGAGATCAGGTACGAGGTTATGATGACGTTTCTCTTTACTAATGAACACTTGAAACGATGAAAATGAAACATTTTTACCTCTTTATTTAAGATAAAATATAAAAATCCTTTATTAGTCCCTCAGTGGGGAAATTACAGGATTAAAGCAGCGTTGCTAGATAAAAAGAAAAAATCAAGTAATATAAATGAACATGGAACAGAATAAAACAAAATGAAAAATGAAACAGTAAGAAGAATATTAAATATAAAGATGGAGTGAAAACTTGTTTTCTTTGATGAAACAACAATATAATTATACCCTCTGAGTTTAATTCAAACCAGATTACATTTTAGTTTAAACACTTTCACTCCGCTTGTTTATTCATACTCATAGTCTGATGCTTGATGCTGTCTGCCCGATCAGACAGTACATCCCTTAATACTGAAGCTTAAACTAATTAAGTAGTTTTGATATTGATTCTAACGTTGTAATAATATAGTAACAGTCAATTCAAAGGTTAATTAACAATAAAATGTAGACTGAATGAATTGAAATGTCTTGTCAGCTGTAATAATGTTGTAGATATTAAATAACCAGTTTTTCTCCGCTTGATCCCCACAAAGCTAAAGTTAGTTTTGACATTTGATAAACGAGCCTGTAAATGATTTGCTTGTCTGGACGCCAGCGGCCCGGACGTTCCCTCCGGTCAGCACCGGTCTGAAACCCCAGCGGGCTTCATGGGGCCTCGTGCCAACAGCGCGTTGCCCCAGTTTCCCCCTTCGCTGACGTTTGACCCTTTGTCTGGTTCAAGGAACGACTCGCGGTCCCCAGGGAGCGTCAGCTATCTGCCGGCCTTCTTCACCAAGCTGGAGAACACCTCGGCCATGGTGCAATCCAAGAAGCAGGAGATCTTTCGTAAGTTGAACTCCAACTCTGGTGTCGGTGATTCTGATGTTGGTAAGTGGGCCTTCTCTTATCCTCCTTTCACACTAACATGCACGCATCAGACGACTCCTGCGGATGTGTGTGCATGCAAGACATTTGTGTGTATTTAACTCATTCCTTCTCCGTTTTCAAGCTCATTTAGCATGTGATAACACGGGATCAACTCAACTCACTGTGTCAAGTTAAACTCCATTTCATTGCAGACATTTAGTTGTTTTTTTATCAACTGCAAATAATTGTCTCGCAGGAAACGCACAACCAGGCACGGAGATTTTCAACTTGCCTGCTGTTACCAGCTCAAGTGAGTAGCAGTTAAACTCAACACCTCAGTCGAGTGCACGTCTGCTTCCTCACTGTGTATTTTATTGACTGTGTTGTGGTTGACAGGCGGCCTCAACCCCAGGAATCACTCATTCAGTGACCCGGCCAACAACCTGGGCCTGGAGGACATCATCCGCAAAGCCCTGATGGGCAACTTGGAGGAGAGACCGGAGGAGCACCAGGGAGGACAAGGGGCTCAGTGCGCCATGAACAACACACCGGGCCAAGCCGGTGACGCCCGCCAGGACGCCAACCCGTCACCCAGTATGGGTAGGCACACTTTACCCGGTCAGAGCCACGCTCGGTCCGACGGGATCTGATGTTTGACGCGTCGCTCATTTCCCACATTCGGCCCCGTTTTGCCTCCGCAGGGAAGCAGAAGCACAGCAAAGCCAACAGCCGGAAGTCCAAGTCCCCGAACCTCGGTCAGGCCTACGCCGGAGGGGAGCGCCCGTCTTCTGTGTCCTCCGTCCACTCGGAGGGAGATTACCACAGACAAGCCCAAGCCCAACCCCAGTGGGGCTGGGACGACCGACCTTCGTCCACAGGTGAGCCGCCGTCCCGCCTCCTGATGTCGGCGCCGACGAGAACCGTGTCCTGGTAAAAGTCAAGCAGGAGCTCGCTCGTCTAAGCGGCCGATCACACCGGACGCGACGCTAAAAAACACGTCGCTAGCAAAGCGGAGTCGCGCAGCTCATCACTGTCACACTCGGCACATTTTTTTTTTTAAATGACCAGCGCGTTTGTGTCGAGGCGTTTTTTAAGCGGCTGCGTGTTAGCGTGAAAAATGATTGGAAGCCCGGTGTCGCCTCCAGAAGAATTCAGTTCCACAACTTCTCTTTTTCGTAATTTATTTCCTCGATCACAGGTAACGTAACGAGCTCTGCAGTTGCAAAGGCAGGGAGTCGTCCAGTCAACGCAGGTTGAGCGTCTAAAACAACACACGAACAGCCGGACGTTCAGCTCTTTAACACACGGTTTTCCGTCATGAACCAATCAAAAGCAAAGTAATATTTAATTGGCTCTAATCTGTCAAGAGGAGGAGAATCCTGCGTTCTTATCTCTTCTCACAGAAAGAGACGTGCATCGTCCAGTCTGCTTCTCTAGTGTCAACATACTGAGATTTATATTATCATGCGCTTAAAAAAGTTGCGTCCTGTGTGATCGCCTCCTAATTCCTCTAAAAAATGTTCTCCCTCTTTGTGCAGGATCCATGCAGTTCCCTTACAACCCGCTGACCATGCGCATACTGAGCAGCACGCCGCCCACGTCCATCGCTTCCCCCTCCATACAGAGCCAGCAGCAGCAGCAGCAGCAACAGCAACAACAACAACAACAGCAGCAGCAGCAACAACAGCAGCAGCAACAGCAGCAGCAACAACAACAGCAGCAGCAGCAACAACAACAACAACAACAACAGCAACAGCAGCAGCAGCAGCAGCCGCCTCCAGCTGGAGCCCCGGTGGCTCAGCAGCGAGTGTGGCAGTCTCTGCTGTCGGAGCAATACGAGACCCTGTCTGACAGCGACGACTGAGCCCTTCCTCGCCACAGCCCCCCCTCCCCTCCTCAAAAAACCAGAAGAGAGGCCCGCGCCAGGGCTCGTCTTCTCATCCCACCCGCCACCCCTCCCAGAAACTCTCCTCGCTCACCGGCGAGCGCGACAAGCAGATGGGACGGTGTCCTTTTTATTTCTGGTGCTATGGCGCCCGCTGGCTGTTAGCCCGGAGGACGAGCAGCGGCCTCTGACAGGCAGGGCTCTCCAGAGCAGGACGGCTCTGGTCTGGAAGCACTCACCCGGCCTGTCGGACACAAACAAGACGCGACTGAGGGGACGACACGAGCTACAGTAGAAGAAGAAGAAGAGCTTAAAATGTAAAAAGAAAGCGCATAAGAGACTATTTCTGAAATGTTTTGATTTCTGTAAAGATAAACTTGTCTTTAAGAAAATCATTGTATGTAAATAGAGTAACCTTTTGCAGTGTTTTTCTTAACTTGATTATTTCTTATTTTAATGTTGCTTTTAATTTGATCCACTTTAAAATGGGAAGGTTAGGGGTGTAATCTTTAGTTGTCACAGTCGGGCTCTCCCGGTCCGCCGCCCCCCCCACACACACACACACACACACACACACACACACACACACACACACGATCTGACACCCACGCTAATGTTCTGACCACGAGAGACCCGGACGTCTGCGTTGAGCGTGACCACGAGTCCACCAAGCACCGCCAGAGCCTGAACACTGTGGACATTTTAAGGATGAAAAAAAACAAAACAAACACGGACGAACAATTTAAACAGCAATGGAATTTTTTGACGACCATCCACGCCACACAGTGGAGATGATGCGTGGACTGTAAAGCATCGGACGCTCGCGGGAGCTGCTCACGCCGCTCTGCACGGAGACAGGTCTTCAAAAACAAGTTGAGAACACTGGTGTCGCAGCAGAAAGGTGAAATGTCTGAGATAAGCTTCATTTTTTGCCGAAAAATATATCCGTATGCCTACTCCTGGACCCCGTCTGAATAATGAAAGTGAGCCAATGTTTTATTTTTATTTTTTTCAATAGAGCTGTCCACGCTGTGTCACATGTAGCTGTCTCTCTCTGCAGTTTCCAACCTGTCCAGAATGATCTGCTCTGCGATGTTGTCATGGTAAACAAATAGTACGTCAGGTTTTGCCATGCCTTGTGACTTGAGAAAGAAGGCAGCTTTAACTAATTTTCTCAGAGATATACGTTGGTGTTTGATGTTTGTATTTGTTTCTGTAGTCCCTCTTCTTTCTTTTCTTTTCCTCTTTTCTTTGATACTGTCCTGACAAAAATCTGAACTCTGTAAATTGTCTTTTCATTACACAAAAAAAGACAAAACTAACCAAACATAAAGAATGGTCTGCACCATTGATGCACTTTTTTTTTTTTGCTTTGTAGCTTGTGACAAAAAAAAAAAAGCATACTACCTGCTGTGTAACTTATTCAACCTCCAGCACAGGAGTGTACTAAGATGTGCGTTAACGTTTTCCCACCGCTCACAGAAATCTGGATGTTTGGACTTCTCGTCTTTTCTCGTAGCTGGTACATGATTTTGTGGCGTCGACACTTCGAGCATCATAGTTACAGTTTTAAGTGTACGGTACCGTTAAATGTTTAGTGTCACGGGGACGCTTCACCGTGGCCACTTGAGCTCTGCTTTCGTTGTCAATCAAAAGGCTTACAGCTTTGAATATTATTATTATAGGTCAACTTCATAAATGGCAGTAATGTTCCTTTGCGACTATGTGAAGGAAACAATACCACACTTTGGCTTTCAGCTTCCTCAGTTAACAAACTCATTCTGCTTCAAACTTGATCTTTTTATTTTTCCTTCCTTCCTTTCATTTTGAATCATTGTTCTAGCACATGTTCAGATTTTAATTTTCTGTCATTTTCAACATCTTTGTGATCCTGTTTTCACAGGATGCTATGTGTTTACAAAGGCTATGACAAAAAAAGTTTACAAACTTGAATCTTAAAGAAATCCGACATGAAGCCGAAAAAGAATTGGAGCATTTTTTCAGCTCTCTATCAAACACAGTGGTGACTTTCTTTTTTGTTTTGTCTTTTTGAAATTGAGACTTGAAAACCCGTGTATCCTATGATGTTGAAATGCAATGTTTGTATCGCACAATGTCTCTTAGTAGGCTATTACAAGAGTTCAGACCAATCAAATAAAGTGGATCAGTTCTCCACCACTGACAGGTGTAGAGCTTCTTCATAGATGTACCACATGCAATAGATCACATTATAGTTTCAGCAATTTTATTTATATACATTTATTAATCAGTCCCCAGGTTGTCCTTTCAGGCCACACATTTAAACATCAGCCATGTGAGAAATCAGCTGTCAAGGTGCATGGCTTCACTTTGCATTAGGCCTGCTGCTGAATATTATATATACTGCAGATATTGATGTATATATTAATGTGTATGTCATCTTGTTAGGAGCCTTTTTGTCTGAGACTCTGACTGCCATAGTGCAAGATAATAGACAGTAATATACTTGCTCAAAGCAGACGTTTGAGTGCTTTCCATCCAGGCGGGCCGTGATGTGGGTCTGACATTTTCACATGTCGTGAAAGCAAAATGACTCGTTGGTAAGCAAAGTGCTCCTCATGCTAAAGGTCTCATGTCGCCTGACACCTGCGTCACACTGCATCACTGGTATGTTTTTTAATTGTCATTACCTTTTTATAATGAAAAATCAATTGAAAAGTCACACAACTTTTACATTCTCATGTCTAAGGATAAAAGCTTGCAATGCTTTCATTCCCTACTTCTTAAACATTTGGAACGGGTTCACATACCAGGAATTTGACTACGGCTACTTTTGCTCTTAAACATTCGCAGAAATAAAACACGGACAAACTTTCCCATTAACTCCTTTTCCAGGTTAAAAGGAGTTTGTTCTGTCAAGTGATCTCAATAATGCATTTAACAGTTGTAATATAAACAGGTGTTGCTTAAGCAGAGTTATTTTAAACTTCCCAATAGACAGAGAAAGTTGGAGTATAGTTCCCTGTATTGCAATTAAATCACAGAACATTAACTGACAGAGTTTAAACCTCTTCCAAATAAAAACCCAAAACACTTAAAGCCCACATGCTTGCAGCGTTGGTCCAATAATGATCTCGGGTCTCAACAAATTCTAAATCAAACGGTATTTGAGGGAAAATGGTTGCGACCGTATTCTCCTGTCATGTAACGCCGTGGGGACATCGACCAAAAATATATTAGAATAACTTTGATTACTCTTCTTTTTGGGCCCAAACTATCTGACTCGTGTTTGAATTGTGCTATTTTTTTTATCCGTTACAAGTCATTATTGAAGTAAAGAAGAATAACATCAATTGAAGAGGTGATCACAAACTTTTAAAGGTATGTATGCACACAACTGAATTGTAAATGATAATGCAACATTACAATATGAATAATTATTAATATTGAGCGACTAATCTAGGAGGCTGCTTTATATACAAGATGTACTTGGATTTGTGCAGTGGCCGATATGCAGATTATAGTATATTCATTGTATACAGCAGCTTAAATTTAACCTATTTGACAATATGTACAAGTTACAAATACATAGGTCTATTTAACTACACACATGACGTCATATAAAATGATGTTCGTGCCCGTGTGAAGACACTGGCAGCGGAAACATTAAAATAATATCCACCTCATCCGCTTACGTCATGGTGGGCTTTGCATTTTGGCGGGAAAGCAAAAGCTTGAGCCGGAAGTCGTAATGTTTTGGTCGCACCTCATTGGCTGCTGGACCGTCACATCCGGCAACAAAACGGTGTGAAAATGCGTTCATTTTTACCTGCAGTTGCCGAACAGCTTTTCCGAGATATTCAAAAAACACACCAGGAAACGTCCCAAAGTAAGTGCAGGCTGTAACGGAGGATAAACGTGACATTTAAATCATGGCAGTTAAATAAAATTAAAAGTAGCTGTCGTGTTAACGTCACGCGCTAATAAAGCAGAATGGGATAAACTCGGTCGCGTGACTTTCTGAACCTACTTAACGTTCACTACTTTGTCAGAAAAGTTTAAATAACTTGTTTATTTTCCGTGTGTTATAACGCAGCTGTCTTTACTCCGCTTTACAGTAACGTAAATATAGCATTTTGTCATTAATGTCATCTTCTTCCAGCGTTTAACTCGATGTAGTTCAGTATTCGGCCTGCAGGAGGCGCTGCTGCCTCAGGCCTCCCTCCAGGCTGCGTTACTGTGACTACAAGGGGCAGATATAGTGACCGAGATGGAAAGGCTAATGATATTAATAATATTAACAATAGTATTATTATTTACACACCAGGCTCTCACATGGACAATATTGACAACATCGCAGTTCATTGAATATCAGTTACATAACGCACTGGTTTCAGGTTTTGTGTAAAATATGTGAATGGTATGCCACAAACACAACAAGCTTATCGATATTATCCATAAAGTCCCAGTATTGCTCGCTCTGCCTCAGTGGACTTTATTATCTTAAGTCAGTGGTCTTGATTATTTGCACTTTTTTTTACCTTTCAACCTGGAGAGCAGAGAAACTTTGACTTTGAGAGAGCTGGTGCTCAACAGTAATGTAGGTTTAATCCACGACGTAAAGTCTTCATAAACCCGACAATGAGTTGAATGTGATTTTTAATATAATGCAGTACAGAATATAACAGTGAAAGTTCTCCAGCGGCTAAGCAAAGCCAACCAAACATGGTGTGTGTGTGTGTGTGTGTGTGTGTGTGTGTGTGTGTGTGTGTGTGTGTGTGTGTGTGTGTGCGTGTGAATACAGTATTTTACCTCAACATCAACACAAGCAGAGCTCTGGTCTGTGTAAACTGTCTCCTGTCTTTGAAACAAATACTAGAGATAAATTGCTTGTTGTTAAAGTCTCTTAAACCTGGGCGTGTTTATTTTAAGTAAAAAAAAACAATATATAAATATGAATACACGATCACATGTTTAAAGAAATTATTGATCTTTTTCCCTCTTTTTTTCAGTTCCTGATGACCTGCTTATTGCGTAAGTATTAATCTTATTACCCGTTAACTTCCATCCCAGATATTTATCAACAAGTCTGCAAACATCAGTGACATTATTAAGACTTTCCAGAAGCGTTATGCTCCAACGTCTGAGTTATGATTCATGTTCAGAAGGAAAAGGTCTGAATCTGAGTGGGTGTGAGGTGCAGAAACCACAGCGAGGAGGATTTTTACTGCCTGGAGTGACCAAAGTGACGCAGCGCTGAGTCGCAGCGTCTCGCTGCCGCTCAGCGTCTGGACGCAGACGTTGCTCCGGCTTTGTGGTTTGAGTTACTGCGCGTGAAGAGCCGCTCGCTGTCTGGGTCAACACGGACACATCCTGTCTGTCCGGAAGCCTCTGGTCCACAGCCACTCATCACACACACACACACACACACACACACACACACACACACACACACACCAGCTTATTCACGGGCAGACTTCAGGCTATTGTTCTATGCAGCTCCTGGTTTCTCTTCTCGGCCTCGTAGGGGGAAAAATACTTAAAACAAATGAAGTGATGCTTCTGAATTCAGTTGTTTCTGATAGATGGATAGATGGATAGATAGATAGATATATAGATGGCAGATATATACAAACTAAAAAATAGAAATAGAAAATATGTATGTATATAAACAAATAAAATATACCTATGATCCATTTATATATGTGTATATATATATATATAGAGAGACAAATGAAATATGTATATACATTTAGTGTATTCAGAGATGAAATTAAATTAAATGGAGTGCATTCAGGAGGTTAAATTAAATGATTAAATTACAAATTAAATTAAAGATCTGTTCATTGCATTGACTGTCAATATGATAAACCTGCATGGTATTTCTCATCCTTTTGCCATAATAGTCTTATTATATATACATGGATGTATGGATATGTATATACACGCACACGCACACACACACACATGTCTAGATCAAGCCAGTCATAGTGTGGTAAACTCTGGTCTGGTTATAGTGAAATGTTAAATCTTTTTTAGGTGTTCACGTTTAGGTATTTCAAGCTGAATCATAGTATTTTTTTGCCATATGAATCGTGAGGTTTTGGTGTTCGTCCCCTGAGATTTAAGAGCGAGAGCTTCTCTCTAGCTTCCAGATGTTTGTGAGGAGGCAGCTGTGTGGTTTCTGCCCACAGCGAGTTAAAACCGGCTCATTTAATGAGACGCTCGCACACGTCGTGTGAGTGTTCATATCAATATTCTGTACATGTCACATTCCTGCCAGGCGGTGGCTGCCGGCGTTTCTTTCCTCACGCTGCTGTTCTTGCTGTTTCTCAGGCTGAAGTTCGTCTTCGGGCCGTGCGCTCTGCAGGCGCTGGACCTCGTTGACCAGCGCGCCGTCACGTGTCTGTCTTCACCCAGCGGACGCAAAGCCTTCCAGGTCTGTCGCGCTTCTGTCGACTCTGAACCTTTACAAACAGGAACCCCATAATGCCGACGTTCCCCCGAGCAAGGCCCTTTCCTCTTTCGAGGAACATAACGAGTGTGAGCCGGATTATTCTCATCCCTCTGAATCCAGCTGGATTTTCTGTCCGTATAACGAGACAACGGCATTTTAACAACGTTTTCTGACGACTGGCAACAGATTTATTCAAGATTCCAGATGTTTTCATCTGCACAGACAACAGTTATTCTATACAATGAAACGCTTGTTTTGCTCGGTCCTAAAATAAATAAATAAGAAATAAAAACAAAATATAAACATAACAGTATTGCACAAAAATATGATAATAGTATTGCTATGACAAATATGATAAAATATGATAATAATATTGCTATGACAAATAGGATGAAATATGATAATAATATTGCTACAATATGCTAAAATATGCTAATAATATTGTTCATTGTATCTTTATTCTCTCTGCATTGCTACAACGTCCATGTACGGTCATGACATGAAGCCTCAGTTCATCTTAAAGTGAAATGAAGTGAAGCTGCGTCTTCCCTCCGTCGGAGCGTCCGCACGTTTCACTCGGCTTGTTGTCCGTCAGAGCAACAGGACAGTCGGTGCATCTCAGACTGAAGATGTGTTCAGCGTCTCCGTCGCACTTTGACTCATTTTCTGACTGTGTTTCATCTTCAGAGACACGGCGACCTCTCGTCCCGTCAGCACACACTGATCCCTCATGAGTCACAACATGTGAGGCCTGAGTGCAGCGGCGAGGACACGACCCCATGTTGTGTTCAAGACCAGTCGTTGTGTTCAAGACCAGTCGTTGTGTTCAAGACCAGTCGTTGTGTTCAAGACCAGTCGTTGTGTTCGAGACCAGTCGTTGTGTTCAAGACCAGTCGTTGTGACTCTTTTTGGATCCAGTTTTTGTTCTTCCAGCTTGTGATTCGGGAAAAAAAAATGAATGCCCTCAGTCAGCTGTTGGATCTTAATTTAATGAATCTTTTCATACTGTGGCACATCTATTAGTCAAGTCCTGACATGGCTCACTCAAACACACTACACTATTGTGTCTATTTGTGTGTATTTCCTGGCTTGTGATGTTTTATATAATAGAGGCACTGAGAGGTGGAGACCTACCGGACTCAAGTTCTTTATTTTCTGTGTGTTTTATTATAATATCTCAATACAAACATCCATTAAAAACCATAAACCGCTGAGTGTGTGTTACATTAGTGAGCTCCTTGGTTTGAGTTGTTCACTTGTAATGGAGGCGGAGTGGCTTGTGATGGAGAAAGGTGGCTGTGGTCATGTGACCAACATTTCCTGTAAACTCCTGCAGGCCTCTGCAAAAACCGGTTTTCTGAAAGGAAAGCACAATGCAGCTAAATAAAGACACGGGTTCTGTTCTGCTGGGACACTTTCAGCTTCTATTGTTCCTCTTGGTTTCCCTCGAGGCCGTTTGGTACAGAACGAGCAGCGCTGCCAGCTCTTTTTGTTCTCGTTGGAAAAGAAAGTTTCTCTCCACAAATGATATATCTTTAATAATATTAAGAAATGCGTCCGATTTGCCAAATACATTCAGCTCGTTGTGATATTTAGATGTTGAGCAACAAAACATCTTGTTTATACGAACTGGAAAAGTTATATTCAGCCTGTCAGAGCAGAACTTATCAGTCGCTCGGAGAAGATGAATCTGCTGCTGCGGCTCGTTTCACACGAGGATCGGCTTCTTGTCGTGCACGATGATGTAAATATGTTTCTGTTTTGGACTGTTGGCTGGACAACAAGCAGTGAACGGTCGTTGTGTTGGAGCCGCAGCCTCTCTGGACATTTCATTCTGGCAGCAGAGACTCGTAGCTTCAGACTGAGAGCAGAGAAAGACCAGCATGCAACAGTGGAAGTCACATGTCTGAACCTGTGGGAAGGTCACACATGTCTCTCTGCTCTATCGCTGCACCTCAGTGTAGAATACACACACACACACACATAAATATACACACACACACACACACACGGAGGCCGGCTGTCACTCACAGCTGCAGGTTGACGGCGCTGGAAACCGGAGTTGCAGTTTTGTGCTGCATTTAAGATAAATTAATCCTTTAATTGTCCCTCAGTGGGGAAATTCCAGGATTACAGCAGCACTGCTCACAAGTAAATACAAATAAAAAACAATATAAATAAACAGTAGGACAGTAATAAAACAAAATGAAACATTAAGAATAATATTAAACATACAGAAAATAAAAATGTGCATAAACGTAATTAAACATAAGCGTAGTGGATATTGCACGTTTCACTAACTTGTTCTCCAGGATTAACTTTTTAATGTTAATGGTTTAAGGATGGCTGACTTTAATAAGAGATTAATTCATCATGTTTTTCATTCAATGGAGCATTGAATGCTGCTTCGTTGTGTCTGACGCTTCTCTGTCGGCCGACTACGCAGGAGGAAGCTTCACAACCTTCACATCGCGGTGACGACGGCTCATCGTTCTTCTCTCTCTTCGCCGTGAGCCTCAGAAGAGGTTTTCTGCGTGGCGTTGGCAGCGCTGAGCGCCGCTGCTCTGATGTCTGCAGGTCTGCTTTGTGTTGGAAGTGAGGCTGAAGTTTACGCGTCTGTTGGTCTCAAAGCGATGTTCAGCTTCTCTGACTCTGAGTCCAACCCTCCGGCTTCATGAAGCGGCTCTTCCTGCTTCCTGCCGCTCCGTCTGGAGCCAGACGGCTGGCATGGCGTCACGCTGCAGTTTAACACGGAGTAATGTAAGCACAGCGTGTCTCTGACTCTTAAGATGTAGAAGCTGGAGAAAGGGAGGCGGAGGTGCCACTCTGACGATCAGTGTGTGTGTGTGTGTGTGTGTCCGGGTCGGCCATATTAGGGCAGCGTGAGTTAGGAGAACGTTGTGAAACCTCTTGAAGAGAGCGAAAGCAGCGATGACATTTTGGGAAGCAGCGCTCACGTGAAAGATGAAACCTCGATGCAATGAGTCATCCAAGAGCCCTCACAAGTGTCCTGAGAGGAGAGGAAGAGAGAGAAGAGTCTCTCATGAAAAGATCTTCACAAAGCGGAGATCGGTTCCCAGAAAACCATCAAATTGAAAATGTATTCCTGGAGCATGTTGAGTTTCCTGGAGGAGCCATCATCTCTCTGCGTCAGAGAGATGATGGAGTTCACAAATTAACTAATTTCACAAGTTGTTGTGGTCATTTCCTGTTATTATTCTGCGGCTTCTGTGGCACACGATGGAGTTTCTCATGTTGTGTCAGTCTCCTCTTCCCTCAGAGGGGATGCATAACTCAGCGCGTGGCATTTCATCCTGACCTTTTCACACGGCGGCGTGCCCGCTAGGAGACCAGCGCCGTGAGGAAGAGTGATGAAGAGCTGCAGGAACAGCAGGTTTAGTCTTGGAGCAGAACATGTCCAGGTAGATGTTGAGGACCGGAGCGCTGCAACAGCTGTTGAATGACAGTATTTTGATAACTTATTAATTCATCTTAAGATTGAGGCTTTAATGCAAAACATTTTCCAGCTTCATCGTTATTGAGGAATTTGCTCTTTTGTTTCATCTATAACTGGAAATTGAATGTTTTGGACTGTCGGTTGCAGATTGATTTGATTTCTTAGTAATAAACCAGAAAGAATGATCAAAACACACAATGTGGTAACTCGTACGTCCGACCATAATTTAATACTTGAACAAGAAAACTTACAAAGAAACATTTTAAAATCTCTTCTACGTCTTGAATTAGTTTTGTGTTTATTTTAAATGTGTTTTCAGGCTGTTAGCAGATGAAAATGAGGCTCTGTGACTTACAGTGTTACTGTTGGTCAGTGTGTATTGTCCCTGTTAAATAAATAAATAGTTTGACCAAAACAAGCAACTAGAAGACTCTTGACATGAGTTATTATAATAGTTTTCTTGCCCACAGTGAGGTTGCAGGACACAGAATAAACGAGACTTCCTCTGTGCCTCTGATCCAGTTTGACTCGGCTGATCAGACGGAGAACAAACGTCTTCTTGAGGTTGTGAGAGCCGGCGTCTCGATGCCGACCAGCGAGCCAGAGACTTCCTCCAGCGAGCCGGAGGCCCGAGCCAAGGCTTCAACGACTTCCCAGAGCTTTTACATTTCCCTGAAGCCTCGCCTGTGCCGTGGAAACGGCGGACACGGTGGCCGTCCAGAGGCCCGGCCCGCTGGCCCGGTGCCGCCGCCCGAGGAGGGTTTTCCCACGAGAGCAGCGCTTCAGAAGAAAGAGACGGAGCCGGAGCTTTGCTCAGCGGCTGAATGGCAGGTCCTGGATGGAAAGTGTCGCTCTGAGGAAACGTGGACGCCTGCCAGGCAGCCGAGGCCTTCAGTGTGTGTCTGTGTGTGTGTCTGTGTGTGTGTGTGTGTTGGCTGCCAACTCTGCAGTGTGAGCTGCTGCAGAGCCACTTGATCAATGATGGCAGCGAGCAACAAAAAGGCCGGAGTGTGAGCTGCTTCTCAACACACTCGGCTCTTTAGAAACTCTCCGGGTCGTCGGCTCGGTTCTACTTTCCTTCCCTCCGCATCCTGTTGCGCTCGGTGCTTTATTCACCTTCACCGAGGTGCTTCGAGTCCATGCGATCGCCTTTTTTTTTCACATTTTATAATAATGAAGTGTCACGTTGAAGAAATGGGACGTTTTTCCTCGTGGACGTCACGGGGGAAGCTAATTCATCGAGTCCCCGGAGAATAATGGAGCCTGCTCCGTCGTCCTGGGAGGCATTAGTTATTGTGAAGCTAATCCACCGACCTAATGTCCCCGTGTGTCATGTGCACGACGAAGACGAGGATGAAGACGAGTCCTAAATCACCGTCTGCAGCCGGGAGACGGAGCCCGTCGGCCCGAGACGCCGCGTACGGGTTGTTTAAAAATGCATCGCTTCTTTCCCGTCTCCTCCGAATAAGTAACGTGAAGTGATGATGATGATGAAGGCGGGGGCAACCTCGCCTTCATCATCATCATCACCACCAGTCTGTGAAAACCAGGATGAAAGGAGGGACAGTCCTGTGAGTTTAGACCGTGAATCCGTCACTACTCAGGTGGAGGTCAGCGCATGAGGACCAGAAGGTGACTGAGAACATCTGCCTTCCTTTTTGTTTATTAATAACAACACAATCATTCACTGTGTGTGTCATTTTCCATTTTCTTCCCTCCATCGTTCCCCAATTAAGCTCCTCCCCTCCCCGTTCCCCCGACCCAGAACGAATGGCTCTGCCTCCGGCGTCAGAACACAGATTATAATAATAACACAGTATTAATAACTGGAGGAGTTTACACAAGATGAGTGAGTGAACTGCAGGAGGGCATCGACATCAGCGATCCTCTCCGTCTGATTACATGTCAGAGCCGTGCGGGCGCTGCCGTGCCTTCACTTGTATATTTAATGTGTTTGTGTGCACGTGAAGCTGCTGTTGACCCTGAAGGGGTTAATGCCAGAAGACGAGCTCCATCCCAGTGAAGCGCTGCTGTCCTCAGGTGTTAGCAGGTGAAGCTCGTCGCTACGCAGCAGCTTCACCTGTCTGGACTTTACAATTAGATGTGAACGTTTTAAATGGGACTTTTCATATTGAAGTGTTTTTTTAAGTGTTATGATATAACAACGTGACAATCAACCTGTGAGCTTTGGACTGAGATGGAGAGGAAACAAATCCTCTCAGATGGTGACAGGTTCTCTCTGGTAATCGTCTCCTCTGCTCCTCCTGATGCGAGCGGCGTCTCGGTGTCTCTTTCCCACGAGGTCATCGCCTCACATTTGGATGTGCTCTGCGTGTTTGTGTTGCAGGTGATCGGCGGCTCTGGGCGTCCGTACTGCTGCTTCGTGTCCTGTGTCTTCTGCCCGTGCCCGGCCTTCTCCTTCAGCGTGCTCTGCAGAGCCGACGGCCTGCTGGTGAGTCTGCAGCCGACGGGAGCTGAGAGCAGAGCTCCACGCCGACGAGCGAGGCTCAGCTTTACGCTGCGCTTTTGGGTTTCACTGACATGTTTACGATTGAATTGTTTGAAGTATTATGTCACAAAAAGGATCAAGAGATATCTGAATCCTGCAGGATTTGATTTCACAAATGGACAGAGCTAAAGACTGACAGGTTATTGTCTCTTTTCTTAAAGGAGAAAGGCTGTGTAATGTGATTTTAGGTCGTGTTAGTATATAAAGAAAACAGCACCGGTTGTTTCTGCCTCTCACCTAAAACCAGCGCTGTCTTTACTGCCGTGTGAAATAATAATATTTAATCCTCACTATTCTATTAACACGAGAGTCTGACCGGAGACAGAAGCAGATGAAACACGGTGTGGATCTCCAGTTGAGCAGCAGCACATTGTGTGTACAGTGTGTGTGTGTGTGTGTGTGTGCACAGTGTGTGCAGCAGCACGTTCTCACACACACACGACATGAAAGCTTTTGTCTGTTGCCGGCCGCGTCTCCTGGAGAAAACCCTCACAGTTTGCATGTGTGCAGCATCTGGATCGCGGTCCGGCCGTGTTTTCCTCTCTGAGCTTCGGGGAAACTCGGCTCCCTGGAGGATGCTGCTAAAACCGGTGTGAGAAGCAGAGCGCTGTAGCCGAGCGTGGAGACTCCCCATGAGCGCCAGCAGACCTCCGTCCCCAGGAGGAGACACGCGAGGGACAGAAATAAAACTCCTCGCCGCCTCCTCGGACTCTTATAGCTCGCTAGATAAAGTTAGTCGAGGTCATGTGCGGAGGACAAAAGTTGGTGCAAAATAAAGCTTTAAAGTCGACTCTGAGCTCCACCAACATGAAGAACCAGGAGAGTCATCTCCACGTGGACATCTTCAACTCCCTTCGGCTCGTCGTTGATGTGAAACACTGAGCCGAGGGTGAAGACGAGTGAATGATTCACACGTTCATCGTGACCAGAGGAGCTCCTGCACGCTGAGGCCGCTGCGTGTTTGCGTTGAACTCATATTTACAGTCACAACGTCTCATCCATCATAACACACTCGTAATTAATCCACTTTTCTAAATGTTTATAACTTGAAGTAAATGTTATAAATTGTTGTGGCGTTTTGCGTCGTGACTAATATTCTTGGAGTTTGTCCCGCGGCTCCGCTGCCTTCGCTTGGTGCTTCGGCCTCGCCGCCGTGACTCAGCGTCTTCTCTCTTCTCTCCGCAGTGCAAACACATCCTGGCCGTGTACCTGTGCGAGGCCACGGGCGCGGCGCTGCAGGAGGGCGTGTCCGACCAGCAGATGTCCGCGCTGCTCGGCGGGACGGACGCCGCCGTGTGAGGCCCGGGTACGCCGAGGCGCGGCGCGTTGGAGACGCTCCGGGTCGCCGGAGACGCTCCGGGTCGCCGCCACGGCTTCACGCGTCTCCGCGAAAGACACCAGATGTCGTCGCTTTATTTATTTATTTATGTTTCTTTTGGGTTCTCAATCGGTTTCCGGTGAAACGGCACAGCTGCTCATCGAGACCGCGCGGCTTTATTTTGAGGTTATTTTTCTTTATCGGGATCTTTATCAGTTAGAGACGCCCGCTCGACCTCACAAACGTAAAATAAATAAATGGTCATGTGATGCGAAGGCGTCATGAAGGAACACAGACCTGTAACAGTATAAACATTGCCTTTTATCAACAAGATAGTTCACCGTACACACAGGTCGCTTCATGTTGAGCTGCAGTACGGCTGCAGAGGACTTCAGCTGAAAGGCAGGAATGTTGAACCAACTTGTTTTCGTCCATCTCGCCTCTTTAAAACCACGAGAGAAGGCAAATCGTTTGACATCGATCGACAGCTTGTAGAAAGTCGGACACCTACAGTACTTATTCTTTTACACACGGATAAACAGACACACAACAGTACAGTGCAGTTACAGTATGGATGTCTCCGCTGGAATGTACTCAGACTTTGGCGCGCTCCTGTCTTCAGCGCTTGGAGTCCGTCGGAGGAGGAACACTGGACACGGCGCTCCAACAGGAAACAGGAAACAGGAAACAGTGGCACGCGTCAGTGCAATGTGTCCTCATCTGTGTGGCCGCGGCTCTGAGGACGAGTTCAACTCTGCTTTAATTCGCTAAAACCTCTTTTTTGGGGGGTTTAGTAATCTCATCAGGAGCGTTCACAACGACCCCGAGGAGAAGGAGCCAATCAGTTCCTCAGAAAACATTTCATACCTGATTCAAAATGATATTTCATTCAGCTGGACTTCCTTTGCCTCGTGTCCTCAGTGCAACGTGTCCGAGGCTTCTTCCTTCAAACAGGAATGTTTTGTCAGAAGAAGCTCAGCAGCTGCTGGAGGAGCTCAGGGCCTCAGGAGGAGATGTCCATGTGCTTTACGGGATGGAAGCCATCAAGTAGGAGGAAGGAGGAAAAAACGTGATTTGATTTGAAGTATTAAATTTGACTTGAAGGCTGAAAGCAGAATGTCATGTTTCTATAACGGGTGCGATCATTTCCTCTCTTCCTGAGCTTCAGTCTGAAGAAACGTCAACATGGAGCTCCTCCGCAGCGCCGCAGCTGTGTTGTGTTACACTACTTCTGTTGTGTTGTTGGTGCAGGCGCCGCAACAATGGGGCTCATTTCTGGGACGGGAGATGATTCATATTTGTGTTCTGCGTCGTCACTAAACGTCCCGTCGCTTCTGATCCGTCTGCAGCCCTCACGCTCATGAGGATTTACGAGCACTTAGTTAAAGCGACAGCTCAACAACCTCTCTGCTAAAGGTGGAGAACATCTTCAATATGGATCCAGTGAAAGTCACGAGTATGACATCACGGTGACATCACAGAAGGGAAGCGAGCCAAGAGGAACCCGACATGCAGACGGCCGCCGCAGTCGCACAAAGTAGTGTTTGATCTTTCAAATAAATTAATGAACAGCGTGGACAATATAAAATATGTAAAGAGTGTGTGCAGGCGGACTCGGCTCGATAAATAGCGTCATAGGACGTCGCGTGGATCCCGTTCACGATCCTGCGGATCCAGTTTAACTTAAAAAAAATCAGAAATCCTTCACAATACAAAGGGTTACGTAAGACTCTCAGCTCGGCGCCGCCCGGCCCTCTGGTTCATAAATAAATGTCCACCGGTGCTTCACACATCTCCTCCTGTAAACATAGGAACCTGGAAACTGGAGGCGCTCTACAGCAGCGGGTCCACGGTCGTGGTGATCTGGTCTCTGGCGCGTCGGCTGCCGTTGGCGCTGAGGTACAGCTCCTCGCCGCGGCACAGGAAGTGCTGCGTCAGGATCTTGCGGAAGGTGTTCCTGAAGTCCTGGATGCGGTACGCGTAGATGACGGGGTTGACCGCGGAGTTGGCGTGCGACAGGATGATGGCGACGTACATGACCAGCTCGTTCTTCTGCAGCTCCTTGTAGAACAGCGTGAGGCAGTTGAGGATGTGCACGGGCAGCCAGCAGACGGCGAACAGGCCCACGATGATGGAGAGCGACTTGGCCACGCGGATCTCCTTCTGCAGCAGCCCGTGGTTGTGGCTGTCCCCGTTGGCCACGCACTTGAGCTCGATCTGCCGCAGCTGCTTCCTGGCCACGGTGAAGATCTTCAGGTAGATGCCCAGCATGATGAGCAGCGGCGGCAGCACGCACACGAAGAAGTTGAAGTAGACCATGTACCGCATGTCCACCACGCTCTCGAAGAAGCAGCGCGGCCGGCAGTTGGTGGCGTTGTCGCTGCCGCTCCCGTTCCCGCAGCTCGAGTCCTCCTTCAGGTTCCAGCCGAAGAACGGGATGAGGCCGATGACGAAGGAGAGGATCCAGAGGATGGCGATGATCTCTCTGGCCGTCTTTCCCGTCATCAGCTCCTTGTACCTGGAAGAGAGAGCGCAGGAAACCGCGTCAAGAGCTTTCACGACGTGGAAGTTTTGGACGGAGGTCTAAAAACTATGGAAGCCCATTGCAGCCATACACAAAAAAAAATTAGGACCAAAAAAAATAAATTAAATTAAAAATAAGACCAAAAAAAAAAGAAATTGGGACCAAAATAATAATAATTACGACCTAAAAAAATTTATAAAAAAAATTGGGACCAAAAAAAAAAATTAGGGGAAAAACATTAATTAATTTAAAAAGTACGACCAAAAAAAAAATTAGGACCAAAAAAAATAAATTAAATTAAAAATAGGACCAAAAAAAAAATTAGGACCAAAACCAAAATAATAATAATTATGACCTAAAAAAAAATTACAAAAATTGGGACAAAAAAAAAAGAAATTAGGGGGAAAAAAAAAAATTAAATTTAAAAAGTAGGACCAAAAAAAAATTAGGACCAAAAAAAAAAAATTAAATTAGAAATAGGACCAAAAAAAAAATTAGGACCAAAACAAAATAATAATAATTATGACCTAAAAACAAATTACAAAAATTGGGACCAAAAAAAAAATATTTGGGAAAAAAAAGGGAACAAAAACATTTTTTTTTTTGACACTTTTTTTTAAGCAATACGTTATTTCATCACTTTGAATCTACAATACCTTCATTTAAATGTAAATATGTATTGTTCATACAACAAAACAAGTACAAGTCACAAAACAGTTCAACCTTGTTTCAATTCTTCTAATTTAACATTGCAAGCACAGTTTTATATTCCAGTGCTCTTATATTTACCAAAAGATAACTTAGTGTTGTCAACCACCCGTCAGCCCGTATTAAAGCTTCATTTAATGTGTGGACTTTGCATTTTACACAGTTCTTAAAAATGATCAATGGAAGGAAAACAATGTACTTTGTGTGTACAAATATAACCTACAATTATATTGAGGCTGTAACTGTAATTTTGACAATTGTAGTCAGTAGTCAAGATCTCATTTCTGTCTTTTTTTTTTGTCCTAATTTTTTTTTAATTCATTTTTTAAGGTCCTAATTTTATTTTTGGGTGTGTCTGGGATGGGCTTCCATAGAACAGACTCCAGAGCTCTGAGGATGTTTTCCTTCCAGTGAGGCTGTGACTCGCTGCATTCAAGCGCTGGAGAAATTATATTCTCTCCGCCGTCCCTTTTTATTTATTTATTCATTTATAACAAAACAACAAACACGAGCGTCCGCTGCCCCCCGGCGCAGGCCGGCCATCCAATAATAGTTGACGTTAGTCTGACGGACGTCGCCTCTGAAGCGCCACGAGCTCAAAACAACTAAACTCAATAAAACTCAGACAAACAGAAAATGGACGACGATCAGCTGCAAAGCCCCGAAGCCGCAGAATTCATTTAACTCTGAAGTTTGATTTCCTGAAGCTGCAACGCTGTGATGCCGGAGCGCCACGCTGGAGCCTGAACGCACCGTCTCACACACACACACACACACACACACACACACACACACACACACACAGTTTGTGTTTTTATTGTTCTGAACACTTGAAATAAATGTATAAAATAAATAAATGAGAGTTTGATCCCAGATCGTCTCATGGACGCTGCATCCCATAATACTGCAGTTATATTCATGTTACACACACACACACACACACACACACACACAGCTTGAGTGTTGAGGCATAAAGACTTAAATTAAAAACGTAACATTTGAATTGTTTCTGTCTCATCTTTGTTTGTTTGTTTTCACACTCGTTCCATATGTTGGTTTTCACTGTTGATTAAAAAGGGATGAATGTTGTGTGTGAGATATCAGACTCGTGTTCCTCATGGAGCTGCGATGTGTCGTGAGGTCATGAGGTCGTGAGGTCATGAGGTCATGAGGTCATGAACAGGTGCACGGAGGCGCCGGCTGAGTCACGCGTGTCGTCCTGACTCTCGTCGCCATGTGAACACTCAGAGCAACAGGAGCAGTTTCCTTAAAGTGGATCAGACGAGCGGCTGCATGGAAATGACTCATCACACACACACACACACACACACACACACACACAGGACAGTCTTAGCTGGAGGAGCCAGAAATAATTGTATTTCTACAGCTGCATCTGACATGATCACAAGATATCAGCACTGACAATGTGTGTGTGTGTTTTTATATATATATATATATATATATATATATATATATATATATATATATATATATATGTGTGTGTGTGTGTGTCTCGTCCTTCAGCATGATGCTTCAGGTCTTCAGGGCTCAGTGGCTGCACTTTGCTACAGGATGTATTAACTTTATGAACACATGATTCCTCCTCTAACAGGATATATTAACTTTATGAACACATGATTCCTCCTCTAACAGGATGTATTAACTTTATGAACACATGATTCCTCCTCTAACAGGATATAATAACTTCATAAACATGAAATTCATCCTCACGTCCTGCAGACGTTCACTTCGTCACTGCAGTTTAACGGCGACGCAAATACCACAGAGTCATGTGTTTTTATATATATATATATATATATATATATATATATATATATATATATATATATATATATATATATATATATATATATTATATATATATATATATATATAAAACAGTGTTGTAGTAAAATGTGTCAGAAAACACTCACGTGTTATTAAATTGTCTTTTAAATGAATATTCTTGTCTGTTTTATGTCTTAAGGTCACAAATATTTCATAATGTAATAATGTAAAATGAAATAAAAACTCTGTAAAAATCAGCGTCTAATGTAATAACAGTTTAGTGAATAATGTAATAAGTTATTACATTAAAAATGATCACATTAAAACTAAAACAATTGTTGAATAATGTTTTATTTTAGTGTGTTTGCATTAAAGCTCGTGTTCCTTTGTTCTTCCTGTTTGAACTCTTCATAATGAACACACACACACACACAACACACACACACACAACACACACACACACACACACACAACACACACACACACACACACAACACACACACACACACACAACACACACACACACACACACACAACAACACACACACACACACAACAACACACACACACACACAACAACACACACACAACGCTGAAACTCAAGTTCAGTGTAAATGGACTTGAGGGAAAATAAATTGTAAAGTGAAGTAACAATAATCAGTAATTAAATAATTAAATAAAAGATTTGAATAAAATATAAAATATGGCAACACGTTGTATGATGATGTCTATAATCTATATAATGTTTTGTCTTATAACTAATTATATGCTACATACAGATTATTATCATTATTCATATTTTATCACTACACAAAACCACTTGTGTATTATATTTCCTGTAGTTGTAATATTAAATAAACTCATAAGTTTCTCTAATTGTTGTCTTTAAGTAAAGTGAAGAAAATAAATACAACAAAGTGACTAAATGTGTTTTTACTTAAAGTGAAAGTAACTTAAAGTCACATTATGACAGTAATGATAATAACTGATTCATAACATTATGAAACATTACAGGTGACCTTCTGTCAATATACAAAGCTTCATAAAGCTTCATGAACATGATGAACATGTGAGTTATAACTATGAATCAAAGTGACTCATAGACCAAACAATAACAACAACAATAACAATAATAACAACAACAACAACAACAACAATAACAACAACAACAACAACAACAACAACAACAACAGTGTCCTCGTCAGCGTCTGCAGGTTAAAAAAAAACTAAACAATGAAGCTTTAAAAGGAAAAATATGCAAAATATTACAAAAGCCTGTATGTGGGAACCAACTAAACCTCCTCTCAGCTGTGTGTGTGTGTGTGTGTTTGTGTGTGTGTGTGTGTGTGTGTGTGTGTGTGTGCGCGTGTGCGTGTGTGTGTGTGTGTGTGTGTGTGTGTGTGTGTGTGTGTGTGTGTGTGTGTGTGTGTGTGTGTGTGTAGCTTCTTCTACACTCACACAGCAGCTGTTACATCATCAGTCGCTGACAAAGAGGGTTTGTCTCCGGCCTCAGGTGAGAGGATGAACAGAGCCTCAGGTGAGAGGGTGAACAGAGCCTCAGGTGAGAGGGTGAACAGAACCTCAGGTGAGAGGGTGAACGGAGCCTCAGGTGAGAGGGTGAACAGAGCCTCAGGTGAGAGGGTGAACGGAGCCTCAGGTGAGAGGGTGAACGGAGCCTCAGGTGAGAGGATGAACAGAGCCTCAGGTGAGAGGGTGAACAGAACCTCAGGTGAGAGGGTGAACGGAGCCTCAGGTGAGAGGGTGAACAGAGCCTCAGGTGAGAGGGTGAACAGAGCCTCAGGTGAGAGGGTGAACGGAGCCTCAGGTGAGAGGGTGAACGGAGCCTCAGGTGAGAGGGTGAACAGAGCCTCAGGTGAGAGGGTGAACAGAGCCTCAGGTGAGAGGGTGAACAGAGCCTCAGGTGAGAGGGTGAACAGAACCTCCTCTTCAAACGTTGCAAAGTGAAGCGATGAGTTTCCTTCACAGCAGCAACACACATCACAGTGACGATGTCCACTTGTTACACACACACACACACACACACACACACACACACACACACACACACACACACACACACACACAGCCATGACTGTCAGAGTTTTGGTCCAAAGTAAACTAGAGAACAAGATTTGAGGCTTTAAGTTAAAACCAAACTCTCTTCCCTGCAGTGAGGAGCGCTTTCCTGCAACATGGGTTCACATCCCCGTGTCTATATGGACATGGGTTCACATCCCGTGTCTATATGGACATGGGTTCACATCCCCGTGTCCACATGCAGAGTCACTGTGGTCACATCCCTGCAGGCGTCGCCCTCATCAACATCCGACGTCCATGAAGCGCTGCAGCGTCATGAGGACGACGTGAAGCTGAAGGATGTTGACCTTTAATAATACACATATTAATAATACACACATTAATAATACACATATTAATAATACACATATTAATAATACACATATTAATAATACACATATTAATAATACACATATTAATAATACACATATTAATAATACACATATTAATAATACACATATTAATAATACACATATTAATAATACACATATTAATAATACACATGTTAATAATACACATATTAATGTGTATTAATGTAGACGTTAGTTATATAAATAAACTACTGTTAGTTTAGACATGAACTCTTCAGTCGGTGCAGATGAACTCTTTTATAAAATCTATTTTCTGTGAATTCAGTAAACTCGTGCAAAGCGCTTCCATCACACACACACGCACAAAAGAAACGCACAACACATGCAACCAGCTAGAGGAACGACTTGTTGCCGTCAGGTGTGAAGCATGAACGCACCGTCTGTCCTTATTGTGTGTGTGTGTGTGTGTGTGCCTCCAGTGTTTTACATGTGAGTACACTGCAGATACACTTTCTGCTGCTTTGATGTGAATCCGTGTTGTGTCTCCGTTATTGTCTGTCTGTTTCAGTCGCTTTGTGTTATTTAAAATGTATTTTCAGGCTCTCATAGAAACATCTGTCCAGGGGCAGCAGAGGAGAGCGAGCCTCTGACTCACAGCTTTACTGCTGGTCAGTGCATTGTTCCTGCAGAATAAACAAATAAAACCAAATCAGAGTGCTGCTCCTCTTCTCTCACGTGTTGGTGCTTCTGTGCCGAAGGAGCTTTGATCTGCATCATTAATTCATGGGTTCAGCGTGGGACTTGTATGGAAATGAAACCATAAATATGAAGCCGTCCCGTAAGAGGCCGCATGCAGCCGGGCCGCCGGGGGAAGTGGCTTCCACATGCGGCAGAAACCCCTTCAGACGTTTAGAGCGCAGACAGGAAGTGAGCGCCACGAGCTTACAGGAAGCAGAACCTCTGCTCGTAAAAAATGATGTTTGTGTTGTTGGAAAAGCAGCCTCGTCTTATAGCCACTCACATTCCCATCAACACTTAATTATTCATCGGTGGTGTGCCGGCCCCGCCTCTGTCCGGAGACCCCCTGCAGGGTGTGTGTGTGTGTGTGTGTGTGTGTGGGGGGGGGGGCAGGTGGGAGGAACAGCCCCGGGGAACATGAATAATACAGCTGTGAGCAGAGAAGCTGCAGAGCTCATGACGTCCTCGCTGCTTCTCTCTCCTCCACCCGTCAGTCACAAGTACAGCAGGCAGAGCTCGGTCCGCTTCCCAGAGGGTCCCTCTGCTGCCCGGACCCCACCCGCCCCCACCCGGACCCCCACCCGCCCCCACCCGGCCCCTCCCTCCCTGTTGGGGCGAGCGAGCGGCTGAAAGGATTAGTTCTGGCGTGACAACAGCACGCTGGCATCTATCTTTGTTTTGCTTTCTTCGTCTGCTCCATTCTCCACACATCCCCTTCTCTTCTCTCGCCCGCCGGGCTTCCGCCCGTAGCTACAGCCCACACACACACACACACACACACACACACACACACACTGTCTGAATGTGCAGCAGAGTCACAATCTAACAGGTGGCCCTTCACACAGGGAGGGAGGCGGGGTTATCCTTAGCCAGCCAGTGTGTGTGTGTGTGTGTGTGTGTGTGTGTGTGTGTGTGTGTGTGTGTGTGTGTGTGTGTGTGTGTGTGTGTGTGTGTGTATGCAAACAGAGCGGTTCAGCATTTGCATTATGAATTGTAAGTGTAAGCTTGTCTCTAAAAACAAGTTGTGTAACCTGCTGAAGGTGAACACGTCTGTAGAGCTGCGATGAGGTGACGCAGCGATTGTTGTGACGTCACCAGAAAGGTGCGCGTTGATGTAACGCTGTGCTTATTGGCTCTTTACTGAAGTGAAACTCAAAGTGTATTTCGGGTCTGTGGTCGGCTTCACAGCGATGACACAAACCAGTTGAACTCCTGCAGGAACCGAGTTCCTCTCTCAGCAGCTCTGAGAGATGTTTCCACATCAGCTGAGCCTCCACGTCACTCTTTCATGATGTCTGTCCATCAGGATGACGTCACAAAGACAGGAAGACCCTGGAGCGGCCGTCAGACTGACAGAGGCCACGCCCACCGAGCGGAGAGGGGGGGGGGGGGCGACCTTTGAGTTCTCTGATGTGCTGAAGGTCGTTTGAAAGCCGCACCGGGAGCGACGGGACGACGGAGCTTTTTCTGAGAACTGCGCACAGCGGAGCCGGAGGTTGAGTGTGTGTGTGTGTGTGTGTGTGTGTGTGTGTGTGTGTGTGTGTGTGTGTGTGTGTGTGTGTGTGTGTGCACCTCTGGCGTCTCCAGAGGTTTAAAACATCTGGCTCTGGCCTTTCACTTCCACTAAAACCATCTGTGAAAACACTTCGGTCTGAGCGTCCCGGAGGCCTGCACACACACACACACACACACACACACACACACACACACACACACACACACACACACACACACACACACACACGGCCGCCGTATCACTGTGGACGTGGAACTTGAGCCGAACACTTTGGAGTTGTTTCACTGGACGCGGAGGCAGAATGAGCTTTGTTTCCACTCGAGAGTCAGAAATAGAAACGCAGAAGTGGATTTGAAGCCACGCGGTTCACGCGGGACAACTTTAGAGTCACAGCGTCCTTTCCTGCCAGCGTTTGAGTCTAATGGAGATGACGGCACGAACAGCCCAGAACCACATCACAGCAGAACTATAACCACATCTGCAGCGTCGCCATGAAGAGAAAACACAGCTGACAACTCTGTGACGCGGTGAAACGCCCAAAACAACAACAACAACAACAACAACAACAACAACAACAACACACAGAGACAATGCACTTCTGATAATGAAGGTGTGTATTCATCCCTTCACAGTCTGGCTGCTCGCGTGTCCTGCAGCTTCCGGCCTGCAGAAGCGACGCGGCCGTATTGATCCGGCGGCTCCAGCTGTGTCCCATCAAACAGCTGATCGCTGCTTCGTTTTCACGAGCTGCAGGAGGCGTCAGACAACCACAAACACGTCTGTCGCACGTGAAGGCGACGTTACCTGAACCCGTCTGGTCGTTGGTTATGAATCCGTCACTTCAAAGTGTCCGAACACCAGATTCACATCACGTTGTTTGCAGGAATATAATCTGATTATCATTCCAACTGGAGATATTAACGCTGCTATTTTTACACGGGGCATAAAGCCCACAGGAAGCTGAAGCATGACCCTGAGTTATTATTGTTATATATGAAATACAGGACACAGATATGATGAAAGCAACTCATATCTTTCTGCACATCGTGTATCAACAAGTGATTAAAATCACAGAGGCGAAGAAAAGAGGACACACACAGATGTGTTGTTCTTCATACGCTGTTGTGGGCATTTTGTTTATTAAACTGCAACTTTTATTCTAATTTTGCTTTTGGACTGTATTTTTTAATGTTTGAAAAATGTTAAATCTAGTTTTCTTCTGCTTTATGTTTTGATGCTTTTATGAGAAGCACTTTGCATCTCCTTGTTGAAATGTGCTATAAAAGCCTTTCATTTAAAGAGAAAGTTATTAATTCACTTGGATTGATTTTAAAGCCAAACCACTCTGATAGTTTGAGGTTTTATCATCTCCTCTCGTTATCTTGTCAGATGAGAAACATAACTTTCACCCTTCTAAAGAATGTTCCAATGAATTCCACAACGGTCCTAAATAAAACAAACAAAACGTTCCTCACCTCAGAGGAATCTTGACGGCCACATATCTGTCAATAGCGATCGCGAGCAGGCTGAAGATGGAGCTCTGCGTCAGCACCAGGACGAAGCAGGCCAGGAAGAGGCATCCGTAGAAGTCCAGATGTATGCCGATGCTGATGGTGATGGCGAAGGGGATGGCGAGGCAGCCCACCAGGATGTCAGCCACGGCCAGAGACACCAGGAAGTAGTTGGTGGCGTTCTTCAGCGTGGTGTTGATGGCGACGGCCCAGCAGACCAGGACGTTGCCCGATATGGAGAGAACAGCAATCACGACTTCAATCCCGATGTAGAACGGATTCATCTCAGCAAAGTGTGTTGAAGGACTGGAACCTGCAGGCTGAGCGCAACACGAGACGCGCACGCGCTCGCTTCTAGTCACAGAGGAGTAAAGAAGTCTTTCTGCTGTAATCCAGGAATATCCCACAAGTGTGAGCCGCGGAACCAGCCATCTGTTGGGGAGAAAGGAATTCCCTCTAAGGCAGCTGTTGCATCACAGCGTGGCTGAACGCTGCGTGGACCCGTCACGCTGCCAGCCCGCACCCATGAAACAGACACCAAGTCCCCGCGTGGTCCCGCTCACCTCTCTGAAGCGGCACAGCGTCCCTCTGCGACCGGTCAGTGGAGAGCTGCAGCGGCGTGTGGAGATCCGCGGCGCGGGCAGTGCGGCGCGCAGCTTCCCCCCGGCGGCGCGCGGAGCGAGACAAGTGAAGAGCGACAAAAAATAAGAAATACGAAGAAAAAATCTCCTCAAAAGCCACGCCCCAAACACACACGCGCGAGTGAGCGCGCACGCGGTTACAAGTGGCGCGATGTGGAATCCAAACGAGCGCACCGCTGTGCGTAATTACGCGCGCATTTAACGCCAATCAACGACGCCGCCACGTGCTTTCCGTTTAATGTAAACTCTGCGGTGTTTGTACAGCACACACAGACACACACACACACACACACACACACACACACACACACACACACACACACACACAGACGCGGCCGCGCCTTTTTTTCAGTCAGACTGAAATTGTGGAGTTTTTGCCAGAATGCCCAAAATAACTGGATATAAATAAATATAATATTGTTTAGCTTTCGCTTTTGGCTGACAAACACATGAGATCAGTGTAAAAGCTAGTCATATGGATATTAGTTTTAAAGAGAGGAAAAGTCTCATAATATTCCTGAGAGCCAGACCAGGTTTGATCCAATGGCACATTTTTATTGTTTTACGATATTTCCATCAAGTATTACCTGCTGCAGGAATGTGTGTGAGTAGAAAAGGTGTGATGTGTGTGAACACTTTTCCAGTCAGCCACAGAGGTCCTCAACCCGCACAGAGCTGAGTGCAACATCACAGCTGGAGCTTCAGCTCAGCATCTTTGAGTCAAAACATCACCTGAATGTTTTTTTAAAAGTAAATAACTGAATATGAAACTTGACAATCTTTTATTGAGCAATAGTCATCCACCAGGCCTCTGACATCCGTAAATAGAAAACTGCACACGCTGTTCAGGATGCAAGTAAATAAATAAATAACACTCTCAAACAGGGCTTCTGCAGATGGAGGCGTGTGTACATCAAACCACAGAGAAGAGCTCTTCTCTGACATGTAAAAGTCCTCATCTCCATCATAATTTAACACGACAATGTCAATTATGTATGTTTTGCAAAGCAGCTGCAGAACCATGTTGTTGAGTCTCGATGGAAAACCTGAAGAAGACGCAGGAGGCGGTTCCGTTCGGTCCATCCGGTGATCCTGTTTCCACCGCGGCCGCCGGGTTTGTTTGATTTAAATTCTTAAGACTGCAAACAATTAAAGATGAAAAATATAAAGGCTTCAACTCTTTTCAAACCGTCAGTTCAGAAAACTCTCAGCTCCACGAGGAGAACCGGTCCGGTTCTTTAAAGCAACCTTCCAGCCCACGGAAAACAAAGTTGACCCAAAGTTTGTTTCCACGCGGCGCCACCGGAGCTTCTGATCCACGAACAGATCATCAGCAAAAATAACATGAGGCTCTTTTCTACTGAGTCTTTCAAAGTCAACAGAGAGAGATACAAATAAATAAAACAGTTCTGGATCCTCTCTCATGCTTGATAAGTGTTCTGCAGCACAGAGTGTGTGTGTGTGTGTGTGTGTGTGTGTGTGTGTGTGTGTGTGTGTGTGTGTCTGTGTGAAGCAGAGGCCCTCTGGACACCTGAAGAAGGTGACGCGTTTCCTCTCTGCAGTCTCCGAGGCCGCGAGCAGCTCCGTGACCGTCGTGACGTTTCTCCTCGCTCACGTTCCCGCCGGCGTGCGGGAGGAGAGTCCAGCTGCAGCGCTGCTTCTGTCCGGAAGGTGAAGGTGGTGCGTGACGGCGCCTCCAGCTCCTCCGTCCGCCCGTCAGGTCTCAAAGTACTTGTAGATCTGAGAGACGTACTGCATGACGCTCTGCCAGTCCGGCCGGTCCGTCTGCATCAGCTCCTCCATGTCCTGCAGAGACCAGGAGGAGAGGAGCAGCAGCGTGAGGTGAAGGTGTGGAGCGGCGGTGGGGTTGTCATCGTTTGGATTGTGTTTTATTTTTAATGTGAAGATGTGAGCAGCGTTATGAAGAAGTCCCTCTGAGGAGAGTCTGAATGCCATGAATGTGAAAGTAGAAGAGATGTAATCACTTCACTCGGTGACGGAGTAGACAGACAGGTGGTGCTGAAGGGATTTACATGTGTTTTTCAGTTAGTAGTGGTTTCTTATTTGCATGCTTTGTGTGTACTTTCATTTTCATTTTGATATATTTTTAGTTATGTCGTGTTTTCCATTACTAAATACTGACTGAATGAGGCTGAACGTTGACAAAAGAAACCTGTGAAAAGACTAGAAGCTGCTGTTTGTCACGCTGTCTCTGACCATCAGGTTAGCTTACGAGTCTCAATGAGAAATCTCATAAAGAAACATCTTTTCTTCAGACGTTCGACTGTCTGGATCAAGTTATTTACTTCCTGAGGGTTACCTGAGCGTGAGTTTACTGTGTGGAGCGATTCAGGACAAATGAACTGCTGCTCATGCTGTGGGCTTCAGAAGATGCACTTCAGCTACTGTGAGAGGGGAAAGGGAAGTATCTCTGTGAGTCAGACGCTGAGTCTTCACATGACTCTCTGCAGACTCACACACAGCTTCAGTCCAGCCCCTCCCATGATGTCAGACCTCCTGACGGGGAACCGTCCGCTCCTCTCAGGCCGTCTGAAGCTTCGCAGAAAGCAGCGATAGAAAAGTTGAAAGTCATCGGCATGGGAACCAGATTCCCGTCTCTGGAAACCGACCGCGAGCAGCAACGGATAATTAATAAGTAGTGTGACCTTTGGTCTCAGTGAAATATTTAAGCCTAATTCACTTCCTCGCTGACGTCCAGCTGGCTCCACATTGAGAGCAAAGCGCTTTCTGAGTCGTATCAGAGCAGAAGTTCTGGTTGGATGTCTTCTTGGTGATGATTCTTCTGCTCTCGACCCTCAAGAACATCAAACTGTTCAGTTCTGGTTCCGTCACATGAGAGATTTCTGTTTTTTTCTGTCTTGGTTTTTCTCAGTGGTTGGAAGTGGGCGGGGCTTAGTTAGAAACCGGTGATGTCATGAGCGTTCCAGCGCCAATAAAGATTCAACACAACATTTCGGTCCACATGGATGTCGGGTGATGAGGCCGCTGTCGACCCGCTGAGATGAAACTCACGCATGAAGACGATGATGAAGAGTATCACCTGAGTCTGTGAGCTTTTCATAAACAATACAACTTCAACTTTCCCGTTGTTTCTCATCGAGTATTCAATATGTTATTTTATGTTTCCCTGCAGCTTTGAGGAAGAATCCACCCGGAATGGAATGTTTTGACATTTTGATGTTTATTTAGAAACTTGTGGAAGGATTTTGATGAAAAGGTTCCCACACGTGTGTATAAATACACGTAGATGCTCGTGACACAAGAGACATGTTGATGTGTGATCCCTACAGGTGCTTTTTTAAATGTTTTATCTGTGCCAGAGTCGAGCTAGCGCCCCGCTTCCTTCTTTATGCTAAGCTAAGCTAACGGTCTCCAGGCTCTAGCTTTGTAACAGAGGTATCTCTTGTCAACAGACTTATGAAGTTGGTTGCTTTCTCTCTTGATGCAAAGCGTCGTAGGTTTGCAGCTCGCCGCCGCCGGCTCGAGGCAACCCGGCGAGAACGGACTCGGTAACGCGGTGAAGCTCAAGACCGTCAGGAGGAGAGACCATGAAACGTCTGAGAGGCGTCGCACATCCTGAGATGTCTAATCAAACGGTCCAGGTCCATTTGGTGTTATCTCTGTGTGCCATCTGTGTGTGTGTGTGTGTGTGTGTGTGTGTGTGTGTGTGTGTGACAGCTCAGCTCACCAGAGAGGGTTTGATCCCGATGCTCCCGGCGGCCTGGAAAGCCAGGGTCAGATTCCGGTCCTGAAGAAAAACAAATCATTGTGCGTTCAGACACCGTGAAGCTGCAGCAGCACACATGGAGGTCTGGACGGCAACACGTACATGTGTGACCCCACACACACACACACACACACACACACACACACACACACACACACACACACCCAGGAGACCGTGCAGAACATACTTGGCCTCAGCTTGTTTGCCTTCAGGGGTTTATTGTGTTACGATGTTCTCTTCATAGTTGTGAAGCTGCACATTCCTTTAGATTTAGCTTCATGCTCCTGATGCGACTTCAGACTTTTGTATCGTCACTTGATGACAATTAGTTTTAGCTCTTGAACGCCCCCCCCTCTCTATTTATAACCTATAGTCTAACTGTCACATTGTTTGCTTAACACGTCCACGTTAAAGGGCAGTAATGGGATTATTGGGAGAACAGATTAGGAGAGGTCGTGTTTGGGCCTCAGGAAAAGTCATTCAGCGAGAGTTATTAAAGCCAACAGGCTCTATTGAATTATGCAGAGACGTGTGTGTCGTCGGCTCACGCGCTCACACACACCTTTATGACTCATCTGTTACGCGTGTCAGGTTGGAGGTGCAACCTTTAATACTAAATGTTGGCACACTACGCCGTGAATTATTGATGACGTATTTCACCTGTGACATACTCTGCTATGCCTTTTTATTATGTTTCCGAAACAAACTATGCAATGACAGTTAGGAACACGACACCATGATGTTTATGACACGATGCACCGCGACATTCATTTCAGTGAAGAGTAAAGTTAAAGCTGCACCAGACCTCACCGTTCTGATGAGAAACCACATGTGAACAGTAAAGTAAGGTTTGGATCCAGTGTTGGAGATGTATGTGTGTGAGGGAAGACGTCACGTGAGCCTATGAGGAGAGAGCGTGTGCTTGATATGTTTAGTGTGTGTGGCATGAACACAGCACATTGGTTTCCCATCACTTTGAGGTCTGCCGTGCCGCTGAGGGGCTGAGCGACCTGTTGGAGTCGTCCTGTACTTCCATACCTTGTCCTGGCTGAGGAGCTCGTGGTAGGGGATGTGGGCGGGCAGATACGTGTGCAGGAGGGCGCAGAACGCCAAGCCGTCGCTCCAACTGCTGCTGAAGTTGGTCACGTCAATATTCTGTCGACGGCAGAGGAGACAGAGAGGAGACAGAGGGCAGTGGAAAAAAACATAGAAGTGACAAGCGAGTCAAAATCAATATGGCATAATGATAATGCGCTTAAAGTGCGCATAATTTGTGTCAGAGAGCAAATGGCCTCTTGACAACGTGAGCGGGCCGTGAGAAGAACCCGTCACAGAACCACAGGAAACAAAAGGTGAACGCTATTGTGTGCCGTTTCCTTTGGGAGGTTCTGCTTCTTGGATGCCGATGCTCAGTGTGTGTGTGTGTGTGTGTGTGTGTGTGTGTGTGTGTGTGAGGAACGTGCATCGCAGCATGTCCAGCGGTTCTGCTTCTGTTTGCTATTCACGGAGCATCGTCAGCCCGTACTCTGTTTGAACCGTATTGAGGGCTGATGAGAGCAGAGTTCAGAGGAAAGACAACCTCCGGACCATTGTTTGTCGTCGCAGGCTCACTGTGAGAGAGATAAGTTATTTCCGGTGTCTTCTTGTTTATCAATCTCATGAGCTTTCTGAATGGGCTCACAGTGGACTCCCACACAGAGCCCCCGCTGAACCAGGGGAAGCTGCAGAGGTGGAAATACTGTAAAGCAACGTATTGCTGCCAACGTGAGCGGGAAGATAAAGCCAGAGTCAGAGTCAGAGGACCATGCAAAGGCAAAATGTCATGACAAAGCATTTAATAGTTGGATATTTCAGTCTGGATTGATTGGTGGACTGATCTAAAAACTGATCCATGCGTGCAGACTTCAGCCTGTTTGCATTAAACTGCGTCTCCATTGATGTCTGTGGGCAGATGTGTCACTGACTGTCTGGATGCGAGAGAAGAAGCCGAGCTGTTGCGTCCTCCACAAAGCAGAAGCTAAACGTGCTGAAGACTGAAAGGGATTAAACACAAGTTTTAATGTTTAATGTGTTTGGGATAAACAGCATAACTCATCTCTGGGTCCATCAGTGTGTCTGTACACAAAGCAGAGAGAGAGAGATGCTGAAGATTGTGAACGCAGCGTGTTGTTGACCGGCTCTGAGCCACTGGTCTTCCTCCACTAGTCTTCCTCCAGTGGTCTTCCTCTAGTAGTCTTCCTCCAGTGGTCTTCCTCCACTGGTCTTCCTCCAGTGGCCTTCCTCCACTGGTCTTCCTCCAGTGGTCTTCCTCCAGTGGTCTTCCTCCAGTGGTCTTCCTCCACTAGTCTTCCTCCAGTGGTCTTCCTCCAGTGGTCTTCCTCCAGTAGTCTTCCTCCAGTGGTCTTCCTCCAGTGGCCTTCCTCCAGTGGTCTTCCTCCAGTGGTCTTCCTCCAGTGGTCTTCCTCCAGTGGTCTTCCTCCACTGGTCTTCCTCCAGTGGTCTTCCTCCAGTGGTCTTCCTCCACTGGTCTTCCTCCAGTGGCCTTCCTCCAGTGGTCTTCCTCCACTGGTCTTCCTCCAGTGGTCTTCCTCCAGTGGTCTTCCTCCACTGGTCTTCCTCCAGTGGTCTTCCTCCACTGGTCTTCCTCCAGTGGTCTTCCTCCAGTGGTCTTCCTCCACTGATCTTCCTTCAGTGGTCTTCCTCCAGTGGCCTTCCTCCAGTGGTCTTCCTCTAGTAGTCTTCCTCCAGTGGTCTTCCTCCAGTGGTCTTCCTCCAGTGGTCTTCCTCCAGTGGCCTTCCTTCAGTGGTCTTCCTCCAGTGGTCTTCCTCCAGTGGTCTTCCTCCACTGGTCTTCCTCCACTGGTCTTCCTCCAGTGGTCTTCAGCAGCAGGACAATAATTAAAAATCTCTTTGAGTCACTGCAGTGATTGGCACGTTTGTTCTTTGTGATTCGCTCGTCTGGACCGCAGTTCGCTCACCTCATCGCTGTGTTTCAAGGTGAGAGCCTCCTGCCTGCTGGAGACACACTCAAGGTCTTATTAAATGTTTTGTTCAATGATGCAATGTTTTTTATATATTAACCTTTTGGAAACGGTGTGAAAATCTTCCCGCTCTCATTTTAAGTCCCAGCATGCCCCACTCAGACAATCGTTTGTAATAAAATATGTAACTTTTCCATTTTTGAACCGATCAACACAGTTTCTTCACTGAAACTCCTTCCCAACAGGACAAGACTTTGTTTTATTGTGTTTTTTGTTGCAGGTTCTGGTTCTTTAGGTCCTAATCTTTACTAAAAGGTGTCTTATTGACGCTCCAGGAGGCTTTTTTAGGGAATCTGGCTCATATCATGCTGGATGTTCATAGTTACCATCAAAATGTCTTTTAGAAGTGATTTTTTTAAGCAAATATACATTTTTTCCCCAAGACTTTGCTGAACAAATACATACAATAAACACAAGTATTGGAATTAATTTGGGGAAAAGAGGTCTGGAGACAAAATGGTTCCACTTTTTTTAAACGAGTTAATACAGTAAATATTTAGCGATGTTACTGTTAAAGATCTCCCAAAATGTGAACATGCCCGACATGATGAAAATCTTAAATCTGATTCGTTATAATGAATGAGATAATGACTGTTGAGCAGCTTCAGGGAGTCACCAGAGGACCCCAGGAGCAGCTGGCTCATCGGCATGAAGACACACTACCATTCGTCTTGCGATGCAGTCGATCTTCACGTGACCAACAACCACCCGATCGGCCACAAGCGTATGATCATCTCAAGGGAAACGATCAGAAAACTCCCGTCATTATATCTTAAAAAACACTTCATGCTCCATAATGAATTAACAGCAACTTTTCACACGAAGCCCTTAAGTGATCTTCATCCTAAAGATAACGTTTTGATGGTGTGAGGGCTGGACAGCAGCGTCCGGATGCTTCAGTCTCCTCTCCGTCACTCAGTGCCCGGCTGTTATGTCTGGAGGGCAGACTTGTGCAGTCATGTCATGTCACATTCCTCTCATAACTCCCCCCGTGTCTCTCTTCGCTGGCTCATCAACAGCACTATTAGCACTGTGTGTGCAGACTGACACACACACACACACACACACACACACACACACCCTCTCTCTCTCAGAGGCAGTGATAGGGTTCGTCAGACCTCACAGACTCTTAGACCGAGATAGACGACAAAAACGACAAATCAGCAGATAAGAGTACGAAGGTAGATTTGTGTCTTTATTACTCGAGCAAATTTCTTGTTTGTAAGTAAATTATCTGACTGCAAATCCCAAATCTTTGCTCTCAAAAGAAAAATCTTTGCTCTTAAAAAAAAATTGCTCTAAAAAACCCCGCTGTAAACAAAAAAACACTCCAAAAATACACACTCTAAAAAAAAACGCTCTGAAAAAAAACGCTTAAAAAAAACGCTTAAAAAAAAACGCTCAAAAAAAACGCTCTAAGAAACAAACATTCTAAAAAACAATAAAAAAAACACCCTAAAAAAAAAAACGCTCTAAAAAAATGCTTTAAAAAAAAAAACGCTCTAAAAAAAAACGCCCTAAAAAAAACGCTTTAAAAAAAAACACTCTAAAAAAAACGCTCTGAAAAAAAACACTGAAAAAAAACTCTCGAAAAAAAAACGCTTAAAGAAAAACGCTCTAAGAAACAAACATTCTAAAAAACAAACGCTCTAAAAAAAACGCTTTAAAAAAAAAAACGCCCTAAAAAAAAAACGCTCTAAGAAACAAACATTCTAAAAAACAATAAAAAAAAACACCCTAAAAAAAAAAACACCCTAAAAAAATGCTTTAAAAAAAAAAAACGCTCTAAAAAAAAACGCTCTAAAAAAAAACACTGAAAAAAAACTCTCTAAAAAAAAACGCTTAAAAAAAAACGCTCTAAGAAACAAACATTCTAAAAAACAAACGCTCTAAAAAAAACGCTTTAAAAAAAAAACGCCCTAAAAAAAACGCTTTAAAAAAAAAACGCCCTAAAAAAAAAACGCCCTAAAAAAAAAACGCTCTAAAAAAAACACTCTAAAAAAAACGCTCTAAAAAAAAACGCTCTGAAAAAAAACTCTCTTAAAAAAAACGCTTAAAAAAAAAACGCTCTAAGAAACAAACATTCTAAAAAACAAACGCTCTAAAAAAAAAAACACCCTAAAAAAACGCTCTAAAAAAAATGCTTAAAAAAAAAAAAACGCTCTAAAAAAAAACGCTTTAAAAAAAAACGCTTTAAAAAAAAAAACGCTCTAAAAAAAACGCTAAAAAAAACACATTCTAAAACAAAAAAAGCGCTGGAAAAACAAAACACCCTAAAAAAAAACACCCTAAAAAAAAAAAACACCCTAAAAAAAACGCTTAAAAAAAAAAAACGCCCTAAAAAAAAAAACGCTCTAAAAAAAAACGCTCTAAAAAAAACATTCTAAAACAAAAAAAGCGCTGGAAAAAAAAAACGCTCTAAAAAAAAAAGCTCTCAGAAAAAAATATTTTTGGGGGAGTAAACATTTGGGAATTGTAGTCAGATAATTTACTTACAAACGAGAGATTTGCGTAATAAAGACACAAATCTACCTTCATATAAGAGAAGCTGCAGAGTGCAGTTGGAACACGTGTGTGTGAGAGTGTGTGTCCGGGCCCAGAACCAGGACCGGGCAGGTGGGTGTGTGGGGGTTGTGTGTCGGGGTTGTGCGTCGTTCGGGGGGGACAAGCGGGAGAGGCGTGAATGCTAAAACAGCAGCGGACAACAACAGCTCTCTGGGAGCCGGCTCGGAAAAGCAAACACAGCATCAAGCGACAGGAAGCGTCTCACAAAAGGCAGAGCCGAGGCTTTTGAGGGCTCAGAGAAAGAGAATTTATGAGAGAGAGAAGCAGGGGATTGTACAGAGGATGACTGGACAGGGGAGGAAAACAAGAGTTAATGTCCAGTTGATTTACATCGGCTTGTGTTTGCTGCGGTGGGAAGCAGATGAGTTCTGCGGCGGCTTCAGCAGATGAGCCTTGAAAGTTTCATTAGGGAACAAAATGTAGACAAAGACGAGCCATACGAGAACGGGCCAATGCTGCACGACTGATTCTCTCTGTTTTAATGAGCACAAGAAACACACGGCTCCATTGAAAGATCTCTCTGACGTCACTAGAAGCAAGCAGCGACTTTAGAAACTGCTCGTGGAAAAGTGGAGAGCGAGGTTTCTGTGGATTTAATGTAGTGTTTGCTTTCTATATCGTTCACAAACATGCAAACAGAGCTGAACCAACGATCTCTTCTGACTATGGAGGCAGAAAAGAGCGTCCACTTCCCCACATGTCTTTCAATAATCAGATTACAAAAGTATGAAATGATAAAAACAGAGAAAAGCAGCAAGTCGTGAAAGTGAAGATGGAGTATTATTTTTGAAGAGAAAATGCCTTCAACAATTAATTGATTGCTGACGGCTTTCTTTCTGTCAATCAACTAATCAGTTGATCGATTAATGACGTAATCATTTCCTTCCTGCGTGAGACTGAAGCTGCAGAGGACGTTGAAGAGCGAGGGCGGCTCGCTGTAAACCATTTAGAGATGGCATTCCCAGACCAGCTGGACGCCAGCCGAGCGCTGGAAGCAACAGGACAGCAGCTTGATGCCGTTGTGCGGCGGTGGGAGTTAAGTGTGTGTGCCCTCTGCCGCCACGTGTGAAGCTACTGGACGGAGGAGATGTGTGACACACGGCTTGTTAAAAAGACATCGGTCTGAAGGGTGAAGGCAGGAGACGTCAGCGCCACCTGACTGATGAGCCTCAGTATGTTTCCTGTCACAGAACCTCGCCGCCTCACCTCGAATGAGTCGGGCGACGCGAGACAAACGAGCACGAAGGAGACGCCGGGGAAGAAACGAAAAGGAAAGAAAGAAAAGAAAGTTTGACATGAAGGAGCGGGGGGAGAACGCCCTCATGTACCACGACATGAATCACCGCCATGAGCGATGGCCGGCTGAGAAGCAGGCGGGGGGGAAGGTCGCAGAGCTGCTGGAGCTTGATAGCGCTGCTCATCCTGTCTATACATGGGCTTTAATGGATGTGGTGTGCACACATGACAGGATAACGAGTGGGGAGGGCGACCAGCTGCACTGATGCTCTCTGACAGATCTGTGGAGGAAAACGTTCACCGACGACAACAACATAGTCTGAATTTACATTGTTATTATCTAGAGGAGCTGAATGTCATCACAGCTGGAGCCTTGATTCATTTTCTGACTCTCAAACTCATTTCTAATCTTTGCATCGTGGATCACCGGTACGTTAAGAAGTGATCCTCCTGCTTCTAGTCCTGCTGAGCGACACTGAACACATCCTGGATCTGTTCTGTTAATGTTCTCATCTGAGTCAAAGTCTGCAAATCAGACATGTTGCACAAGATGTCATGATGTCATGATGTCAGGGTTTCTCATTCTGGGCTTTCTGTTGCACTCACGCCCGGACAAACCTCCAGTTTCTATTCCAATCTGAACCAGATATTGTTTAGTTATCAGGATTACTGAGGATTTTAAGGAATAAACAATGCAGCGCACTTCTTAATAACAACTGTCTTCTGTTATTTTACACTCGCAGCACCACCACTGCTCATCCTACATTCTTGAAATATACATTCACGGCTTCTCTTTGAACTCCAAACCTCTTCCCCTCCTCGATGGCCGACCTCCATTCCACACTCGCTTTGGGGTCTATTCCTGCCTTCAATGGCTTTGTGTGTGTGTGTGTGTGTGTGTGTGTGTGTGTGTGTGTGTGGGTGAGTGTGAGAGTTTCCCAGACGTGGCCGGATGAGCTGTGCTGTGTCAGGCCCAGCTGAGCCGCATGTTCAGAGCCTTTGCTCATTGTTCCCATCCTGAACAAACAGCTTATTTATTTTGGTTGGGCTTCTATGGTTAATTGAGAAAAACAAAAAAAGTTTAAAAAGTGTCCGGAGCCGTCCTAAATTAAGACATCAAAGAGTCTGATAAATATACAGTAGGAGGCCGGCGTGTTTTCCAGCTCACCGGACGTTCTAGAAAGCTTTTACAGAGACTTTTGTGGAACTTGAAGCGCAACAAAGAAAGCATTTTGATCAACTACGGTTTCAGAAGTTTAACATAAAAAGAGAGATTTTGCAACTAAAAACTGTGAAAGTGGTCGACTTGCTCTGAGGTCACAGCGCCGTGTAATCCAGCTGGTAAAGAACCACAATGTAAAGACTTTGCGGCCGTGAGAGCAGGAAAAGGACGTCTGTAAAAGTCACAAGACATCCCGCTACAGGCCTTGAAACCGCCTTGAAGACCAGCGCAACACAAGTTGTGTAAAAGCTCGTGTTTCAAGCCTGAGTCCCGTCCAGCTCTGACGTGCACACAATCCCTGGTGGACGCCAGTTTCCTGTGAGAGGCCCTCCTCTCCCACAGGGCAGAGTCCATCACAGCGAGCTGAAGGTCCTCGCCCATCGATCGTTCCTGGAATCTGACATTTTGTCGCGTCGGAGCGAACCGGACATGGCATCCTCTGCGTTGTGAGTGTTTCACGCGGCTCACGTACGCGACCGCTGTGAGGGGCTCTGCGTGGCCGGGCGGTGGAGGCGGCGCTTCATGCTCCACGTCCTCCCTCGGGGGCACGGCGCTCTTCTGCGTGGTGACGGCACAGTCGCCTTCTCCATCTTACGTGTCTCTCCATAACCGTGTTATCTGTGGCGGTCCAGGGACCCGCACGGCAGACCAGAACCAGAACCACGAGCGTTTAGCTGCCAGGTATGCTGCACATGCCAGGAATTTGTCTTGGCGGGCGGTGCGTACATGAGACAAACAACAACAAACAGCACAGTGCAAGAAATATAAACATATGCAATTTACAATAGAATATAAAATATTCAAATAAAGTGCAGAGACAAACAGATGACAGTAATATAAACAAGTGTTATGTAGGTGGATGTGAAAGTGTAAAGTGACATGTATTTAAATATGCGGTATGAAGGGCTGTGCACATCAACACACACACACACACACACGTACACAAGCATACACACATGGCTCAAGAGGATGCACGATTTAAAGCACGTAGGCCATGGTTCCTGCTTTCATCCTGTTTGTCGCTCTTGTCCCCGGTATGCATAGAAGAAGAAGATAAGCGTTCGCAGCATCACACCTCACATGGATCAACACGGTGACACTTCATTCTTGTGTTTTTCTTTTGTCCGTCACAACCTGCTCTGCCCTCTAATGTAATCTTCTCCATGTGATGAGTACAAGCACTCAACTCTCTCATCCCTTTATTGATCGCAGTAAACAGGCTAAGTGTGACACCAGGCTTTGTGTCCCCGCTATAATCACATAGATTTATCGTGCCCTCGGCAGCTATTTGCATCTAAACATCAAATAACCCGCCGACCTGCTGACAATAGCTCCGGTTTTCTGTTTCACTTTAATTACGCTGCTGTTTGACCAACAGGTCCTCCGACAATGGGGCCGCAATCACGCCCGGCGCGGAGCCGAGCCCGGCGGGGGGCCGAGCCCGGCGGGGCCGAGCCCGGCGGGGCCGAGCCCGGCGGGGCCGAGCCCGGCGGGGCCGAGCCCGGCGGGGCCGAGCCCGGCGGCGCTGAGCTCGCCTCGCGGCGACGCTTCTGTCTGGCAGACGAGCGCGACGCGAGAGCGCGTTATCAAAGCAAACAGCTGCCTCCTCCAGGTGACCATTAATAATGGAGCCTGAAGAGGCCGAGCATAAATTACAACCAAACTTAAGAGCCAATTAGAGCGGCGCCGTCACCTCTTTGACCTTACTGCTCGGCAGAGAGGAGAGGAACTGCAAACTGCAATTGGGCGTATTGACAAAAGGCAACCTCCCTGACCTTTACCAGAGCAGAACACTAGCATGACGGGGAGCAGGGAAGACAGGCAACCGGGATGTGCTCGTGTTCCAGCCGACCGCCGCTCTGTCCTGGAGCTACACGCTGTGACGGATCAGGCGGTCTCTGGCCATTAGGCCTGTAATTAGTGGCTTCCATGTGGCCGGCGGCCTCGTAGCGCCGCAGCAGCTCGACCTTTCTCCAGACGTGAACAGTGACGGTAACCTTTTGCCGACGCTCGCCAGACTGCAGCGCGGGTCTGCGGTCAGACCGCTCGACCGGGCTGCGTTTACTGCGACGCACAAACACCGTAGAGTGTCGCGCACGCACACGCGCAGCCGAGGAAGCTGCAGTCCCTGTGGAAGGTGCTGGAATTCACCAGAAAAAAAGATAGAAATCCCAAGAGGTCAAAAACAGACGCGCTCATTCATCTCTGCTGGGAAACTCACATTCATGCACAAAATATGATGGAAAATATTTTGCTCAATACAGATGTGTCAACGTGTGAAGACATCTTTGACTCATCTGCGTCTCTTCATCAATCACCATGATGACACCATGATAATGTGTTACTTAATACTAGCAGCTGCATGTTTGTGGACCGAGACAACAAACAGGTTTGTGAAAACAGACAAAAGTTTTAGAAACAAGTTTGCTGGAAACTCATTGAATGCACATCTTATCTTCTTCTCTAATTACGTTTATTTTAAAATATATACTTTTAAAGTACTGTAATCTATTCGTTATTGACTGTATGTATCTAATATTGTGCTATGATTATTGTTTTTATTATATTTTTCCTCTCATGTTCAACGTACTTGTTGCAATAAACGCTTCCAGCTTATAATTATGTCTGCAAACACGTGTGCATCATGATTAACTGCTCTGAAACAATATAGAAATGTACAGTCACACATATAGTTGGTGATGGTTAACTGCCAGATACTCTATGAATGAATCCATTTCCATGTCGGCGCATGGCACACCGGGAGACAAGGCTCACCTGGAGACAAGGCTCACCTGGAGACAAGGCTCACCTGGAGACAAGGCACTCCTGGAGACAAGGCACAAGGCGAAGGCTCGGTCCTCCAGCAGCGGACCGGCTGAGCCAGAAGGAAACGCTCCTCGTCGCCAAATCTTCTTACTGCATTCCTGATACTTGTAAATAATCACGCTGTGTCGCTAAGCCCTTTGTGAGAGGATCACAGATTCCATACGCAACTGGAACTGAGGCTCATGGAAGGTTTCATGTGGACCCAACTGTCCTGAACTGAACTGAGATCAGATACAAGGAGCCGTTTGCCTTTTAGCAGACCGTCTACCAGAGATGAACGACCTTAAAGTACTTTTTATTTTAGTATTTTTAATGCAATGCTACTGCAAAACTTCTACTGCACTTCATTGATTTAAGTCATGTATTTAACATCGTAACATTTGATGAACCAATAAGATATGACACAGGTTTGTAGATTAAAGTATCCTCCACAAGTCCAGTATTTAAAATGAGGTTCACCTTAAGAACATTTTCAATCTCTCTCTCTCTCTCTCTCTCTCTCTCTCTCTCTCTCTCTCTCTCTCTCTCTCTCTCTCTCTCTCTCTCTCTCTCTCTCTATATATATATATATTCCTCCATCACTGACTCTTACACAGCGCAACTTAAAATGCCTGCAGACATCATGCCGCATGACTTTGTTAAGCCTTTTTAATCTCTTTTAAAAACATGTGTTGAACTTGAATTTGCATAGTGAAAATATTCGCCCCCGTCTTTGTTCCATATGAGCTGAATTTCTTGACATTGTCCGCTCCAATAATTCAGTTTCCTGTGAGTCTTCCTTAAGTAAATGAGCATGAGCCTGGAGGTGGAAATGGTTCCTGAACCCGTGACCTTCCACGGCGAGCCAGCGTCACTAACAAAGGGCCGTGACAATCTAAACAATGTGTTCACAGCTCCGTCACCTTCTGACGGGCAGATCGCCAGACCGTCTGTGGCTCAACAGCAGGTTTATCTCATCGCATATTTCCATCACAGGTGATGTTCTGTGCGTGTTTCACCAACAGCGGCCGTGCGGACGACAAACCGCCCAGCTGAGATGAAGGGAGGGTGACTCAAAGTTCACTGAGCAGCGATGTGCGAGAGAAAGAGGAACTATTGATCTGACAACTCCTCCTATTATTCAGAGCATTTATCACTCACGAAGCGGGCTCTATTTTTAGCTTTTTAGAGGTTATCGACACCGGAGCCTTTTCACACTTGGTCAAGCCACTGAGACACAACGCTCAGTTGCTTTTTTTTTCTTTTGGAGAAGCAGCGTTCAGCTTTCCTGCTCTGGATATCTGGAACAAGATCCCTGAAAGCTGCTGAGAGCCTCAGCGGCTTCACATCCTGTTTGCTGTTGCCTTTAGTTGATAGAGAAATGAAATAAGAGTCAGCTGGTAGGGATCTAGGTAAAGGACACATGGAGAGATGTGGTGTTTTCTGCATTTTACTTATTTAACTGCTCTGCTACTTTTATTTTGCTTTGTGACTATTTTCATGTGTTCTGAACTGCTTTTAAATCCTGTGTCTTCTGCATTGTGTGTTGATGCTTTTAATGGTTTCACGTGAAGCACGTTGAATCTTCCTGTTGTTGAAATGTGCTACACAAATAAACTCGCCTCGCCTCTTGCAGGTGGGGACCGGTCTGCGTGTCAGTGAGAGTTTTAGCATTAGCTAGCTGGCAATCTGGCACACAAACATGATGATTACTAATCTGTAATCCCACTGGGCTCAATGGGCTCCTTAAACTGGGTATTAGGGGAGCAGCTAAGCCAGGTGATTGTTAGCACTGGGCTCCATGGACACGGGGAACACAGATGGGGACGCGACACAATAACAATGCATAAACAAATGGCCATGCATAAAAACAAGCCGGGCTATATAAATACACACCTGCATAAATCCAGCGTGTCGGTAACATTGAGTGCTTCGCAGCATTGTTTCCATTACCGCCGTGCCACTCTGTGAGATGACAGGTGGGAGGAACAGGTATGTCCGTCTAACGCCTCAGTGATGGCAACACAATTATGAAGTAACGACCCAACACAATGGCATCGACAGTCCGACGCTGCATGTGTGCGACACAAAGGGAAGCAGCGGGAGCTGTCGTGTAACTTTTGAGTGAAAATGTAAAGAGACTCAGATAAAGCTGCAGACGACAGAGCAGAGGGAAGCAGGTGTGAACGTGAACGGAGGCCGCTTGTATGAGAGCGCTCTCCGGCCTGCGATCCCTACCGGATAGCCTTCTGTTTTCTTCTGGCACCACTTCAGTAGAGCGTTCCTCTTAGATCCTCCATACTCCCGCGCCAGAGCAGCCAAAGGGTCCTTTCTTTCCACACTGTCACCAGGGGAACACACACTCACACACACACACACACACACACACACACACACACACACACACAGATAGAGTAAGAGACAGAAAGAGCGACAAAGAGAGAAAAGGAACAGCGTGACAATGTCATAGAGTCATAATAGTACACGTTGTGTAAGTAATTACTGTAGTATAAGAATGTGTACATTCAGTTCTTCCAGACAGAGTTCTTGTGTAGGAAGTAGTTTGTATGACTGACACTAGTTCCTATGTGTGATGTAAAAACACTTGATTATAACCACACTTCCCCTCATGGCATTATGCATCACTTTGCTCCAGGAGCTACAAATGTTACTCCGTCTTATTTTGTAAAGATTGTTTTTTTTAGATCAGGAAAGTTAAAAAGTTAAAATCAGTCCTGTTTTACACACCAGAGGGAAAACTGCAGAAAAAGACTATTTTATGCAATAAATAACTGACACTAACACTGTGCATCAAACTATGATAACGAGAGCATTAAACATGATGTTTATAACATACATAACATGGATATTCTGACAGGATGATATTGCATAACAGAACAGAACCATGATGAAAAGATGAAAACACAATCTGGCATCAAAGAATCAAAGTGATCCATTCACACAGTGACGTGATACTCCTCCCATTTCCTTTCCCACTTAGTTAATCTAATTTACAAATGTTCCTTTTTCAGCAAAAACAATTATTATTGTATCTTGTGTTACAGTATATGTTACCATCACAAGATTGAAGCGTCTCTGCGGTTCAGTTTATTTATGTCTAGAGTTGGTTGAAGATTACTTTGGAGTGAAGCCAAACACTCACAGCTTCAGGATGGGACGCTTGCTTTGGCTTCCCTCCCTCCCCTACGATCTCTTCTCAACTTAATTCCATCTCCATGTGCTCATGCCTACATGTTCATACACAGTGCACTGGTTGCATGTCATCACAGGACGGATAACATGGAAAGCGGGACACCAGATTGGTCAAAAGCCCGTCTGGAGTAGCATCCAGAGGGTCTGCTCCCGGGGGGCTGGAGCTGGAGCCGAGGCCATGGGAAGACCACGAGGCACGGTCGTTGATCCGAGCACGGCGAACCCTCCACAGCTCGCAGCGGCTCTGCTGCTAAATTCATTACTTCTAGCCGGAAGCAGAGAGGCCCTGTCCGAACCGATGTTTTCAGACAGGGCTGATGAGCGTATGTGTTCATCAGCAGTGATGGATTAGCTATATCATGACACGAGCCTGAAACCACAGCAAACACGGGGATGTCCTGCTGTCTGAGAGGCTGCATGGAGGTTACATCTACTTTAATAATGTACAAAGATGTTAACGTGGGAGGGCATTTAAACAGCTTGATGGAGAGACAGATAGATAGATGGATGGATGGATGGATGGATAGATAGATAGATAGATAGATAGATAGATAGATAGATAGATAGATAGATAGATAGATAGATAGATAGATAGATAGATAGATAGATAGATAGATAGATACATAGATAGATAGATACATAGATAGATAGATAGATAGATAGATAGATAGATAGATAGATAGATAGATAGATAGATAGATAGATAGATACATAGATAGATAGATAGATAGATAGATAGATGGATAGATGGATAGATGGATAGATGGATGGATAGATGGATAGATAGATAGATAGATAGATAGATAGATAGATAGATAGATAGATAGATAGATAGGTGGGTTATTATTATTATTCCATGTGTATTTTCTTGACATTGTGTGAGCAGAAAAACTTCAACTTGTGTTTCTGTCAGATTTCCTTCGTTGTCAACCAACAGTCATGTTGAGAACTCATATATATAAACTGATGTTTTCTAATTTTAAACTAAAAGAAACTCATGTTTTGCTCTTTAAGGAAGGTTGTTCCAATGAAACCTGCACAGCTAAACAAGTGGAGCTGTCTCCCAGCGATTGGACTGAATCCTTGCTGTGGGCCACCTGAGTTTGCTGTTGCCTCGGTTGTAGCTGAAGGATGCCGTGCGGCTGATGAGGGAGGCGGGAGGTTTGATGACCGACTCCAGAGAAGGGCTCTTCCTCATCAGGCTGTTGGGCTTCAGGTCTTCACCGCAGCCCGACAGCTTCTCTGCAGGAGTCAGAAAGGGAGGGAACATAATATATTTTAAGGATTACAAAGTAAGACGCATTAGTTATTTGTAAAGTAGGAATGCAACAGAAGTTGAGGGCAAACATTCAAGAGCGACTACAAATGGAAAGCAAATTCATACGTGCGACTATAGGACTCATGATAAAAAGTCAGATTTTTCAAATCTACAGTCACTAAAAACCCGTCACCTTCAGTTTTCAGCCTATTCTTACAATAACGCTGCCTGAGCGCCTCCGTCTTGCTTGAACAAGTCTTTACTGTCGCCCCATTCTGCACCATGACACCCGGTCACGTCATGAGCGCTGAAGGTTCAGCTTGAGAGAGGACGGGGGGGGAATAAGATCAGGGATCAAAACCTTTTCACCTGCTGTTTTAATGACATACTACATGGTGTCACTTTCTATACGTATGATGCATCATCAGTATGTTTTTAATGCATAATAGACGTGGGTGTGCACATGTTACTGTATGTCGGAGGAGCTGGAACATCTGTTGACTGTAGATGCAGACATTTTAAGAGCTCAGTCCTCACTTTCACAGTATTTGCTTTCAGAGAATCGAATCATAAAACTACCCACGAAAACAACAGAAGGCGGATGATGGCACATCTTCATTTATCTCTTGATTTAACTCTGTGTAAACATTTCAGCCTTACTCATCTCTAAAGGAAATGACTCAGAGAAGCACTTTTGCTGGCCAGCCATTGACCTGACAGCCGCGTGCGAGGCCCTTCGTCATGAATGAAATATGGATGTACATGTAAATTAAACATCATGGCTTCCAGCTAAACCCACATTTGTGTTACATACCATGATGATGAGAGAATTCTCCGTGGTTGATTCTTTTTTCTAACGTCTTTGACAGTGGCTTTATGCACGTGTGTCTCTGAAAGAAGATCACACAGAACAGAGATCTCATGTGAGTCACTTTCAGGAAGTTATATTCTTTATTACATCTGGACAGGACAGCTGTGTCGGCGTGTACCTGGACGGGGGAGACGGCAGCAGCAGGTGCAGAGCGTACAGGGATCCCACTCAGCGGGGATCTCGGAGAGGAATGCATTTGAACTGTGTGGCCGACTCCATCTGAAAGACCAGATGATGTAAAGCCATTGATTATTGTCCAGAAAGAGAACGGTGAGGCACAAAGAAAATGACTCACCTTCAGTGTAGCTTGAGAACAAATATAAATACATTTTTAAACAGTGTAGTATTTAAAACCAGGAGCGAAATAACATCCAAATACTCTCTTCGCACTAAACATCTGTGTGTAGTATCCAGTCCACACAGTCTGCATGCATTGTATTGATCAGATTCTTGTTTAAATATCATTTGATTATATGCTGTGTCTCTTCTGCCATAAAAACCTTTATGATGCCTCTAAAGTTCAGTTTCTGTTGACACTGTCCTGCAGGTCGGCCCAGGACACACAGGGTCCAAGACAATGAGCGACACATGACTTCGCTGGAGAGACATGACAGAAATCCCACCAGCTGTTCTCCTCTATAGTTACACTGCTGTGTTGGGATTCCCTGTGTGTGTGTGTGTGTGTGTGTGTGTGTGTGTCCAAGTGCTCGGTGCTCACTCTGTCCAACAGTATCAAAGGACTTAATGAGGGATTTGACGGTAGCTCCGGGCTCTGAGTCGGCATCTCCGCTGGCGTCGCAGGGTGTGGTCGGGATCACGGAGACGCCGCTCCGGTGGCGGTTGGTGTCGCAGTCGGACCCGCTCACCTCGTCACCTCGGGACCTGACACACAAAATGAACAGGGTTGCTGTGTCGAGACAAACACAAAGCATGCATGCACCTGTGGAGAGGAGACGGCGTGTGCGATGAGACTCACAGCCCCTCACCTTACTGTATTTATTTTATGAGATTATCTGGTGATTAGTTTTGAATTAATGTTCTCAAAACAAGAGGTTTTACGCCCCGAATTGACAAGATCATGTGAACGAAGTCCAAACTGGAGAGCTGTCAATAACTAATGATCAACTGCAGTCAAACGGTCCTCAAGGCACGTTGTACCCTGTTGGACATTGGACTCCCGGCTCCAGAGCGAGGGGATTAGGACCGTCTATCAGTGATGAATGACATGTAAGGAATCTGTTTCTTCAACATTGCACTGAACTCACCTGCAGAGACTGAAAGACTGAAAGAGACAACCACAGTTGGACTGGTGTAATGTAATTTATTCATTTGCCTAATGAGCAACAGTCAAACAGATGTAAGGTACACTTATTTATTCTTTCACAGGCGTGGAACCAGTCTTTCTTTGCACAATAAATTAACAACACATCCACTGTATTTGGCAGGAAATGGCTTTACCATAGACAGGAAATCTGTTTTTCTCGAGCATATCCAAATGTTTACATTTTGAGCACCAGTTATCATCCGGTAGAACAGTATGGCTTTTCATTAAATATGCACAGCAGATTGAATTTCTCTAATAAAAATTGAACTTCTCTCAATGAAACCTGAGATCCTGCACTCTGCCATCACACTACAACACATGATACTGTGTCTGGGTTTGGGTTTGGCTCAAGGGTGAAATAAATCAACCGTGTGATAAGTGACGTATCTTTTAAAGTGAGTGACATCACACTCTGAGGATCAAAAGGATGCTGAATAAATCTCTCTACATGTTTAACATAGTGAATCAAGATTGATGGAAAGTATCAAAGCTTTGAGTCCTTTTCAGGTTCAGTTAAAATGTCTACGTGTGATTCTAGATGAACTTGAAGGTTAGAAAATGAGTTCAACTCATCTGATAGTGGAAAAATAATCATTTAAGAAATCTGTTGCACAGTATTCTCATGTATTGTGTCAACATGGACCTTTAACCTTTTGGTACGTTTGAGGAGTGTACAACATGACTCTGAGGTACGGATGTTTGTGTTAGTGGCAGTCTGAGAGTCTAGTTTTGGCAGTGTTCTGGATCTACCAGCATGGCTGACATCAAACTCATCCTGGTGATGTTCTCTGTCGATTGATAAAAAACACAACAACATAGTGATCATCAAAATGACAAATACACAGTAACAGAGCAAATGACAGCAGGATGTCCACAGTGATGACATCGGTATGGAAATTGTGTGTTCTGTAGTGCCATCTAGTGGTTAATTAGAGATACTGCATTCAGTTTCATTTCAGTACCAAACACCAAACTCATCTTAAACAAATGTTTTTTGTTGTTTTTTTCAACAGATCATAATTTTAAACTTTTAAATAAGCAGACAGACGTTGAAGTGAAAGTAATTGGACTGATAAAACCCATGAGCCAACTGCTTTTCAACTGGACACAGTTCTTCAGCATCGCTCTTGCCTTGAAATTGGTATTTTCTGATGTTGTGTTTTTACATCTGACTTTGTTCTGGGGCTTTATGTAACAGATTATTACTCTACTGTACCATCTTAACTTTCTAAAAAGGCACAAACCAGCTTTGCACAGTATGAAAAGGACTCTTCCGTTTCTTTAACAGGGGTCAAGAAATGTACATACAAAGAATACATTCATTGAGAAAGAAAAACACAGAACTATTATTTAAAGGGTAAAGAAATTGAAGCCGGACTCTGCATCGTGAGACTCTCTGTGTACTGCATCTACACTGGTCCCTGTGGCTCTGAATGAGACTGGCTCACCACATTACATTTTGAATGACACAGAAAGCAAATAAGTGCAACGATAACACTGTCTTCATGCGGTGGAGGGCACTTCTCTAGTGCCCTTCTACTGCCGTCTTGGTATCAAAAGTGGCTCCGGTGCTTAATCTGAAAGGAAAAGAGGAAGGAAGATGAACCTCTTTACACTGTATTTCAACATGCCTCTAGGTGTGCATTGCACAAATGCAGCAAATATTGAGATCTTACATTTCTTCTGAACATTGCTATTATGAAAAGCAGACCTCTGGGCACTTCTGGACTTTAAAAAAACCCTCTGTTCCATGCATACATCATAGAATCAATAAGGTCACTGATAACGTCTGGTATGGCACAGCGACTCTGTGATAAAGACGCTATGCGAATGCATCTGAGCACATGATGCATAGCATGAGTTTAATCCAGTCATGCCGCACAACCCATCCTGCTATCTCACCACAAACGTCAGAGGGTTATTCATTCAAAGAACAGCAGGTGGCACCAGATACTTGAACGTCAGGTTTAAAGAAGGAGGCAAAGCAAACCAGAAAGGTAAAGAGAGTCCTGAAGGTGCAATCAGCCAGCAGACAGAAAGACGGACAGTCAGACAGGCTGGAGAAGCAACACGAAGCCAAACACAGAGAGGAAGGGCAGTGAGCAGCAGCAGCACACAGAGAGGGATGCAGGCTGGCTGACAGGGAAGGGAACTCACCTGGACTTTACATAGGGAGGCTTGTCAGAGGGTCATCACAGGGGGCTGCTGGAGGTGGGGAGCGGACGCAGCGTAACAGCTAATCTTGGGGAAAGTTTGCCGTTTTAGCCATGGTCTCAAACTAGTTGAGTACTACATTCAAGAGGACTGCATGACATTTGAACAAAGTCACATTTGGTTTTAAACCAAATGTTTCTTAAAGACTAAAACTGCACTAAGGTGACGTAGTTTGACTGAATAGGTTTCAAGTAGTTTAGAGATTATTTGCTTTAAGCATTAAACCATGACCAGCCAAACAAATACACAGAGAGCTAAACCGCAGCAACTCTGACAGACTTTGCCACAGGAAGTATTTGACCTGGCATGATAATGAAAGGGGACAACACTGTCAAAAACACCATGGCATTAGCACGCTCAAAAACACTTATATATATGTATACACAGTAAACCCACACACAAACCAATGCAACGCTCTGGATACGTAAATCAATCACATAACTGCATGGCCACAGTGCAACAGCACTACATTCAGACACATTGGTGTGAAATATTGACAGAGCTTCGCTGGCTTCGGTGTTTGTGTTGTAAAACCCTTTAAAGCAGCTTCTCTGCCTTCTTATATAGTAATAATAATAATTTTCTTGAATAAATATTCTGTAGTTTATTGTGAAGTTTGAAGTTTGCATGTTACTAGAAGGCAATGCTCAGTGTGGAAGAGGGAGACAGAGGGCAGCAGCTTAAAGGAGTAGAATACACAGAGGGAAATACTGCAGGAGACTGCTAATTTACCAACCGAGTCTGCCAAATCCCAGAAACCTAAACTATGAAACCCCAAGGATTTAATCTCTTGAAAGGCCGAGATATGAACTGAATAATGTCTGGATACTAAACACATCCAGGTCAACATGTTGTCCTGCTTTGACAACAGATGAGAATTTTGTAAACCTCTTAAGCAAGAGAATCTTGAGTTAAAATGATAATACATGTTTGTGTCACATGTTTAAAACAGTGCACAGGGATATGGCAAGACTCTGGCAGGTATCTCATGTCCACATTGTGTTCAGAGAGAAAGGAACTGCAGCCCGATGCTAAACAGGGGAGCCGGGAGGAAGGCGATTGGTGGAGTGGGGAGTAATTTAAAAGAAGAAAAGTGTGGTGGAAATGGTACCTGACACCCTGCAGGGCTTCCAGGTCTGTGGAAAGCTTTGCACTGCGGTCCTGTTCCTCCTGCAGCTGCCTCCTGAGTGTACGCAGCTCCTGCTGAGCCTCCACCTTGATGTCGTTTGCCACCACCACTGCCGTCTGGAGGTCCGCCTGGAACCGACGCCACTCTTCTTTTTCGTCCTAAAGACACAGACATATGGATATGTAGTGTGCAACACAGGAAGATGCAAGTATAGACACATGCAAACTCATCCAGACAGAGGAACTGTTCCTGAACCCTTGGGATTTAATTGGATGTCGACATCGAGTGCTCCTGAAATTAAGTCCAACAGAAATAAAAATACATAGCTGCCTGTTTGAACAGCCCACCCGGATGCTACTGGAACAATACTCTGAACAGATGCGTCCAAGGTTGAACATTTTGGCATAAAGACAAGAAAAAACTGAGCACCAGAACATCATCCAGGCCTCAAAGTGAAACAATCATCTTTTGAGTAACAGACGCTTGATGAACTTCATGGGTCTTCCTATCGAAGCTTCCTTACCTTAATCCGTCTGTTCAAGACTTTCAGTTGGCGGTCTGCTTCAGCTTTCTGCTCCTCCAGGTTTTTAACAAGATCTGCAACGACAAATGATTCAAGGTGTTTTAGGGGCCGCAGGCGTACCGTACTGTCGTCAGGACAGAATCACAGGAATCCAACACGGCCTTCTCAACCAAACCATCGGCCGAGCTTTAGCTAGGTATTAGAAATGATTCTCATCACGGTAATAATATTAGTTTATATATATATATATATATTCTGACCCATGTCAACAGCTTGTGGAAACAATGTGTTCAGCCATTTCATATTCACTAGTGTGTCCTCATTTTGCACTGATTCTTACTCAGTTACCAGCTAGTAAGGTTAGTTATAAAGGTACACAAGCCAGAAACTAATGCAATCCCACAAGACAGCCCTGGAATACATCCAATCACCATGAAGGTTAGAATATTCAGGTTTTGTTTGAACAGTTTAAAAAGGTATAGTTTCAATGTCACTTGGGAGGTGTTTCTAATATTTTGTCCACCTCATTTGCATAAGGGAGGATTAAAACAGGCTCAAAATTGGAAACCACCGACTGGTTAATTTCTGTTATGACATTTGCAGGTTGAAACTCTCCACAGAGAAGTGAGCAGCCAGTGACGAGGACATACTCTCCATGTCCAGGACGGCTTGGTTGGCGTGGCAGTTGACGGCCCTCTGCTGCTCCACCTGGTCCTCCAGCTCAAAGATGGTCTCCTTCATCTCCTTCACCTGGTTCTCAGCATGGATCCCGGCGTCCTCCAGCGAAGTCACCCGGCCACTGAGCTCCTGCTCCCTCGCCTCAGCCCGCTCCTGAAGCTGCTGGCATTTGGCCTCCATCTGTGTTTGTGAGATTATGATGGGTTCAGTTCAGAAAAGGGAATCAAAGAAAGAGGCAGCGTTTCATTTGAAAGTTATTACTGGCTGTCGCTGAGTTAATTAGATGGAAGCACTGAAGTCACATTTGGCACAATAATGAATGATTTATCTCTCAGACAGGCTCGTGGTGCAGTGATTCCATTTCTTGATGGTGCTTTTTACATCTCTGTCAAATGATTAGATAAAAGATACTCTGACAAAAAACCTTGTATCAAGACTTTTGGGTGGAAACGAGAAGCAGTATGTGTGAGCAGGCTTTAAATGTCATTGTACTTTTTTATATGGAAGCCCTATGTTCCAATTAAGACAAATAAAACTCTGTGATCTATTATCTAAGTCTGATCTAAATTGCTTTTTCTCCCGTGTTTAACGAAGAGGTGAAACAGAAAGTTTAGGCAGGTTATTTTTCAGGAGAGATTTCATTTCTACATGCACTCTAAACACAATCTATTTATATTGTGTGTAAGCGAGTTATACAACACAAGTATCAGGTTGTTCTTTTGGTAGAAATATGCTTCACTTGGCTCTAGTCTGCCTTCAGGAAAAACATTAATGCTTTTAGTTCTGATCCTGGCAGAATGTATTTTTTCATCTGGCCAAACTTAGATGTGACTTAGAAAAGGGATCACAGGAGGTTTTAAGATCAAGCAGCACAAAGTAAAAGAAACCACAGTGAGTCCAACTAGCCCATCATGCATCGCATCCTTTCCAGTGTGACTACTGCACATTAGCACACATTGATAGCTCACATAGATATAAAGCTAGATGTCAACATTCAACTGGGTTATGAGTGGTGATAAATGGTCACAGCAGTTATGCTTGAGTCCATGCAGGGCTGTTCACACATGAGCCTAACTATGTCTGACAATGACCGTTTGGCCACAGAATAATACCAACCATCAAGGTGACAGTGACTCATGGAAATAGGAGTTCAGTCTGGATTAGATCTGACTGGATCCATGTGATCACTGCTTCAACTATTGAATTACATACAAGCTGAAGTCAGTGTACCGTGATGATGGCCGTCATCCAGTAAGCAGATCTCTGAGCATAGTGTACGGAAATAAGTAATAGATGAAGTTTTGCAGGACCCTCCCCCCCTCTCACACCATGTGGCTGTAATGGATGAGGATGTTTGAGAGTGAAGTTATGGAGTGGCCTCACCCTCACACCCATGTGGCAGAGAACAGGAGCGTGACTCAAGAGGGTCACACACTGGCGGACCACCCTTCTGTTGGCAGTCACAGCCCAACAATGACGACATCCCTGGTGACACGCCCAAATTTTGGAATCAACAACCCCTTATGGCTGAGGCTGCATGCTGGTGTTCGTGGTGTTTAAGGGGAAAACCAAAGTGACTCGTAGGAATCATATGAAATCTATTTGAGTGAACATGAGGTCACGTGTTGTGGTGGTGAAGTGATGAATAGACCCGATACCAGCTGCTAAGCCTCTTTAATGGTCATGTTTTCATTGTGGAAAATGTTTGTCCTCGTGTTCATATTGAAAAAGTGATGACTGTGTCAAAAGTTATGAAAAATGTTATTTTAATCTTTTTTTTTTAACCCCCAGCCATAACTGCCCGTCATGGTCTCTTTCAAATATAATCCTGAAAGCACAGAGTCTCAACAAAAAAATGACTTATATGTTTCTAAAGGAGTGACCTGCTTTTTCAAATGTTCAGTGAATACGGATGGAGAGATTGTTCTTTAGTGGTTCTTAAAAGGTTTTGCTAAACACAAGAAAACTAATGAGCTTTCTAGCATAACAAAACGTTTTTCAAACAGTGAGTCACATACAGTAAAGTTCAAGCCCCGGATTTGACACACTCCACTGAGTACAACACAATAGAAGCAACCAAGTGGAAGAAAGAGACATTCTCTAACCAAGAGCCTGGTCCAGTTTTAAACACAGACATGGGAATCTTTATTAACATTTGTTTTATAACCTAACCCATTCAGTATTTCCTTTATAGTGTATTTACTGTTATGACACACATATACAAATGTGACCTTGCATCCGTCCTACCTTGTTCATTGTGGATCGCACATGCTCAGTGTCGGCCTGGGCCTGCAGCAGCTCTTGCCTCAGCTCCGTCAGCTCCACCTCCAGCCTGTCTCTCTCAGCGTGGGCTGTTTTCAGCAGGTTCTGCACCTCAGTGCTGTCACCGGCACTCTGCATGGCCTTCAACTCGCCGACCTTTTGCCTCTCAATGTCCACCTGCGCCTTCAGCCGACTGTTTTCCAGTCGGAGGCCGTCTGCCGTCGCCCTCTGCTCCTCAACGGCCTGAGTCGCCTGACCTCCGGCCTCTAGCTCTCTGTCCAGCTGGGCCTGCAGCCTCTCCATCTCCTCTCGGAGGCAGCGCACCTGGCCCTGGGCCTCCTGGTTCTCCTCCTCCAGAGCCCGAAGGCTGCCCGTCAGCTGCTGCTGGATGTCCACCAGCTTCTCCCGTTCGAAGCGCGAGCCCTCGACCAGCTCGCCGTACCTTTGCTCCAGCTCGGCCAGCCGAGGCCCCTGGCTGCCCAGCTCCTCCTCCCTCTGGGCCTGAGCTTGGGCTTGCTCCTGGAGTCGGCCGGCGATCGTCTCGTTCTTCTGGGCCAGCATCTCCAGGCGCTCTCTCTGCTGTTGAAGGGAGGTCTGCAGGAGGCGCTTCTCCTCGGCCAGACGCTCGTTCTCGGCCGTCAGCTCCTGCACCACTTGCTGCTGGTCGGCCAGCTCCTGCAGGGTGGCCTGCAGCTCCTCAGCCGTGCTGTGGTGGTTCTCCTCCATCTTGTGGATCTGTTCCGTCAGGCTCTTCACCGACGCGTCCTGCCCTCCTGCACTGGTTACGGCCTCCACTACGACGACTTCCCCACTGACACCGCTGCTCACCGACTCTGAACGAGACGGGATCTTCTCAAACTCGGAGGAGTCGGGTGATGGTGAGTCCTTGGTGACGTCAGAACTGGAAGAGACGGAGGCTTTGAGAGGACTGGCACTGTCCTGTTGCGGACTTAAGGAGTTGGAGTCTGAGGGCAGGCCGTTCACCAAAGGCTTGCAGGGGCTGCTTGAGTTTGAACTAGAGAGAGGAGAGGCGTCCACGCAGAGCAGCTTTTCCTTCAGTGCCTGGTTCTCCTCCCTCAGCGCAGCCAGCTCTCTCTGAAACTTCCCGTTCTTCTCCCTCAGGTCCCCGACCAGCACAAGGGCCTCCGCCACATGTTGCTGCTCTCGATCTGCTGCAGGCTCTTCCCATGACACAGAGCTGGGTGAGGTGGAAGAGGAAGCAGTGGAGGCTTTACCTTTGCAACACTGCAACTCCATCCTGAGATTGCTGATCTCCACGTCTTTGGCCTTGGCCTCAGCCAGCAGCTCTTTCACCTGGCACTCCAGAAGGCCCCTTTCCTGGCCCTCTGCATCTCCACGGGACTTAGTTGAACTGCGTGTCTGCTTTGCCAGGGTGGAGAGGCTGGAAGTGCTGGCACTAGAAACCATCTTCTTAGTGGAAGAGCTCCTAAGCTGGTCCCTCAGAGAGATGCGGTCTCTTGTTATGGAAGAAGGGATTTCTCGAGGAGCTGGGATACCAGACTTCTTGGCTGCTTGTGCACCTGCAACACAGATCAAAACAAAGGTCCATATTGAAACAGTGGTCAAGTAGCCATGAGATCAAATCAGCATTTGGCATAGAGCATCCACAAAGCAGTTGATGGAGCGGTCTGATCTAGAAACAAAGGTTCTCATTGCTTTCTTTATTCCAGCTACACAGACACTTCAGCAGACTGACTCTGTCTCTATCACGAGGCATAAAGCCTTTATAAACGTTTATTAACATAACATATGTGACTGTCAATACATACAAGTTAAAATATTGAAACCTTTTCAATTAGTATAAATAATAACCATAACCTAGATTCACTACATCAGCAATAGAAAAGGGAAATATTACTACAATACATGCAAACTTTACAAAAACAATGTAAGATAAATCTTATTGGCATTAAGATTCTTCTGGATGAAAATGGTGATGTTGATTGAACACAGATTCCGGTTTACAGCCAGGAAAATAAAAGTTTAGCCCCATGACCTTGGAAAGAGAAGGTCAACAGAATCAGCGTACAGACATACTGGGACTATGGACGTGTTAACATCACGTAATGACACTTTTGAATGAATTGAATGGACAGTGTGTCACATTCAGATGCTCGCATTATTCAGCAGTTTTATGCTGCTGGTCACTGTACCCTATTCACATATTGTTCTCAGCTCGGACAACAGAACATCTGCCCGGCACTGTCTGTCTGTGGTCATTCATGGCTGCAGCGGAGCTCAACTGTGGCATTTCAAAAGGCATCAGCGTGGGTCGCTGGCACGAGCCCTTTTTTTCCAGACCCCTCTCAGATATGGAGAGTATTTAGTGCCGTCCAGCGTGAGCAGGGTGCCGCCTGAAAACGTTTTATTGTTTATTTTCCAATCATCAGCAAACGGCGATGCCGACACAAGAGGGTCGCTTGTTTCAAAAGGATGACAAAGGTCCCCGTGCACGTGGAGCGCTCAGGCACGAGTCACTCTACGCAGTGCACACACAAAGACGGCCCTGTGTCCCTCACATGCAGACATTATCATCATCGTCAAACCCACGGAGCCGAGGCTAGACAGACGGCCTGTGTGCGGAGATAGACAGCGCATCACCCTGAGCGGCTCATGCACACATTTACAGCACACACAAACACACACTAAATCCACAAACAAATGGCCTAGTTTGGGATGGAAATCCTTTCCCCCTGTGGGTTCTTTAAGTACTCTGCCATTGACAGGCAATTTGCACCGACTACCCCCTTATTGAATAAACTAGCAACTGTGGCAGGAGCTGCCAACACTGGCACAACTAGCGGGGTACAAAGCCGTTTAACATTCCCGGGGTGTGCAGCTGCGGTTGAAAACGTTAGGTGGACTTGCCAATGATAGATGTTGAGTAAACATTTAAGGTTGAGATTTTAATGAAAAGGCAGGGAGTAAAATGAATAGTGGCAGAATAACACGCAGGTCTGTCAGTTCTGAATGTCAGTGAGATTAGGCTCTCTTTAAAAAAGAACTGCTGTCATGTAAAATTCATATTACCAAAAGCAGCGATTCGTCCTATCAGTGAGACGAATGTGCTGCTGGACGGAGCCGCACTTGACAAGGATCCAGCGTGTCGTTAAACATCTACAGTCACTCTTCTGTGCACTTCACAGGAGGATGAAGCCAAGACTGACAGAATGAGGACAACGTGCACTTCAGAATGATGTACTGTCACATGGAAGATGTTAACAACAGATCAGCACCGTGTGTTATAAAGGACTATTTACAAGTATGCACCACTGGAGGCCTCATCCAGACAGGGCAGCAGAAGAATGACACAGCTCACAGATATTTCATGGCCACTTGTCATATTCTCTTTGGAGGTGTCAATAAAAGGACAGGGACAATAGGTCCTTAGGAGGGGAAGAGAGAGAAGAGAGAGAAAGAGAGGAGATGTGATTAAGATCAGTCCATTCCCACGAGGATGAGTGGGACTGCAGTACAACCTTTCTTTGCTGTTCCTTCATATTTTGTTTTCCTCTTGCGCTCTTATTGAATAAAACCCAGATGGAGAGAGCATGAACTCACTCATCTTTAGATGGCCGACCCCTTTAACCATGACATCACCACAGCTGCTTCATGTGCACAGAGCAATGACACCAGACTCGATGCCAGGAGTCAACACAGACAGAAGGATCCTGAAGAGGAAGAAACCGCTACTAGAACACAGCCTCAGATAGTGAGAGGATCTCTATATTACTGGGATAAAGATCATAAAAACATAAATTCCACAGCTAGCTATGACAACATTATTTGACCTGGAGCTGATGTTGGCCACTGGCGCTGTCATTGCAGCAGTGTGTCTCTCGTAGATAACTAGCACGAGGCCCAGTTAAACAACCCGTTTCCAAGACCAACACAGCGGCTAAACAATGTTTATTATTTCAATTTTCAAGTGCCCACATTGACAGACGAAGAGCCGACAATAGACACGGCTCTGACATGACACCAGAAACAGTCGCTTAAATGTATTTGACAACCATTTAGAAGAATCGAAAATAAAGATGATGCTGGATCGAAGAGGGGAGAAAGAGCGACAGAAGCGTTTCCCTTCCTCTCGTCCCTGAAAGAGGCAATCAACCTGCTGCTCAGTGGCTCCTATGAAGTATGAGAGTGACGCTTACATCACTCACGGCTTAATGGCTTCAGGAATGGAGAGAGGAGTAAAGCTTCTAATGAAATGTCCACCGCACCATAAAGCTCACAAACTGCATCACAGGAGTGTGACTGTTCAGCCAAGTCAGTTTTAATTTGCGGAAATCTGGATGCTTTTTTTTGCGTTGAAGAGGGCACAATAACTACATTTATTCATGGTCTTCACAGAAAATGACTTCTTCTAGCTGTGCAAATCTTTCTTTTATAAATCAAAAGTAAAATTTCCAATTCCAAGGTGGTTAAGAGTTAGCTTAGTCCTAATTTAGTGCTGTCTTTGGTGCAGGCCGGCTCAGGTCCAGGACCATTTATAGCTTAACTCTGAGAAGCACTCAATCTGTGAAAAGGAGGCGAGTGGGCAGTTAACTGGCTCACGCTGGAGCTTTTCTTCCTCTCACAAGGAATAAATCCTCCAGCAGTCAGAGGACTCCAGCTCCAAAGAGCAAACACCATCTAACACCAGTTGATGGAGGAAGAGAAGAAAGTCATTCCCAATGAGAGAAAACAACACAGATAAGTCTTTTCTTATATTCAATATCTCAGGAACAGTTTCACACAAAAGAAAAGTCATTGCTGACATTCAAGGAGACTCTTCAGGCAGTTTAAAGACTTTCTGACAGCTGTAACTAAAATCACCTCCTGCTGGTTGTATGTTTTCACCAACCAGTCAGTTTACATCCATGTCCGTTCAAAATGTCTACTTAAACTTATCAGACATTTGTATGGAATTGTAATAATTAGCATTTTGATTATGAAGTGTTGTGTGACGTCACCGTGACCTTTAACCACTAGAATCTAAAGAATCTAATCCATTTAATCTCCAGTTCAACTGGACGTTTGTTTCACATTTCTCATTCATGAGAATCACAGAGACCTTGACCTTTAAACCCCAAAATCTAATCAGTTCATCCTTTCCTCCAGCTGGACGTTTTATGCCAAGTTTTTTAAAAAAAACAACAGACGACTGGGCCAACAACCCGAAAAGATGACGTCTCAAGCCACGGATGTCTCCGGTTCAGACGAATACCAAACCTGATTAAGGAGACGGAGCACATGAAATGATTGTGTTGTTTACATTTTATCGAAGTCTTCCAGTCCTCCAAAGCAGTCAGTTGTTCCACGGGAAGTCAGCTCCCCGATCCCAGTAACGCACTGTGCTGGCTCCTTTCTTCCTAATGAAGATAAGCTTTCAAATCACAGCAGGAGCCGTGTGGCTGGACGCCGTCCAGCACCAGCCGGTTAACTGCGGCCGGCCGGCCTGCCAGCCAATCGGGTGACAGAGTGCATTGTGAGCAGAGTGCACAGAGTCTTCAATTAAGAGAACAGTAGGGTCGCGGGTGAGGAGGAGTCACGATGAATTAATGGGCAAGTGTCAGAGAGTTGGCACCTGAAATGACGCACCGGCTTGGTCATCCTCACAAACAAAGCTCTGGCTGGGAATCTCTCGCCGCCTTCCCTTCGGTGTTGCAGGAAGTGTGGTGTGCAGTTTGTCAGTCAGGTGGAAACAGAGAGGAGAGACAGAAACGCAGTCTGTGCTTCTGGCCCTTCCTGTTGTCCCGCTATCAGGGCATGAAATAGGTCAACAGGCGCCCATCAGTCAGGCGCTGGGGCTCGGAGGCATTCCTTTCCTCTTACTGGAGGGGCAGATAGACAGAAGCGAGGCTCCATGGCTGCCACAGTGACTGAGCAGAGATTAGCCTGGATGGTAAGCTGCATCGCAACCTCCCAATACACCACTGAGAACCATGACGACACCACTTGTCGGGGCTAAAAAAAGGATTTTGCACATCTTTAAAAACAAAATGCCCAAGTTGGATAAATGACGGGTTTGTAATAAAGATAACATGTTTTGTGATTACATTGTTTGCACAATATTTAAGATAAAAACAGCTCTGTTCCACTCCTGGAGATGACATCACATGCAACATGATGATTGAATAAGCAAACAGTACAAACAATATGAAACCAGGGTAATCTAAATTACTGTAAGAGCTGTGTTTGCACTAGTCAGCTGTGTAAACCAGATATACTGAACTATATCATAAACCTGCAGAGATTCCCTGTCTAGACAACGCAGAGGATTTGAATGGTTAATTGCACTAGGGAAAACTTCTTCATAGAATCAAAGGGTTACAGATCAAAACTCACCTTCGGCTTTATGTTTAACATTCATTGGAAGAAGAGTCTGCTGTGACTTTCACACCCATAAAAAGTGATTCTATTTTATTTTGTCAGCTAAACCATGAATGACTTGGCTAGTTGTTTTTTGTACATTAAATAAACTGCAAAAGATATTTCCCATCATCATAATGGAGGTGCATCACTGCAAAACCTTTAGCAAATCAAAGGAGGGTTTTGGTTGTGGCGAGGTCATGAAGAGGCTGGATATTATGAAAAGGCAGGAGGAAAGGTTTAAGAAATCATTAAGCATTGACTGGCTGTGACTAATGTCGACTGACTAATGTGCAGAAGATACACATGATATGTTCATGAGTCTTGAGTCATTACTGTGTCTGGCTTGTCAGCAGGAGGCGTGTTGATCAATCAGGCATACAACTGACAGGCAAAGCCCTCGCCCTGCCTTTACAAAAAGAGACTTCACTGTGTGTTAAAGCTGAGATGTTTGTTTCTGCCTGAGCAGTGAGCAGCTCTGTGCCTCCTCTGCAGCACAGCATGAAAGTGCAGCATGAGAGCGGCGGGAGCGAGCCGCAGAGGGCTACTTGGCCGGGGTTCTTTGGCTCCTTTAATCATTTTGATTGAATCATTTCAACTGGCCCGCATGCTCAGACTTTTAACACAGCATCCGTATGCTGATCCCCTCCGCTTTACACTACGTACGGAGCCAATACCCTACAGAGATATCCAATAGCCGGCCAACTGAGAGAGAGAATCTTTCTTTATGCTCCAAATGGAAAACCGTTTAAGACTGACGGAATAATAGTATGCCATTTTACATGATTGCAGGTTTATAGGATCAGTGTGTGTGATGGGTAACAGGTTGCACTGGAGTATTGCTGAACATAGTTTTAAGCTGCTGATGATTTTAGACCTTTGGAATAAATGTTATAAGACTTGGGATGTATTAAACTGTAATCTACTTTCCTGGATTGACCACAAAAAGGATTAAAAACAAAAACATATTCTGGAGAAATATTAAGCCGCAAATAGGGTTTTGAAAAAAAGACACCAGTTTCTAATGTCAGGCAACTCTTGGGCACTGGGACTCCCTTTCCACAGCTTCAACCAACCAACCGCCTCTACAGAAGGGCCCAGTCAAACCAGTATTTAGATCATTTCAGACAAGGCAAAGTAAATTCATGCGTTGCTTTCAAAGCACAGTAAGTTCTGCTGGGCCAAATTTGAGAGTGACTGGACAAAGACGCACAATGAACAGGATGACACTCAGTATCTCCAACGTCACGCTCAGAGAGTCATAGTGAGCTGGACGGCAGACAGCAGAAGCTACATCCATAGAAAGAGCATGTTTACTGTTCCCAGAGTGAGGACGAGCCACAGCCAGCTGCAGAAAGACACACAAACCATATCAGGACGATTTGGATTGCACTGAACACACGATCACAGGCGTACTGGTCAAATCCAACTTGAGTGTTTTTTGTGATGTCAACTTTATGCACTTATTGCTAAACCACATATTAGAGAATTTATGAGCTTAGCCTACAATATACCAACTTTGATGTCTAAGCTATAGTCTCCAGCTGCATAAGCAAGACATTTAAACACACGCCTCCTTCTGCAAACACAAAGCTCTGTGGAAAGGCCGGTGTGTTTACTGTACCAACTGTTAACTGTACCATGGAAAGTATGACTGATGTGACTTCCTCACAGTGTCCCAGTTATCAGTTTGGACAAACTTGCTTCCTCCTGTTGAATCCCTCCTCTACGTCAATTAGCTCTGACATGGTGCCGAGATAGCACAATAAAATACGTATTTCCACGTTCTGTCCTGTTGCTCACAGTGGGGGGGAAGTCTGCTCGTTTTTGATCATATTTGCCGTGTCATAAAAGCTGCAAGAAGCCACGATGTCACCGAGCTTCTAAAGCCAGCAGCTTCCTGTCTCAGCAGGCTAAATATACTGAAGTGGCACTTATCTGGGCTAGGAAGCAGGAACCAATACAAGTCACCTTTAAAAAGACCCTGCACACTCACTGAGGTGTTTCCGGTTGCTTGTTGTCGGCTGGCGCTGTGAGGGTCACCAAACACAATGCACCACTTAATGACAAAGGCATTAGTTTATTTTCCTCGCACTCAAATGCATCAAAGCTGACTGGAAAGCCGGGAAGACTTTAGATTTACATTTCATTTTGCAGTCATATTAAATTTGAACATCTCATCTGAGGTGAGCTGGGTTAGTTGTCTCAACTAACTCAATACAAAATGAGAGTGTAATGTGAAACAAAAAGATACCCGACCAGTATATAAATACATTTAAAAAAAAACTATGTGTAAAGTATGTAACATTTTCCATTTAAGACCGTGTGAAAGTCACGAGAAGCTATTTTACCTCACTACACAAACATGTTTAGCTTTCCTTTAGTCCAGGGCCAGAATGGGTGCAGCTGTCTGAGTTGTAGGCCTGAAAATAGACCCACTGTTATTGGACAATATATTACTGATAATTCATCAACAGCCGACAACAGCTGAGCCGCAGGCTCTGGCCCGGGCCGCTCTCCCGCTGAGCCGGTGAGGAGACAGGAAGGCTCGGCGTAGTAGCCTCCACTGTAATTTGGTTCTGATAACGACCTCCTTATCACTGCAGCAGACAGATTACTCCTTAGCCTGCCACTTCAGAGATAACACCATCAATCAACTCTCAACGAGTTCCTCCCGTTCCCACATTTCAGTCCTTACTTCCAGCACCAGAACTGTTATTCTACTTTCCGAGCCCAAAGTCCGACAAACCTCAGCTAGCTTTACCATCTGGGTGGAAGGTGAGCTTGTGTAAAGAGTTAAATATAGATATATCAAACAATGAACTACTGATTCATGAGGAGGCTTTAAGCATCTGTATGTTTCCTACTATACTTCAACAGAGCCTTGTAAAAAATAGATTCAACGGCTTCCTCTTTACTCTCTTGGATCTATAGCTGCATGTATTAGGCAGGCATAATGAAAAATCAAGCCATTTGACGATCAATTCTCATTTTCTATAGAGGCTCCATTGAGAAAATGGAGAGCGCTAATTTATATGAAGAAGGACTCGCTCAATGCATAATATTGCTGACTGGTTCATTTCATAATGAGGCTCATGTGGGAAGTTGGAGCGAGGATCCTGAAGGACTGTACCAAGCAGAGCTGAATTACTTCTCATAGCCTGGAGAAGAACGTGATTGATTACAGGGAGTGCGACTGTTCTTTTCCTGGCTGAGCAAACATTTTACTCTGACTCATTACATTTTCTATCCCACATGCTTCCACATACCACCTATCTAGAACAATCTCTGAATTATTATGTGCACCAAGAATGTTCATCGACAAGCGACCCAATTTGGCTTAGAACCTAAAGTAAAGTAGTGAGATTTAAAGGTGTAAATATTATCCTCCTGTGTTCATACTTTTTGACTCAACAATCTTTTGTTTTGTGTATGATGCATTTAATGTGCACTGTGTGTGTGTGTGTGTGTGTCTGGAGAGGAAACTGGGAGCTAATCTTTTCAAGCATGCAGCAGCTTGCTGCCATTGCCTTCCAGTATGAGCCGACTGTGCTCTATCTTTAAGCAACACACGCTACGGCTATGAAGTGATGCAGCTTAACATCCACTACTGATAAAATACTCTATTTTGCATTGTGTGTGTGTTCGTGTGTGTGTGTGTGCGTGTCCGTGCCTGTTGCCCTAGCAAGGTTTTTCACATATAAGATGCAAATATTGGTTTTGTTAAAGAAAGTCAGAGAGTTACAGACAAGAAGGAGCCTGGTTGTCTTCCATTGAGCGGGAATTTTTTGCTGAATGCAGTTCAGAGGGACTTTGAAACGAATCTGACTGAAGCGCAGTGAGCTCGGGGCAGTGGAGTGATGCAAGCGTGAGACTGATGATACCATCTCCTTTGACAGGTTCCCTCATGCTTACTGTCAGGCAAATCTCACTCAGCACCCCCCCACACAATATCTACACCCAGGTGCAAACATGCAAAAACAGAAACACAAGACATAAGTTGAGTAATTGCACAAGAAGTGTGGACACGCTTTCACAAATAATGGCACGAGAACAGAGCAAAATGCAAAAAAAAACAAACTTGCAGCGCATTTAAAGAGCTTCATAACTCCAGGGCACTACTCGCCAGTCAGTGCTCGCCTCGTTGGTATTCATTAGTCAGGGCTTGTCGCGTCAGATGTACTCTGACATGACATGACAAAAGATGATCTCATAATCTCTTTTGTATTTAGCAAATGCGTGCCTCTGTCGTTTACATCCACTGACAAAGACGGACAAAGACAAAGAGGGATAAGTGATGCTGAGGCACGCAGCCAAACAACAGAAGCAGACCTGATTCCGTTTCCTCCTGTCTCCCCGCCTGGTTCCCCATGTTGGTCCGCTCTGCGACTCCCACTCTCCACACCGGGGCGGACTAATCCAAGAATCCGTGGCTGCGGGGGGAGAGGTGTGTGTGTGTGTGTGTGTGTTGGAGTGTCGGGGTTGCTGGCTCTGTTCAGCGCCCACAACCAGCGCCGGTCAGTCACATGGAGAGGAGACCGACATACAATTCTTCTAATTCTTCCCTCCTACTGGTCTTCTTTTCTCTTCTCCACTCCTTCCCAGGACTGCGTGGGTGACTGTGTGTATGCATGTGTGAGGAGGCAGGCTGCGTGTCCCGTCAGAGTGACTGCGAGTGTGTGTGAATGTGTGAATGTGTGCGAGTGTGCGTGTCCTCCAGAACAGTGACAGTATGTCACACTGGCGGGCGGGCAGCGTCGTGTGCACTTCATTATTGCTGTGATGACTGGAATCAGCTCAGAGGGGGAGTGGCTTACCAGGGCAAACACACACACACACACACACACACACATTAACACACGTCCTCCCACTGCTGCCCGCCAGTTTACTCTCATCAATACCAGTTGAACAATGGTGGGATGAACCGACCCTCTCACTGGTACTGAAAAGACAAGTGAGTATAAGAGAGCGAGAGAGAGAGAGAGAGCGAGGGTTGAGGGATGAAGGAAGGAAAGAGGAGCAGGAAGAAAGGAAAAGCACTATTTGTATTTTTGGCAGAGGGCGACAGTGCAGCTCTTGTCTCTTCTTGCTGAGGGATTTTGCAGACAGGGACCTCACACTAAGTCTCCTGCAAAAATCACAACTACACTTTCCCATCAACAGTCTCCATAAATCGGGGAAGGAGATGCTGGTCTCGGGGATAAGAGGCCACCACGGGCTTGCAGCCCCATTTTTCTCTACAGTTCACCCAGCAGGGAACAATAGCGAGTGTGTATGTGAGTGTGCCGACATATGTATGGAGATGGGGTGAGGCTTGTTTTTTTCCTGTCATTTCTCATTCACAATGTATGCACGTGTTAAAGATTTATGATAGCACGAGCTGCATGGAGAAACCAAGTTGGAAGGAAGAATGACTTCATCGTCAGTTGCTCTGGTCTCTTTTTTTTTTGGTGTCCCCAATCTTCATTGTTGTGTTATGTGTAATGCGTAATGTGCAACTATCGGGCTATTATTACGAAGACCTCTTGTAACAACGAAGACCAAAGCTACTCCTCCACACGACACATTTCTGTCATTAATTAATAAACAAAGAGAATTTTAATTGTTCTATGGGCCAAACTAAATCTACATCAGAGTTTACCCAGTTACAAGAAAACAGCTGGCATAGATTGCAGTTGAAAATTAGCCAAGATGAAATGGTAATGAATGTCCCTGTAACTTTTAACTGTGAAAATAAACAGACAAGGATCAAAACCACACAAACTGTTCAAAAGAACAGCGACTTAAGGAACCAAAAGATGTCTTTATTTACACCCTACTGAGGAGAAACAATGATAGCTTACTGTAAATAATGATAGCTTCCAGTGATTCAACCAGACTGCACTGAGTCACGTTATCTGAGCGTCTACAAAACAGAACGTTACGAACTGTTAGCCAGGAGCACAGCTCTGCAGAATGAACCGTTTATCAGATATCAAGCTTCATCTCAACTGCATCATCATTTTTTAAAACCATACTTGACACAGATACGCAGTGATATTTTTAGTAGGATGAGCATCTCCGTTGCATAAGCTCGGCGCTACCATGAAATGTCCTTCGTGTCCACTGCTGAAAAGACCCGTGAGAATATAAATGAATAAGCAGAACGTCAAAGCAAAAGGCATTTAAAGTGGTAGCTGCGATGTGAAGAAAGAAATATCCCTCGTAGCTGAGGAAAGTCATGTCTGCTGCAGGATTCTGCCCACGTCAGGTCAAATATTCAACCCTTTGATACAATATTGTACACAGCCGCATTCAAGCCTTTTTATATCTTATGAATATTGCATAAACTGTTGGTACATTTCCCTTCTTCCTTAATACTCTCCGCTCTCCTCGTCTCGGAGCGGCACATTTACCTTGGTAAACAAACATGCCTCTAATCCAGCTAAGAATGTTCTCCTCACTGTAGGACGTCCATCTCTGTGAGCCCAAACAGGCCTCTTTCCGGATCTGGCAGGACCGTTTCTCTCCGTTGTGCATCTTTTGGGGACATGCTGAGGTCACGAGCTTCTCATAAGAGGAGTTTCAAACCTGTTGCCAAAACTCTGATCAACAACCCTAAAAGGGGCCAGGTGTGTTTATGTCAAGGTTGATGCCAGATGCGTAGATACAGTGGAGTAAAGCTATCCCCTCCGGATATCATCCCTTTTACACTGTCTAATAAACGGAGGTTGCACAATCATACTGTATGTATTGTAGTGTGTAACGTATGGGGGACATACAAGGTAAAGTATGAGGGACATACAAGATAAAGTATGGGGGACATAGGAGATAAAGTATGAGGGACATACAAGATAAAGTATTAGGGACATAGAAGGTAAAGTATGGGGGACATACAAGATAAAGTATGGGGGACATAGGAGATAAAGTATGAGGGACATACAAGATAAAGTATTAGGGACATAGAAGGTAAAGTATGGGGGACATACAAGATAAAGTATGGGGGACATAGGAGATAAAGTATGAGGGACATACAAGATAAAGTATTAGGGACATAGAAGGTAAAGTATGGGGGACATACAAGGTAAAGTATGGGGGACCTACAAGGCACAGGTGTGAATCATTTTGCATACTTATTTGTGTGTGTCCATCTTCATGTACACGCCTGTATGTCTTTCTACTGCCCGTGTCAGTTTGGGTCTGTCATGGCTGAGTGCTTATGCAGGCTGAGGTGTTCCTGTGGACTGAGGCGTGTTTGATTAATTCATCTGACAGATATGAGGAGCTCAAGGACTTTTCTTTCTCTTTCTCTCTCTGTCTCTCTCTCTCTCCTGCCTCCAAAACACAGACAGACAGACAGACAGACAGACAGACAGACAGACAGACAGACAGACAGACAGACAGACAGACAGACAGGGCCCTGCTGGGACCGCATGTTACGGCTGAGTCTGGTGTCTGGTGCATAGTAAAGTGCACACGTGCACACACCATAATAGTTAGAGCACACCCCTCTGCTCTGCTTCTCCTTACTGATGACTATCAACTAAGGTCAAGTGACACTTGCATCGTTCATCCATCTTCCTTGCAAATTGGTGCCATGAAGGAAATGATATGAGCTGATTGACAGAGAGCAGAAAGTCATAGTCCGTCTGGTGTCGCTGGCAAACTTCTCATGTGGCAAACAATCTAAGAGAAACTTCCTGTCCCTCACTCAGGGACAGCAGACCTTTCTGGTTGTTAACGAAAAGAACGTCCTGCGTCTGACTGATGGCTTTTTGGGGAATGACACATGGTTTTAAAATCTTCAGCATGCAGTTTTTTGGCATTCAACCATAGCAACAACAAAAAAGCATGAAATGCATTTGATTCAGAGTTTAGTAAACAGCATGCAACAACTTTCCTTGTTGTCATCATGACAACAATACTGTTGGTAGAGAGCCCAACGACACATTATCTCTGCACGTCCCTACTCTATGTTTACAACCAAGTGGAATGTCACTCACAGGTGAGCGGGACAGAAAAAGTAAGGCTTTGACCTAAGAGAGCATGATGCTTCTTGGTAAAGCTGAGCTCTTCCTGTTCATTCACTTTAATTGTTTTGCAGAGGAAGATTTATGAAGTGACAGTTTTTCGCTGACACATTATCGCTCAAAACCAGCATGCAGCCGAGACAGTGGAACTGGCAGCTGCACATGTTTTAGATCTGCAAGCTCTTGTCAAAGACTGAACATGTTTGTTCTCAACTTGAAGACAGAAAGTGATACTACAAGGATACACAAGTGGAACGAGGAATACATGATGAAATAAGGCAAAAGACAATATGATTAGAGCACAGCAGATTTCTGTCTGGCTCAACCAGAAAATACAGAGAGTCACAAACATTAAAATGGTTCCTTTTAGGTCCCAATTGAATTTAGCATGATACACGTTTGTCCTTTTTTATGATTTTGTATCCTATATCCAAGGATGATCACAAAGAGTACTGTAAAGCTATAGATTGATATCTCCCATGATAGTCATTAAACTCAATCATCTGAGGCACAACTACTGAAACAACCGGTTTGGGCCTTAAAGGTGGATTTTAAACATTAAAGTCGGTTGATAGATCTTGGGGGGTACAATCACAAATGTGAAAAAAAGTTGTACAAAGCCTTTTGTTGAGGGGAGCTAAACAATATCTGGTACATTTACTAAAGTGATGTCACTTGAGTCAGCGGTGGGAGCTGAAGACTAAAAATGAAAGAAATGTGGGTGTGTGGAGAAAGAAAGAAGTTAATGTTACAGATATCTGAAACCTGCTCCTCCTCTGTGCTAGAGGCTGGAGGCTACATTAGCTGCTGCTAGCATAGCCCAATCTCAATCAAGAGTTTGACGATGTTACACTAATGCAATGCCAAATCTGTACATCCCTCCCTTCATTCTCCGTGACAGGCAAAGGTGGTTGGAAATTGCTCCAGAGGGTGAAGTATCTGAAGCAGTACTTTAGTGAATCAGACAAGGAAAAGACTCACTGGAAGACACTTATGTGAAACTCAACTCCCCAAACCCAAACGTTAACGATCAATGTGAACGCATCGAAGTGCCCATTTGTAAAGTTATGCCCTGCAGTCACCCCCGCCCACCACGCTTGTTATTTATAGAGCAGGACAGCGTTATCTCCTTCTGTCTCTTCGCCTTGCACACCCCACAGGGACTTCTCTCCAAGTGAAAGCTCTACTGAATTATTGATGAGGCGTTTTAAATAAGTCATCAGGAGGAGGCTGGGTTTTAACCCGTTGTCTGACAGCACGGTAGAGTTGGTTAAGTGCCAAGTGGGATAGGAGGAGGGACTCCATTAGCAAAAATAACAGTTTTGACTCATTAGCACAGCCTGCTGTGAGGGCAGATGAGGGTGGGGTCAAACTGTCAGCCAGCTGACCCTTTTAGCCAATACTGTGTGTGTGTGTGTGTGTGTGTGTGTGTGTGTGTGTGTGTGTGTGTGTGTGTGTGTGTTGTCCCATGAACGTTATTTTGCAAGGGTCCCCTGCTGTTTTACAGCCTTTTTGCCTCCTGTGATCCGATTGCATTCTACTAACGGCTAATAAATGTACAGCTTCCAGGCTTGAATCTAGTGAATCTAGAGTAAAATTATATTATAGATCATTGTAATTATTTTAGCTTTCTTGCTTGATTACATCCATGAAAATCCAATTTCATGACCGAAGACGGACTGTTGCTTCTTCTCATGGATGTTCCCGTGAGGGATCTCCACAGTGCATCATGTATTTCCATCTAGTTGCCACCCTATAGGCTTAGACAATACAAAACTTAAACCAGATTTTATGATCGTCATATTTTGATTTGCTTTTGCGCCAGATGATGAAACAGGTATACACCCGGAGATGCGAACACAGGCCCATAGAAAGGGTCATACCGCTGTACAAAACCTTCTTGCTGTGAGGTGGCAGTGCAAAGCACTGCACCAACATGCCGGACAATTGAACAAATTTAAATTTGACAAAATGTAGAATAACGTGTCGTCAGCTCCTCACAGTGCTGCAGTTTCAAAATCACACAAGGATGCTATATTGCTTGTGTCTTTGCCCTGTATGCACAGATTCTCAGGCACATCTGACCCAGTTTAGATTTTTACTTCTTTTTTTTAACCTAATAAATGATGCATCTTGCCACTGCGGTCCTCATTGGCAATGATTAGCTAAATAAAATGTCCATTTACAGTTTGAAACAAGATACAAAACTGAAGTACATGTTGTTGTGCATTGCTTAACAACCCTGATACTACACTCAAAGGATGCTTTCACCACTTACTTAGGATTGTGTCACGCGTGCACCGTACTAGTCACAAAACGTACTGCGAAGTCGACCTGCGAAAAGACTAAATTACTGCCTGACGGGTATGATGACAGTTCTGCTGCAGTGTGCCTTAGAGTAAGAGAGTAAGTCCCGATTGCACCTAGTCAGTGTGTAATATCACACATTGACTCGGGAGAAGCCTGATCTGTTCATGAGCAACATGACGACACTGATGAGTGACAATATCACCAAGAAAAGCCTGAAGACGCATCTCAGAATTCAAGTGAATGTGTTTTTCCCAAAATGTCATAGAGCAAACACTGAATTTTGTTATCCTCGCTTCACCCAAAAACAGATTTTACTTCAGAGACTTCCCGTCCACATCAATAAATGCTAACCCTCGAGACGTTTCAGAGCATTACAGCTCAACATCAATGAGTTCAAAATACCACAGATCACCAACCCAATCTATATTCAAATCATGGCATTTCCTCGTGTGTGGATATTTCAGCAGAACGCTCAGTGGCTATGGATTGAGAGCACGAGGCTAAACGATGATTTTCCCGGCTTGCACGCATAGTTAACCACTGCTGCTCTTTCAGGTGTCAGATTTGATTTTCCACTTGCTGATTAGCTTGATTTTGAGACCTGTTTGACATGTCTGTCGTCATATGTCTTGCTGTGCACTGATGTGGAGAGTCCCAGCCCAGGTGCAGAACAATACAGCTGGCTTTATGAGAACAGTATTTAGATTAGCCATGCTTGATCAAACCATCACTTTATCTTTATTTGAGCACATAATAAAATAAAGTATTGGTTTCTTCTGAAGCTAAAGAGCAGAGAACAGTCGGACTGATGACTTTATTTATTTCGATCAGTGATGGCAAACACCTAAGTGTATTTGACATGAAGAACAAAGGATGCCACAACATAACAGCATCACAACTCTGCCCTGTTTGTAAGATTTTTTACCTAGAACGTTATATATTATTAATATTCTCTAGTTGGCTAGCGGAGATTAGCTTGTCAAAATAGTGCATAATAAGTATGTGGAGAGTAATGAATGTATCATGAACAGCGCATCAAAATGTGATATGTTCTTTTCCTCGTGTGTAAAAACACTTAGAGCCCAATCCAATGAAAGCTGGCTGAAATCATGGTCTAATTGAGTTTGAAGAACCGAGAGCCTCACTTGGCCTTGGTTGCTCAGCTCCTCTGGAGTCTTTTGTCGAGGAGAATTCACTTATCTTTCCTTCAGCTCAACAACCCTTTGAAGGAGGATTTCACAACAGCACAGCATCTACACAACGTGTAGGTGGGCAACCAAAACAAAGACAGCTATCTCCTCTCACGGAGGATTGTCCAATGATGTGGGATCAACATTAATTACTGCAAACAAATCCCTGTCATCATCCACCACCATATTCCTCCTATGTGTAATACATGTTTTGCTATCAGGTTTATTTGTTATTTGTTGTTTGTGGAGAGAGAAGGAGAGCAATTTAAGAGACATTACAATTTATTCTTTTGTGAAGAAGAGCCATTTACACAAGACAAGGAATGATTCAAGTGGCATGAAAGGCCTGGATAAGTTTTTTTAAGTCAAACCCAAATGTAGATGCTCATAGGGAAAGCTTCTGTTGGCAAGACCAAAACACGGTTATGCCACCAGCTGCTGTTGTAACATTGCAGACTAACAACATTGCAACAATCCATGCAAACACTTTTCCCCCTGTCCTCCTGGGTAGTTTCACCCGGCACACACCATTCCTCTGTCACCCCCCACACTCCGCATGCCCAATAAACCCAAGAAAAGACAATCGCACATTCACAAGAACAAAGGTATTGTCAGACACTGCGGTTAAAAGGGCTCCTCCCCCAAATGTGAGTGGCCGAAGTCATTAGCCACCCTGTGCTAACGAGCCGTCATCTGAGAGTGAAGAAGACTATGAAGACAGAGGAAGAGTCCCCGCTTTACATTCTGGTCAGTATGAAGGCACCACAGATTGGAAAGATTGTATAAACTGGTTTGAGAGTTGTGCTAACGCTAATCGCTGGTCAGAAAAGACAACGGCTGTCCAGTGTAAGTCCTGCTTGGTGGCTACAGCAAAGGCAAGCATCCACAGAAAAGCCACGGTCTTCTCAGTGCTGCTGCTTGGAGGAGGGGATGGAGACGCTGCAGTGGCCATTGAACTGACGGTGCAGAAACTGGGCGAGGCTCTTCATGTTTTAGGAGACGACGTATATGCAAAACTTGTACTTAGCTTCGAGCGTCAAAACTGTAGGGAATGCAGAAATTGTACAGAAAACTGCTAGAACAGCACTTCACACTCTGTCTCAAGCTCATGACACTGTCTGTCGCCATGGAAGCTCCAAGGAGGCAGCGTCATACGTCAAAAGATTCATGCAACCGGGAGCACTCAGGAGGGAAGTGAGTGGTTCTGGTAGCCGGCCCGCCTCTGGACTCTGCCACAGTTACTTTGGCCCCTGAGCACATGCAGCATCTCCAGGAGGGAAGTTAAATTTGCTGCAGATCGCCACATTAGAGCTCAGATTAAGTCTGCCACTCAACGCAACAATAACAATAAACATAGTTCATTGTAACGTGCAAGCCAAGGCATGGATTTCTTATGACAACTTAAGACAATAGATTAGCTACTTGCCCACTTAATTTAGCTGTTGTTAAATAGCAACAAGCCAGGTGCCGTTGGTCTTTTCTCAACATTGTGGATGTAACTTTCATCAGTTGCTGTATCCCTTTGTTTGAACTCTCTTGAGATCTTTACAGACTTAGCTGAGGAGCACAAGTCAAATGTTTGGACCACTTCATCAAAGCCAGCCGTCTGATTTGTTTCCAGGAGATTCCTTTCCATGCTGTTCCCTAAATGAGCACAATGTAAGAGCACACCTTGGTGCGGGCGAGATCTTGTGATTGGTTTAAAACATTTGATGGGCTACAGATAAATCCCTGTTGAAGGAGAGTCTCAAAAAAATGTAGTGAAGCTCACACGAGTCATGACAAGCTGTTTGTAAATGCAGGTTAAACAGTTTATATGTAACTTTAAGTAAATTTAAATGCATGCATATGTGGATATATAATTTATTTAAAACGAGAAATATTTGTATATGGATCAGAAACACTTTTGTGAAGCGAGTCATAATACATTTATTATTTGTAAAGCACAAAAGAGAGACTGATCTGACCCCAAAGCACCTCCAACATAATTTCTCTCTCTTATCCTAGGATAGAGAAAAAGTTCATTTTTCCTAATTTGTCATCTAAGACATCACCTGCTGTTCACACGGTTGAGCAGATGTTGTGTGAGGAGCAGACTATGAATGCGTCCAGTCTCTCAGTTTTGGACTCAAATCTTGAGAACCTTAGCCCTCGGGCACCTGCATCTTATGAATGCCAACCAAACAAGACTAAAGAGACACAAGAAAGGAAAAAAAAAGATAGAGGGGAAAGAGAAGCATTTCTCTAGCTTCTAGTTACAACCAGCACCTTGGAGCTGAGGGTGTGCTCAGTGGTGTGCTGTGGCCCTCTAGTGGTCGTATGCGGGTAGTTGCACTACTTTCATACAGATCACGTCCATAAATTGTGGAGAACAAACAGTCGATTCCCCTGCTTTACTGCAGCATATATTGCTTTTTTTTTTTTTTTTTTACATTAAAATCAAGTCTCTGAAATTAGTTATTTGAAGATATCTGATCAGAGTGGTAGTTTCTTACTGGACTGGCTGCGAGGGCGGGCCTCTGTGAGATCTGAGATGGCTCCAGTGGTCAGCGTCTTCTTCATCCGGGAGACAGAGGCAGCGGCTCCCAGGGCAGACTTTGTCAAGGCATCTTCACTGCTGGCTCTTTTCAGCTAAAGACACATCTGCTGTTAGTATCAACAATATGGGTTAAATAAAGTTCTGAAGTGATTTAATCAGTTCCCTTGTGTTAAGGCATCATCATGTGAGCTGGTGGTAGATTGTAGTGTGCTTGTGACCCACCCTGCTGAGGCGCTGGTCCGAGGCCAGCATGTTGGAGGATCTGGAGGTCTTCATGGCTGTGGAGGTGGTGGTGGTGGAGGATGGGGCCAAGGAGGCTTGCTTGGTCCGCTCATGGAGTCCCGACTTGGGCAGCCCCACCTTGGTGGCGCCCGACTTCATCATGGCTGTGTCAGCGAACTAAACCTGAGAGAGAGGTCCAGAAAAGAGAGGAAATTGTTAAAAACAAGCTCCTTGAATGGTTTATCCTCATGCACTAGTGTGCCTGTGTATTCAGCTCCCCTAGAGCTGGTGGGAAGATTCTTCCAGATCAGATGCTCAGTAGGTTATTGTCTCACTGAAGGTTACTCTCTTTCACCACTTGATGCCAAAGGCACCAGTGAGCACTGCTGAAATACAAACACATGATCTTCCATTCACTAAAAAAGCTCTTTGAACAACAATTAAGTCTCTGAAAACAACTCGAGTGACAGTGCGAAACTGGCCTTTGACTTGTTGCTGTTTCTGACTGCAACATCTAATAAAAACTTTATAAATACTTTGTTGATAACTTGATTTTTTGCTATACCTACACATAATTTGCAGACTACAATCCATCCATTGATTACAATTACATATCAATATTGGAATTGCAAATAATTAATTTAAAAAAAGATGATTTTTCTGCCTCTTTCCATTATCTGGCAGTAACTACATCTACTAAGTTAATACCTCTATTGCAGAACAACACATACAAAACAAGATAAAACATTAAGCAATACTCTCATAATAGATTTAAAAAAACAACAGTTATAGCAATGCACTAGCTATAAATGAGTCAAATTGATTGCTCCCACAGATGCATGGAAAGTCCTTCTTCTGCAAGGAATATGTTCAAAAAGCAAGAAAATGATGGTTTCCTTTTTCCCAGCACCAACAGGATGTGGTGGACTGTTAAAAGGTGTCCGTTGGATGTCCAAAATGAAATGTACTCATCTGGTCGAAGACCAGCTGGAGGAAATGGGAGGTAGGAGTGCACTTAACCAAGGAGAGTGTGAACTGTTGAAGACCTCTGCTGCTCCCCGATGACCGGCTGAGTCATTGATCTGGGTTTTGGCAACCTGATCCTCTGCCTCCGAGAGGAACATTGCCGTTAATGGGGATAGCCTCTAATCTCCACAAGCAGGGAAACGAGGGAAGACAGTTTCCCCCCTCCGCTCTAAGCTGCTCGACATATTTCATTTACTGCAGTGACTGAAGTGATGCATGAGTAGCACAAAAAGAGTGATGCGGCAATAAAATGTAATTCTGCAGTAACTAAAGTAACAGTCCTATAAATAATGTTTGGGTGTGTAATAGGAGCAGTGTACACTAACCACGAGAGACAATAACGATACAGGGGGTCCACATCAGTACAATGTTCAGAGTACATCCAGGGTGGTAGATTTAATCTGTTTTTTTATTAAGGGGTGTTTCTGGTTACCTCTGGGCTTATTGGAAGAGGAACACACTGCGTGTACTTTTTATTTTAGCTCATGTGAGCGCTTGTGCTGGCCCATCATATGATACTGAGACCTCTCTAGGCAACATCCTGTGACTAACTCCTGCTTGGCCTGGTAGTCTAACATCTCAGCTGGATGGCTCACCTCATTTTAGAGCAGTTTACAAGGCTCAGGCACCACTCACTGCCAAGCACACATTGCTATGCTGCCTGCATAGGATTAATGAGGAAGTGAAGCAAATTGAGGATGTTCCCCTTGAGGTCATGTTGGTTTATTCTTTTTAATGGGAGGGAACTAAGCAACAAGCAACCAAATAAATCAGGCAATTGTAAAACAATAATGTAATGTTGGAAAACATATGCCCAGAAAACTGCAAAACATCTGTAAAGCAAGATCCTGTCCAGTTTATTTTGGATATACTTTGTTTTTTACCTTCTTTGGACCACTGCAGGACTCATTACTGTAAATATGACCTCACCAGATTTCTCTGCAGGGATATGATCCTCAGGAGTCAGAACTGTGTCCCACTTACTTTGCGATGGCCTAGTTAGGAACAGGAACCCAAATGTCTTTGAGAGACAGACAGCGGGTGGCATTTTGAACATGAACTAGCCAAGAGTTAAGGCACAGAGTGTGAGTTGGGCATCTTCTTGTAAAAGCAGCCAAGCTAACAAAGATGGCTGCAGCTTGCACGGTCTGACAGAACAAACATGTAGAATGATGACATTGTGGCTTATACAAGGCTGGTAAAAAGCTAAATATGGACATTGCTTTAAAAAAAATACCAAAATCAGAAAACCAAATATAACTTGTAGTCACCACACAGTCATAAGTAATAGGTTGTTAGCTGCCTTAATTATATCGCTTCCAAGAACAGGAAGATGAATGTAAAGGCTTAAATATGGGACAGACTGGTGTAGAAGCCTCTCTAGTTATTTCTGACAGTTGCTGTTGGACTGGACTGCTAAAAAGGAGATAAAGAGAAAGAGCCAGCTGTTATCAGCTTGGTCCTTGTTTAACCATCTCACACATTATCTGATCTGACACAAACCAGAGGGAGGAGACAGCAAGCTCCTGTCACACAAGCAAGATCAACACTCATGCACAATGTAAATAGCTCACCAGATCAAATCAAAACAACAAATAGGATAGGTCAACAAATTATTGGACAGTTACACGCTAGTACAGCAGCTATTCTCAACCACGGGGCCGTGGCAATCGTCAGGTAGAGACGAACGTGTGCTGCCACTTTTAGCTTTGGAAATTTCTTTGGAAAGATTTCAAATGGCAGCATTGTCGTCGTCACATATGACAGTGGTACATATTTGAAGCCCTGTTTATTTAAATGACCAAACAGTACACACATGAATATAGATATAGTATTTAGAATCCACGCTATTTATATTGTGAATTAAAAAGATCCACATGTATACATATTTTAAGTTGCAACCAGCAGTAGAACTGTTCAGCAAAAATAGAACAGCTGCTGAGACAAAACCAATAATTACTCTGTGCTGCACAAATACTGTGTAACAGTTAGAGAGGAAATACCTTCTTGCATGCACACATTCATTGCACAAATGTGGAACTAGTCTGACGAGGGAAATCCGAGCTAACCAGTCGTGACCAGCTTCTGCCACTAAATGCAGGTCTCCTGGTACGGTGCAGGACACGCCATGTGAACCTCAATTATTCAGTCTGTGTGTTTGTGTAGAAAATGGAGCAGAAGAGAGTGTAACGCTTCCTCCCATCACCAGGAACTGTGTACAAGTACGAACATCCTGTCACTGATCTTTATTTCTTTCTTTTTTTTCAACGTCTGTTTAAACGGTGATTATGGGAGGAAATAAACTGCAGTCCTGCAGAGATGTGGCTGCAAAACCAGCTGCCTTCTCGTGGCGGCCCTTAATTAGGCAAAGGGCATTCAGGTGTGACTGAAGCTTTGCTTCAATCATTTTAATTAATCATATTCTATCCATAGAGAATAACTTTTAAATTAGTCAAGCATTATGACACAACAAGGCATAACTGAACAAGGTTGAACTGAGGAATTGCTTTACCATCATAACGTGGGCAGTAAAATGTCTGTTTTATCACACATATTCATGCTAACCTACACCAGACATTAAAAGCAGCAACGTAAGTGATTCAACTAATATGCACCTTATATGCTCCTAAATGCATTTGGAAACATAAAAAGGTATATAAGATGCTATTGAACGTGTTTCTTCCTGCCGGACTCATTCAGTAGCTTTTAAAAGGCTAACATAAACCTCAATATAACATGCTAAGCATAACATATGCCTACAAATAGCAATCTCTGGTTAGCTGCGGCTGTAAAAGCGTGAATAAATACTACTCCTGCATATAACTTTACAGGTTGCAGAGTTAAGCCCAGGCCACATTTCCTTTCAGTGGTTGACAGACATTTGATAAACTTGACAAAAGAAATATTAGCAGCAGATGTTGTCACTTTACTTTCTTCCCAACTTACCACAAAAAAATTACTTTTTCCTATTCAACACATTTCGACTCCTATCACTAATCACATCTTTAGGCCCAAACAAACTTGGTTCTTTGAAGCTGAACAGTGAAGGAAGGTAAAATATATTCAAATATTGTCTCAGAGCTTAAAAAAAGTGAGTCATCAGAAAGAGGGTGGTGACAGATTGGTGTCAGAGAATATACAAAACAACAACAACAAAAAAAAAAACAGTGGTGCGGTTCACTCACGTGTTCGGTACTCTGCCAGGGAGCCCCGAAGCAAAACGGACCAAAATATTAGTCCTTAGCTCTTCAAAGAGACTCTGAGGGCCAAGTCGAAGGGTCAGGACCAACGGCTGTGTGCCTCAACGCAGCAGACAGGATGAGGAAGTACTGCAGGCTGCCAACCGCTGTGCTGTATGTGCCGGTGCCTCTTCCACGCTCGCTCATAGAAAGAAGCGGAGAGGGACAGACTCAGCCATTTGCACGTTTTTCTCCTCTCACTGTTTTTCCAGACCTTTTCTCACTTGAGAAGACCACGCGGCAAGAAAAGGGACAACGGACCAGGAGGAGGAACAGATCTCCAACATATGGCTTTCAGACTACTGGGCCGTGAATAAGGGAAACAGCTTTTTATTAAGATCGCACAGCCAAAACCACTGTGAGAAATGCAGGTGTCTGCACTTTGTTCTCAGGGCAGGGGCTTGTAATTTGATTTAACATGGGACCATGTGTGTTTGTGGTTTGTGGGCGACACACAACTGTTTCATTGTTTTCTCAAATGAAAAAAACACAGCCGTGTAAAGCAAGTACTTGTGGTCGCACAGTGACATTTTAGTGCACAATGTCCAACTCATGTCTCTTTGCTAGTGTGAAAAATAAAGATTGATTCATGACATTGTTATGGGCTTGTTCTTTCTCAAGTGAACAGTGGGCTGTGAGCAGCTTCCAACACTGACAAAGCCAATCTTTGTGTGAGAAACACTTCCTAGTGCGAGGGTGGATCGTTTGTGGAGGGGGTCTGCATTTCATGCCCTACCATACTGGTCCAATTTGGATCCCACAGCGTACGGCATGCCAAGGCCGTAAAGCATGTGGGTAGAACGTGTACTGCCCTCTGGTCCGGGATGAAACAGGCTTCAGTTTGTGGCAAGTGGTAAACTGAGGAACTCGGTCTGACCACACCCCATCACCGCCACAAAAACAGCTTTTAAAAAAAGATGCTGCAAAGAGTTGAGAAGCAGTTCAGAATGATTTTGAGGCAGTCTGTTTCACACCGTGCTGCTGCAGATATAGATGTCAAGTGTGGTTTGACGTACGCTGCATGCTTTCAACTACACTGATTTTGCAGTGTTGCGGCTTGGGGGATGCTACCAAACGCTGTCAAAACATTGTACTGTCCATTGATTGTTCACTGTCAGTGGTTAAATTTGTCTTTATGGCAACTGTGGATTGCACCACGGCCACGGAAAATACTTTCTAATGTTTAGAAGGTGTCTTTTAAAAGTATGTATAATGAGACTTACATATTAGTTTTAATAAAGTCATCTGTCTAGATGTTTGCTCTTCCAGTGTAACCTTCATGGGTGGCTCCAGAACAAACATGCCTGCGGGCATAATATTATTAATGTCAGGTGTGGAGAGCGTGCTTAAGGCATGCAATAGCTGTTGAGATGTTTCACCCAAAAGCACGCTGCATGACTTTTCCACGGCCATGAGGTTGGAGCTAAATGGAAAGTTAGGGGATCCTGACCAACTTGTAGGAGTTGTAAGTGCAGCCGACAGTACATCACTTTTCCATTGGTAAGTGGCCATAGCGTAAGGGCAATAACACAGTCCAAGGTGTACCAATATAGGACATGGACTTGGAGGAAAGGTTTACCACTAGAGACTCCTAATTTCCAGTAACTGGACCATTTCTCAGCCATAAAAAAAGCCAACTGAAATACACTTCCACAATGCCAGGATCCTTTGTATGAATTAAAAACGAACACTTACAGAAAGGAAACAGGAAATAGCAAACCCCCGGACTATGAAACCGAACCAACATCAATAAATAATGTTGGAACAGAGCGCGATGTGGCTGGATACTCACGAGGTGAGGTGGCAGCACTGAAGCTCCTAAGAGCCGCCTGCTTTTCATTCTCTTCCTTTTCCCTCCCTCCGTCCAGAGGAAAAAGCACTGAGTCAGACTCTCCACATAGACACAACACTGTCGCAAAGGATGTGAAAACAAATGTATAATGCAGAGTGGGTGGCTTGAAATCCAGCCTTTTCCATGCACGATCATTGAAAGTAGAGCCTGCTCATTATACAATAACAAACTCCAACAAGTGTTTCATTTGTAAAGATCCTGTAGGATTCTAAATTCATGCCAAGTTACAATATTGTGAAGAAAAAAATAGATAAAGTAATACTAACTCATCAGGGCTTGGCAGTATTTGGGGAAATTGGCAACCAAATCTTTGGCCTTTGATTGCCATCAGTGGCAAACACTTTTTAAACATATCAGAAATAAGACAGGCAACCGTTCAACCACAAGCAGATATTATCGTTGGTTCTGTTTCTGTTGGTGTGATATTGATATGTTGCTACTGCTGCGACTGATACCAATACCATGACAGCAAGCTGCACGTCTAACATCAGCACTAGAGCCGGTGAAGCAGAACAGAGTACCTGCTGCACAATTATAGTCTACTACTTCACTTTGTATGATTACATACTTCGTGCATTAATGTATTAATTGACCACGTCGGCAGCTCTGAAGCATCTGTACAGCACCTGGGTTGAAGGAAGCGGTGTGTGCAAAGTTATAACCTCAGCTAAAGTGAAACAGGAAGTGAGTGTGGGATTAGTCTGAATCCCATGCTGTGATAGGGTCTCTGCTCTCCCTCTGGGTTTCCCCTTTAGTCTGAAGGGATCTGAAACTAGAACGCGACAGAACACAAACTCAAAAGCAATACATGGGAAGTAGCAGCCTAGTTTTCACACAAAACAGTGCAGGCTTGAACATGAGCAAAACCAAGGCAGCAAACACACTATAATTCTTACAGCTGTATAAATATAACAGACATTAAATGGTTCAAATTGCACTCCTGGGAATGGAACCTACAGCCAGGAAGCAACGGCTCACAAGTGACATGTGCGTATGTATGTATTGTGTTTAAAGCAACTGATTACTGTGCCAACTGCCTTTGAGTGGAAACTTGCTGTGGATTATTGCTAGAAAGAGTAAACTAAGAACCCTGTCAAGCCTTTTAATATGAATGCATAACTTCTTAACCAAAGCACAGAAAAACGTAGCCAAAGAGGAGCTGCTGCTTTAATCAGCATCACTAGTTCAAGAGGAGATGAGATGAAAGCAGAGCTTGTGAGGAAAGTGCTGAGTTGATGATTTCTTTTGATCTGTATATAAATCAATTGCTTGTTTGGCTGGCTTTTAGGCCTATATGGCAGGGGTTCCCAAACTTTCAAAATAACAAGTGCTTACTATGAGATTCTGGCTCTTTACTTGTGACAGTTCATACCCGAAAGCAGGGGCTGGGAAGCTCATTCCTTTGATACAATATTCACACTTCTAAACATATTTTCATCACATCCTGAACTGAAATTTAACTTTTAAAACTGTATGTCCTCAATTCTAACTTCTATAGAAATTATACTTTCTAAAAACCAATGAATTAATGAATGTCAATTAATGAGCAAGAACCAACTCCAACAGAACAGATATAAAGAATAAGTATTTTTATCTTGGGCTGCAACTCAGTATTTTAATTTTAAGTTAGTCTGCCAATTATTTGATCAAATTAAATGTTTTGTCTTTAAAATGAACAGTGAACAATGTATAAACATCATGCATGCCAAATATACACAAAACCTTCACATTTAGTCACATTTTTCTGTGATATGGATGAATCTTGAGGAATTCTATTAACTTAAAGGACACAAACAAAAAGCATCCTTTCTTAAAGAATTGGATGGAAGCTGTGCCACCTCGCAGCAGTTAAAGCTATACGTTATCTGCCAATAAAAAGAAGAACCCCTGCCTGGATTCACCAGGCAGAAAGTAGTAGGAGTTGATGAAGTAAGTCATCTTGCATAATTCATCTACTTCATCTTCCGTTTCACATCTCCCAGAGCCGAGCTCCCTTGAGGGCCAAACTTCCTGCTCTGATAGTGTCAAAGTTCTTGTCTGATAAACAGCCTGTCGCAGCCCCACTGCAGAAACCTCAGCTGCTTTCCTGTCTGCGTGGCTGGCTACATGCACAGCGAGTGGGCGGGTTCCATAGAAACACCAGCATAGCATCCGTGAGGGAATAAAGAGACAACCACTTAACAGAGCTCGGTGGTTTTTCCACAATGGAACATCATAGTACGAGTGCCACTGAGTAGAATCACTGTCTGACCTAAAAGGGCCGATCCCTGCTCTGCCTTTTGAGTTTGCGACAGCACACAGGCTGGTGGCATGCCAGCTATTTGATGTGCGCTGTGGGTGTGCTCAATGTAACCTGTATGAGAGACTTCAAAGAGACAACAATAGGTCAGACCTATTTCAGCTTCCACGCAAATATGTTAAAGAAACTGACACTCCCCATGCATGTGTTAATGTCACACTTGTAAACTTGCATTTCCTGTTTCATTGGATGGGAGAACTCAATAATGTATCAATTAATCTTATCATCCCTGCAAGACACTGTTCTATAGTGGAGGCAAAAGAAGCCTGACATTCATGGCAAAAGGCCATATATTTGCTTTACCTCAGACGTGGCCCAGATGACCCATTTACAGAAACGCTAGCATTCCTTGGAGCCAGTGAGTTAGACTGTGATGCTTGTCAAGTATGCAGACTGTTTCCTGGACATTCTTGAACTAAAAGGAGAGCCAGAGGAAGAAGATGCTCGGCCGATACCTTCCTTCACAGCGTATGCAGCTAATATGTAGTGCACCTCTCAGAAAGAACACATTGCTGTGCCAGTGCAGTGTTGTTCTCTCCCCGTGCCTTTTGGCAGCTTGAGAAGAAACTGAGAAAAGAACGGCAAGCAAATACTGTGGAGGCTGGGCGCCATCTGTGTCTTTGCAAGGCAAAAGCACTGAGTTAAAATACATTATGTAAAATATCTGTCCCTCTGACAGCATATTGAGCAGCCTCACATTCTGTCAGAAATAGGGGTGCTTTATTTATCTAACTGACCAAAAGCCAGACCAGCGCTCATTCCTACGCCAATCAATCCATCTCCTCTTATCTCCTCAATTAAAGCCTCCACTGCAGCAAAGGACGTGCCACTCCAACTGTATGCAGACCAGACCTAGCCTCTTGAGGCCAGATTACAACTCTTTCTTCTCAGATTACACTGAGTTATTTCCCCTGAATGTGTGTGGAAGAGAGTGGGAAAGAGAAATGTGTTTCTGGCCGTATTAGTCTTTTCCCTAAGATCCTCACGCTGAAGAGGGTGAAGGCTAATCCTGTTACAAACAAGAGCGTCAACATTCACAGCTATAAAGGCTAGATGAAGGGTTACATCGGGACAAGCAAGAGTGCTCTGTGAAACTGACCGCAACACAACACAATTCAAGCTACTGTATATGCACGAAGCATCTCGTGATGAGCTGTTGTGACGGCCAGTCACTCTGTATCCCACGTAACAGTTGTGTTGCTCCACATTCATGAACTATTCCCCTTCAGCCCCTCTCTCTGGTACCATCTACAACCAACCAACAGCTCATTTGAACAATAGCTCATATCAAGAAAACAACTTGTCTTCTAAGCAACACACTGCCTTCTACTGCATATTCCTAATGGCTTTACCTGAGAATATATGTCCGGGAAATTGTTGTTAAGTTGATCCCTTTATGAACCAGGACATGGTGTGCACTTGTTGACCTGCACACGCTTCCAAAACTGCTCTGACAAAGCCAGGAGGAAATCCACCATCTGGTCATGTGTTTCTTTAGAGATAGTCCTTTTCCCTCAAACTAAGACAGCCCCCTCTGAGTCGATTATTATGCTTTTTTACATGATTAATCACTTATTTCTAAGAAACGCATGCTTACAGGCATGTGATTACATCTCTTGGCAGCATTTAGACTTGCCAGTGTGCATTTTCCCCATTCTTTAGAGTGTGAACCCGGATCCATGTTTTGGGGTTATAGTGCACCTACAGGTTATTATCAAGGTGCCATCTCATTCTATAAAGCAGGGGTGTCAAACATACAGCGCTGACAAATAGGCGCTATGGTAAACGTTTTTGGACATTTGCACTGTATTTTACACCATGAAAGTGGTTGTCCAAACTGCTTTGTGATGCATTTGATGTCAAACACATCACAAAGCGAGAGAATCTGCAGAGGAGAGCCAATAGGCAGATAAACAGTGGGCTTATGTCTGAGTATTTGGTCTTTATGTTTCCAGTTTATTGTAGAAAGACCTTTAAAACAGGGTTGATTATCCAAAAACCTTCACCAATGATTTTAACATAGAGAAATATTGTTGTTATGCTATGATTTCCTGGCCCACTTGAGAACAAAATGTGCAGTTTGTGGCCCTTTAACTAAAATGAGTTTGAGCCCGCTGCTCTAAAGAGTAACTGGGAAGTGATTTCAACATCTGAGCATCTAAAGTGGGCAGTGAGCATCTGACATCTAACTGCCTTTCATCGTTCTTCCCACAGCTGGACAAGGTCACGATAAATGTTGTTACCCAACCCCCACCCTTACTCACACATGTCAGTTACAGCGTGTCGGTGAAAGATGCCGGTGCCGCTGCTAATTTTCTATGTGGATTCCCCTGGTGTGTGAATCCAGGACACCAGCACTGGTAGCACTCAATTGATGTTCCTGAGTGTGTGGGACACCAATGAGAGGAGAACATGAATTTCCTTTAGTGTCACTCATTGAATTCTTCCAATCGAGCAAAGGAGATCACCGGGTATCATTTTCTGTCACAGCACACCGCTGTGCCAGTGGTGCTCCCCACATAACCCCTAGCTATAAATAGCTATCCAATGACAGGAACTGCCTGGATAATGCGTAGAACAGAGGATGTGAGCAGTTCTAGAAAGAAAAAAACAACAAGAGTGAGCTTTTCAGGCTCTACAAGGACATGCTAAGATGCGTCAAGGCAACAGATTGTTCTACCTCGATCAATGACGAGAATGTCATGAAATCAATAATAAATAAAAATGCATTGTAAATGTATTAATCCTATTGATTGTTGACACTAGACTTCACAGACACAGAAAAGACAAGAGCCCTGTCACATGACATCTACAGTAAAAGCCAATGGTTGAAACACTGTTTCCATCACTTTACTAGTGCTAAAGTCTAAATTGCCATCATTACATTGACACAAGCCTCATTTGGTGTTTTTTGTGTCTAGCACCGCCTGTCCTGAACACAACCCAGACGCCAAAGACAGACTCCCAACTATTTCCCGTCCTTGGATGGTTAACCATGAGAAAAACAAAGGGTATAATTACCAACAAATAACATTCACATTGACCGCCTCATAAATGACTGGTGCACTGCTCATGTTTGAACTCTGCTTTCTCCTGGCATAATCAAAAGGAACAGAGGAAAGTGAAAGCTGTCATTTGTTGCCCATTTGGTTTTCCCCAAGGAACACATGCGTGTTTCAATGCAAGGCCTCTTCTATAAACAAGACTGCAATGTAAGCTCTGCAATTAGGATGTCTTACAACTTTACTTTCCCTTTTGTAATTTTAGAGATGTCCAATTTTGCTGCACAGCAAGCAGTGACCAAAATAGAAAAAGGTTTTATTATTCAAGCATCACTCATTTGTTTCTGGACTCTGGTAATAGGTCAACTGGTGAAATGTTACGTGGCGGGAGTAGAATTACACACGTGAGCTTGCTGCAATTAAGCAATTAAGGAACCATTAAAGACATTAACAAGAACCTTTCCAAAATAACTTAACACAGCAAGGCCTTTGACTGCTTCACATGGCACTGATCTAATGAGGAACAAATGGCTGGCTGATCATGTGAAGAAAAACTGCTTGCAGCGCACAAGTGGTTCCAAAGCAAACTTGCCATTGGCAGCAAATTTTAAATGTACATAAAAACACAGGAAAAGCAGCACAGCTACTTTGTAAATTAATGTGTACATTCTCAGGTGTTTTTTAGGAGGCAAAGTATGATAACCCTGTAAAAAAGCAGGTGCTAAACAATGTCTTGTTCATAAAGATCCTGAAAAGAAAACTTTCATTGATTCAAATCCTTGAAATTGAATGATGAAAGTAAATATTTGTATTATTAAAAGAACTTGAGTTCAGAGCACTGAGGTCATGTCCTCTGTATTTTCGGAGAGAAGTTGACAGTTTTAGCAACCCGAAGGGTAGTCTATAAACCAATTACAATGTCAGGATCTGGTATAAAGGAGTGGACCCAAAGTGCAGGGAACACAAGACAAGAAAACAGGAAACAGGACAAACCAAGATCATGACATCCAATGTTTTTTAGGGTCAATGTAAAGTGTAGACCAAAAAACAAACCAATAATACAACAATAATAAGCCACAGCATCAGGCTATTTCTGGCTGTGTGGAGATGGGCTTTGAAGCAGCATTTAAACATCCATGTCTTATTCATATTCCTTAAATACGATTAAAAGAAAATATAACAAACAATCTTAATGCTATAGCTTCTGAATTGTGTAAGGATGCTATGTGTATCTTCACTGGCATGTTAGATAGAGAGGACAGCAAATGATGAGAGTTGGCGGTTAAGACATGACACACGACAACATCATCGTTGTATTATGACTTTTACTAACTTATGACCGCGGAAGATTAAGTCCCGAGCCAACAGATGGGATGCGTGTGAAGCAGATGTGGAGTATCGATCCCACCGGGTCCCCTGTTGAACTCACGCGGTGCAGTGCGGTGCGGAGCGGCGTTAGCAAGTCAACAGAACCGCGGACGAGCGCGTGAAGCCGCGTCACGGTTTCACGTCCCGCACACCGTTTGACCAGCGGCGCAGTCACACGGTGAAACGTTTAATTAGCCAGACAACAACCTGTCCTTCGGCTATTACGTGACAGTCGTTGCCGCACGGGAAAGCCACGTCGTTACAGTAGAGGAGCGGAGATGTGGCTGTGCCGCTGACACACAGCTGCCATCAGACCGTTTGGCTCTCAACTGACACCGCGCGAGCGCGACTCTCTCTGACAGCTTCGTTCACGTCCACCGCGGCCACGATGAAGTTTACACATTTTAACTCAACACGCTGGCGAGAAGCAGAATACATGCTGTTGTCGGTCAGAAGGAAATGAGTAGAAGCCATTAGCTTCGTCTCACCTGTTCAGTATTGCGACTGCTGTTGTTTGTTCAGGATGCTGCCGCCGCCGCCTCGCGCACGCGAGTCATTTAAGTGTCACCTCCAGCTCGCGCTGGAGCCAGTAGGTGGAGCGCGTGAAGCGGGTTTGGTGCAGTGCTCGCAGAGGTTTCTGGGACATGTAGTCATTGTTTTATTGAGTCTTTCACTCTACTTAACCAAGAGAATCAACGCCTATCGACGGTTACATTCAAGCTAAATAAATATTATTCATTTTCGGAATTATATATATATATATATATATATATATATATATATATATATATATATATATATATATATATATATATATATATATATATAGACAAAAAAACTTTAGTATTTCTCAAAATACTTAGGTAAGTCTACCCCTATTAATATAGCTAAGAGAGGTGGAACAATGTCAGAAGCACATTACAGCTCAACAACAGAAGCTACAGGTTCCATAAGTCTTCAACAAACACTTGTGTAAGTCAATAGAGGAATAATTCACTGCAGGGCTGAAGTCTTGTGTCGAAAGTGCTGACACGAATTTAGATAATTCACGAAAATTAGGCCTTATTGCTTTTCAGTGCATGTATCTTCCTTGCTGTTCATTAATGTCATATATAAATATATGCTTAAATTATGTCCATATTATTTATATAAGCAGCCACAGGCTGTATCAGCAGGCGTTACAAAAGTGACGAATCTGCAGACGCCTCGTCGTTGACTTAATTTACCTACAGCGCTGCCTGTCATTGAGAAACATGGCCGCCTCCACGGGTGCCGCAAACGCTGCTGCCTCCGACTTACAAGGTCCAGTTTCGGCTGGCTCGAGTATGGCGGACCCGCCGATTCAGTACAGTATGATTCTGGAGCATCTCGTCGGGGACAAGAGACCCGTGAAGGACCTGAGGCCCGGCATCATGGGGGGGCTGCCGATGCCTTATAAAAGCGACGAGCAGAAGATGATCGAGAGGGGAATGGAGAGCTGCGCCTTCAAGGCGGTTCTGGCCTGTGTGGGAGGTAAGCAACCTCACTGACATCCCAGCTGGTCACTGGTTAACGGTTACTGGTCACTGGTTACTGGTCACTGGTTACTGGTCAGTGTCTGAGTGTGAGCTTCAGGTGTCAGCTTCAGCTGCGATCACTGCAAAATAAGAAATGCAAAAGTGGTTTCCGTCATAATAATAATAATAATGCATTTAATTTATATAGCGCTTTTCATAATACTCAGTCACTTTACACAACATTTTAAATATCCTAAAAGCTATGCAATAAAACAATAAGAACATGGAACACACAGTCATACATCAAAAGCAGAAGAAAAAAAAACATTGAAACCTTGGTCGTTAGGAATCAGTGAGGATGATGATGATTCAGTATTTTACCGATTATTTGATAGTAGAAAGTAGGAAACTCCGGGGAAGACCCAGGACACACTGGAGGGGTATTATCTCTCGGCTGGCTGGGGGACGCCTCGGGATCCCTCAGAATGAGCTGGTAAATGTTGCGGGTGAGAGGGAAGCCTGGTCAACCTGCTGAACCTGCTGCCACTGCAACCAGGGCCTGGATTAAGCGGATGAAAATGAATGGATGGATGATAAAAGAAAGTGCTTGTCGGTTTGCAGTGGTACCCTACATCAATGTGTCCTGTGCATTACACATACATGCACTATTGAAGGGCAGCAGTATGTCTCAGACCCGAGGAGAGCAGTGTCTTGTCAATACTGTTGTGACTTCTCGTGTGGACACTCAGGTGTTGTTGTTTTTTTTTTTGCTCTCTGCAGGTTTCGTCCTTGGAGGAGCTTTTGGTGTTTTCACAGCAGGCATCGATACCAATGTCGGCTTCGACCCCAAAGACCCGCTGAAAACGCCATCGGCAAAGGAAGTGCTCAAAGACATGGGCCAGAGGGGGATGTCATACGCCAAGAACTTCGCCATCGTGGGCGCCATGTTCTCCTGCTCAGAGTGCATCATAGAATCAGTAGGTCACAATCAGACGTTGTGTGATTGTGACGCAACACACCACTGGACTGCTTGATACACTAAACACATCACATTGAGTTATATTCAAGACGCTCTACGAGGTAACTCAATTGAACGGAGTAACTGGCAGGAGCTCAAAATAAATGAATACATCTGTTCCCAGTTGTCTGTAGCAACTGTGTGATGGGAGTTTTATTTAGTTGTATTATTTCAAAGTTGCATGATTTTTCTAATGCAGCACCCACAAGAACAAATGCATCATTTATGGTTAAATATTCAGGACATCAGGAAAAAAACACACTCAGCAGAGGAATTTCATTCTTCAATAGATTATGTAAAATCATGAAGACAGATGCAAACATCAGCAGGAAGGAACAGTTATTTGAGGTTGTAAAATGAGCTAGAAGATGATACGATCCACCACACTTACTCTTTCGACTTTCAGGAATTGTTTCATAGCCGGGTTTCAACCCCTCTCTAATGACACGTGGACAGAATAATTATTGTATTTACTTGCTTGTTCAACATCTCTGTGTGAAGTGTTTGAGATGTTTTGGGACCTCATGGTAGTTGTTCCGCTTCCTCTTTACAATAGTCCGACAGCGCCCTCTAGTGCTCCACTGGGATGTCTGCGCACTGATCAATCTAATTGGACCCTTTTATTGGTAACTCTTTTTTTCCCACCTCTGGCTCAATATATTAACTTGTGTCTGTTTTACATTCGCAGCACCGTGGCAAGACGGACTGGCAGAACGCGGTGTACAGCGGCTGTGTTACGGGAGGAGCCATTGGATTTCGGGGTATGTCACCTGGTAGATTGAGCTGTTGATGTTTCAAATCTAAAGTAGGCCGTGTCTTTTGTCCTCACGCATGTTGCTTGTTCTGTTTTGTAGCTGGTCTGAAGGCCGGGGTGCTGGGATGTGGAGGCTTCGCCGCATTCTCCGCTGCCATTGAATATTATTTACGATGAACCACAGAAGAAGAACTCTATCAGGACTTTGTGGACGAACCCTGTGAGAAATCCAAACTGGTCCATATTTACCCGCACATGGAGGATTGCTGATGTTTCTGGTGGAAGAAGTGACGGGTTCCTATGTGTGTGCAGCGGGCAGAACAACACCGACGTGTTTCTGCAAAGACTTCTTACTTTTACCAGATGGACAGTTTGAGCAAAGCAGAGCGACTTCATGTGGAGAATCTCCAGAAAGTGACCAGAGCAGATCTGCGTCTGCGTTTGATGATGATGATGATGACGTGAAAAATGTTCTTATTGTTAGAATATTAGTATGATGTGTCTGCTGAGCTAATCCACATCAGATTATTTTTATTAAACATGTTTGTTTGTTTGTTTTTGTTAACTTGTTAAGAACTTTGCTTCTTCTGGTTTACAAGGGTCCATGACAATAAATTCTTGAACTGCCTTTTTCATATTAGTCTTGGCCACATGAAGTCCAAAGTACCTGTATAGTTATACCATGGAGCGAACCTCCTTTGCTTAATGATCCTCCTTTTTAGAGGGGCTATCGGTCCAGAGTCACTCTCTATGAGCCAGCACCATCAACAAGATAAGCAATGTGGGACGGCTTAAAGTTAACACAGAAATCCTCTGTTGTATTGAGAGATAGATAGATAGATAAATACTTTATTGATCCCCAAAGGGAAATTCATGGTAATGAATCAAATACAGAAGGAATAGCTTCCTTAAATCTAGCAACAGCACTGTCAGTGAAACATCTGGGTACTAATGTTCAACAGGCTCGTGGACTTCATCGACTGTTCCACCTCTCGTCTGTCTCTTCCGTCTCTGTTTCAAAGACGGTAGATATTTGATTGGCCGAGTAGCATCACGTGGTGTGATTTACATGCATGTGATTGGTCAGTGTGTTTCCTGGTCCGCTGAACGAGTGCCGTAAAGGCTAAAAAAGCTGCGCCGGTTAAAATATTAGCGCTCCGTCAACTTTGAATAATTCTCAACTATCAATCGGTCATAGGTCCAGAGTCCGGATACAACGGCTTCTGGGTCCGGTTCCGGACCGCGGTCCGCCTGTTAGTGACCCGCAAACGTATCTCAAAACGGAAGCAGCAGAGTCTAGTTACCATAGAAACTCGTGTTCTGCGGTTGAAATACTTTGATGTGGCTTCAGTACAAGCAGCTACCTCTGAATTATTCAAAGGACGACTGGCAACTTGTGTTAACTACAACAAGATATACAACCGTGAGGGATGTACTTTTATTTCAACAGAAAGTTAGTTTTGCAGTTTTTACACTGTTTATGCATCAGAAATATTAATATTCATTTGACTGTCCTCAACAAGTAGTTTATAGATACTCATCTCAATTTATTTCAGCTATTTTCAGACAGTTAAATGTGTTTATTCCTCTTTGTCCACAACTGAACATTTCGACTGAAACAGACATGGAGGCCAAACTCGACTTTTCTTAAAAGGTAGGAAAAAGTTCCCCAAACATGGCTCACTAGACTAATGCAGACAGCTGTGTAGTGCAATGCAGTTTGTAGTGGTGTTATACCAGACTGGGAACTGGATGTTCACATAATTTAAGATGTCTCAATTGCATATTTAAACACAGTAGCCTATCAGTCACCGTTAATCACTTACTGAAATGTCAGTTATTGGTGTCCCAATGGTGTCCAATGCAGGCTGGTGGCAGGTTGGGTTACTGCACTGAGGCGCAACATTTACAGGTTCAACTTCTAGTAGAATTTACTTCCAATGATGTGTGAAACTGACCATCAGGGGGCGCAACATACAAAGCTCTGACACTAAAAAACTCAATGGGATACATTTTGAGATTTAGGCCAAATCCCAATCTCCTCCCTTGCGGACTCATGCATTTTGAGGCGCGCTCCCGCGAAGTCCTTGAGAGTTTCGGGGTCCCAGTGTCACATGGCGGAGGGCCTGAGGGCTCTGTGGCGGGCATGCTGAGCCCTTTATGAACCCTTTCCGTAAGTCAACATTACATGTTGACTTTGCCTAAGGGAATTACCCACAATGCATTGCAACGTGAGGTTAAACACGCAGTTCCCAATGGAAGAATGGTGACGTAAAAAAAAGTAAATAAAGAGGCACGTGGGCATTTAGCCCGATAAAATACCTTTACACTATTATGGGACATAAAAACACATGAATTAGAGGAACGCAAACAGAATATATATATATATTTTTTGTACATTCAAACATTTTATTCTGACAAAAACGAGTGAATAAATAATATAAAATGACTTCTCATCTTGTGAGGAAGACGTTTAAACCAGTGAATAAAAATAATAAAATAAATACATAATTGTACACAATATTTTTTAATGGCGTCACGTGATGTTGTATTAAAGTGATGTCACGTTCACATTCACACCATCAAGCCCTGAAGAAACCGTTTCTTTACACATTCAGAAATGACCGTTATAAACTTAATTTTAGCCGTTAAACGGCGCACTCCAACTTCCGGTTTAAACATATTTCTTTCCTTCAAAATAAAAGCACCGTAAAACAAAACAGGAAACCAAATACATTTTGCTAACGACGGACAAAAACATGCAACAAACAACATTCATTGGCAATCAGTTTCTAACTTTAGGACACATTGACACTTTTTAAACTATTTCATATCCTATGTTTTGGTTTCTTGTAAAACACTTTTTTTTATTTAAAATTTTTAAATTGATATGTACTTAACTGTGTATGGTTTATGTTGTTATTATAAAGCGCTTTGTGACCCAGATCTGCGAAAGGCGTTAAACAAATAAAGCTTATTATATTATTATTACCTTATTTTGTTTTGAAAGGTGCTATGTAGAGTGATATTAGTTGTGTTGTCTTATCAATATCAGCTGTTATTGATTCAGTATTATTGAAGCAGGCAGACACAAAGTGAGAGTGTTTTGGTAACTTTTATTTTACTAAAAAAAAGAAAAAAGGGGGAAAGTTCACATTGACATTTAGTCTTAATATTACAGTATATTGGAAATCTTCTCCATGGAAGTAAAATACAACATTTTTATTTCATTTCAATCTTATATTAAAAATATCAAATAGTACTCATCTAGCAGTGCTTACAGTATTTTAAGATATGTCGCAGGCTTGATAGCAGAAAGGTTGGTACCGAGCAGAGCCCGCCCACCTTTGTGTTACCGCGGCCTGGTTTGATTGACAAGCTGAACATGCAATGAGGGCAACTACACAAATCAAGTCTATAGATTATAACGGTGCAGTAAGACACTTGGAACAGGCTTGCAATGAAACGACGAGAAGAAAAGAAAAGAAAAGAAAAAGAAGCTAAATGTTCCATTCCTTGTGTTTATTCCCCGTCACACCCCTCGTGTCACAAAGTGCCCTTCCTCCTCTACAAAGTGAGATACAATTAACCGCCAAACTTCCTGTTGATCTGTTTTCTTATTTTTTTTTCTCGGTACAGCTTACCAACCATGGACATGGTGGATGAGAGAAAGTCAGCCTAGAAATAACATCACTACCTGAATAAACTTCAAAAAACAGACTCCTTGGAGCATTTCTCTAGTTGCACAGAACTGTACAGGCACACATATCATATATATTTAAAATAAATAGGGCTCATTTGGCCAAGACTCGCTGCGGAGGGCGGTTCTCTCTCGTTTGTCAGTAGAGAGGTGCGTCACCGGCCGTTCATCGGCCTCTTCTAAACCTCACAAGTTCTCACAGTCCCTTAAACACTCGCTCCCTCCTCCACCACATGCACAAAGCCAGAAAGACGGAAGAAGGAAACATAACAGCTGTTGAACAGAACTATTGAACATATAAATGCCATTTTTCTGGAATGCCTCTGATCAGCAAAAGAAGAAGAAGAAGAAGAAGAAGAAGAAGCTGCTGGAGGCGGAGTCGACTGGTTTCTGAGATCAACATGGCCGCACGTTTTTGACCCCGTGCCGCCGTGCTGTGGCCCCGCCCCCCGCCGTGGCCCCGCCCACGCGGTCCAGGAACGCCATGCCGCCTTGGCGATGGGAGGCGGCTGCCGGCTCTGCTCTCCTCACATTACAAACAGGACACGACGTGACGAGTAGACGACCGGGAAACCTCCTTCACCACCTCCCTCAAGCTCGGCTGCATCTCTTTCCAGGACTGGTGTGTGTGTGTGTGTGTGTGTGTGAGGTGCAGACAGGAGGGATATGTGTGTGTGTGTGTGTGTGTGTGTGTGTGTGTGTGTGTGTGTGGCTGTACAGTCGAGATGAGCTGCCTGCTGGGAGGAGAGGTGAGGCAGGAGGACCGGCGAGCGGCGAGGGGTTCATACGGAGTCTCTCACGCTCTCCTCAGATGGCGCCCTGAGGGAGGTGGGTGGGGCTTAAACGTCAGTGGAAAAGTAGAGCGTGTTGCGCTTCAGCTCGGCAAAGAAGATGGGAGGATGCTGCAGGTAATACAGCAGCACCTGGACCTGGAGGAGAGGAAACAAGATGTTGGACGAGAAACTCACTTTACTTCAATCCAAATGAAGCTGCTCATGGAGGCGTGACGCCGCGTGAGCTACCAGGTATCCATACGACGGATTTATCAGCTCTTATGAAGGAGTACACTTGCTATGGTTCATAGTTGTGCTCTGAGATCCTCATTACTTATTTTTCCTAAACTGTACGGCACGATGGGGAGCAGGAGCTCCCTGCAGAGCGCTCTCTTTTGGTGTTAAAGCTCTTTTAGTTCATATTTGAGTAGCGTTGCTGTTTTGATGTTGGCACAGAGGAAGTTTTACTTTGCTCCGTTATCTCTCTCTCTCTCGTATTGATCTTTGTTCATGTTTATCTCCCATGACAGATGCTTCAGTCGGGTGTATTGCTTTATTAAACCGTGTGAATCAGTCCCACCGGATGGACTCATGTCATGTGAGGTGTGTTCTGTGATCAGTCACTTGATGGTATCCTCTGAAGCCCAGGAATGTCTTGATTATTGCTGGATTGGTCTTTTAATAACAAGAGGGAGAATCGCTCACGTCCCCATTATGAGATTATATTCAGGATATGGCAGCACAAGCATCTTTCTTTGGTGTCTGACGTTCTGTATACTTTTACAATAAACATTTAGAATTTAAAGAAGCCCCAGTACAAACACTCCGCCTCTCTGTAATGGACAGATGGGCCTCATGCATGTGCACGCCGCCGCATTTATGATGATTTACTCTGGATATTGTTTATTCTGTCAAGGAAAGACGTTTGTGCACAGGAAACCGGTCCCTCAGAGGAGATGAAGGGACGGCTCGCAGCCTAAATACAGCTGGAGAGAGCAGCGCCGCGACGCAGGTCACCGAGCGGCGTGGGAGAGAGAGCACGAGGGGCGAGCGAGGACATGTGCACGCCACGACGCTGCGCAGAAGATTAAGCGCGCCTGTGTGGGGAAAGTACCTGCGCCATCACGTCATGTGACCAGATGTCGGAGGCCGAGGTGATGTGCAGGCCCTTGGCGCTCTCGGACTCTGAGGGCCGGAGCAGCGTGGGGCCGAACACGGTGGCCAGGTTGTGGAGCGACATCTTGTTGACGGGCTCCTTCTCTGCCACCCTGCAGGAACACACACACACACACACACACACACACACAGACCTGTCAGTCAGCGAGGGGGCGGGGCTAACACACAGAAGCTCACAGGTGGGAACGTGAAGACGCAGAAGACGGCGTCCTCTGTTACAGCCCAACAGGGCCATTGATAACCTGGAGGGAATTCATATAAAACATATTAACACTTCAAGATATTCTATATGCAAAGACATAAAAACATATATACAAGTCTTTTTTTGGAATATGCTCTGTAGGACTTTAAGGAAAATGTCACTTTAAGCGAATGAGTTTCATATTTCTGGACGCCGCTGTCCTCTCCGTCTGTGAGATGTTTGAGGAAATTAAGATTACAGGACAGCCTGGTTACTAAATATGACTCATGATAAAGATGAGGCATGAAGCGGTCTGAAAGACTCCCCTCCAGGATTAATTAGTATTTAGCATTTAAAGATACAATTTAGGTGGAAGAACAGGGATAGAGTCAAGAATAACAAGCAATTAAAAGTTTCCTGATTATGGCAATAGATTACATTGTGACAGACGTGTGGTCTACACTGTGATTGTGTGTGTGTGTGCGTGTGTGTGTGTGTACCGTTTGAGGTGCTCCAGCACAGGGAGGAAGGTCATGAGGTTGGGGTCGGGCAGCGAGCGCAGGAGGTGCATCATGCAGTTCTCCTTGGCTGCCGGGTCCGAGAGCGCTGCGAGGGGGAAAGAAACGCAACGACGTCAGATCCAATGACAGCCAGACGGCTTTTTAAAACACTTTTTAGCCCTTTATCTCTTCTGGCGGGGCGACCCCAGCTCCCCCACTGATGACACACACACACACACACACACACACACACACATCCGGCGGCCTCGAGGTCGCACCTATGCCCTCCATGAAGGCCGGGTACAGCCGGTCGGTGAGCAGCGGCTCCGGCAGCTCCCTGAAGTACAGCTTCAGCGTGCCCGCGATGGCGTTGATGTCCATGTCGCTCAGCATCACCAGGATGTCTTTGGTGTCTGCGGGACGCACACCAACAAAGATTAGAGGAGGGAACGCCGTGACATCATCACGGGAACAATAACACGGCCGCCGTCTGCTGGAACGACGTGATCTCCTCATCACGGCCGGGACCGAGGCCCAGACACCCGACTGAGACGCACGTCCCCGTGTTTGTTTAACTCTTTAAGCGCGGAGACACAAAGCGTTGTGACGGGCCTGCTGGTTCACTATTTGACAGGTCTGGTTAAAAGCCAGCGCGGTGGGCGGGTCTTACTGGTGTCGAACGCGGCTTTGAGGGCCTGGATGTCGGTGGCCACCCCTGAGATCCTGTAGATCCCCACCTCGTCGATGCCCCTCTTCTCCACTTCCTCAATGCACTGGCGGACGATGTAAGGCACCTTGGAGCGCTCGCGCCTGAGGACGGGAACACAACACACACCCGCATGTTACTCTCTGCTGCCGGCCGGCGCAGACACACAACAGACTGTGAGCGAGAACATTGTGCACATTTCTATGGACTCATTTGCGAAAGCACACTTACTTGGTCACCACGTTGATTTTGACTCCGAACACGCCGCTCTGCTTTTTGGACGGCGTCCTCTTCAAGCTGAGGTCCCGACTCGTAAACTTCATGGAGAATTCCACTTTGATCTGAGGATGAACGAACGACACAGCTGAAGGAAACGCCACCGCTCCCAGAAGCCACAAGTGAACCCGGACGCTCACGAGCTTCTCCCTCTGTTTGGATCGAGGCTTTGACTTTGAATACATATTTAATATCCAACGTCTTCCAGCTAAACATTTATATCCGACTGTGGACATGATCTCCACACAGATGTGTATTATTTGTACTAAGTTCTTCCTTTCAGAAAATCTGCTTGTACACAAATCCCCGTCTTGGAGAATCTTAAATCTCGCTCTGACGTCCTGCAGGGATGCAGGGAGAAACCGACCAATGAGGGGACAGCGTGCATTTCCTATGAGAATATTGAGCTGAGCGTCTCACCCCGTTCATCTCGATGACGTCCATGTGCCAGTTCTTGGACTGCACGGTCTGAGGATCCAGCTGAAAGACACAACAGAGACACAAGGACATGAGGAGACAGGATCCAGACCAAATGATGGCGCGTGACCTCATTGCCACAGGGACTTTCCTTGTGGTCTTCATGGACTAGTGGGCAAGAAAAAGTCTCCACATGAACATTCACCACCAAAGGAAAACTGTTTGCTTTCTTCCAAGCGAGCGTGACGGGGTTTCCTCTGCAGGAGTCATAGAACCAGAGTTACATTTGTGACTTTCAACAAAACACTTTCCCTGCATAAGTTATGTGGAATCTTCTTGTCACTTGAAAGGAAGCTGCTGCGGCGCAGTTTTACACACATAAACTAGATACCCACTAGATTCAGATTCACCTTTTTTTATTGTCATTGCACAAGTACTGTGACAACGACATGCAGTTTGCATCCGTCCAGAGTGCAAAAGAAGCAGTTATGTGCAGTGCAGTGTGGTGCCACCACCCACCAAACAAACACACAAAGATGAACACAATCCTAAAGCATGCAGGAGCTCTGGACTGAGGAAGAGGAAGAAAACGCTGCACCTGACAACAGGCGAGGCCCCTTGAGACTGTGATTAATATCCACTTCTCCCACCAGAAGTCGGGCCGTCTTTGTGGCCGACCCCGGACGCTGCAGCTGTGCAGCAACACCGTCACCGAGTCTGCAGCAGAAGTCACTTAACTTTCCCCACATTTACCTCCTGCTGCTCCCGGGGGTCCAGCAGGGCTCCGGATCGCCTCACACACTCGACCGACTTCACCGCAACACATCGTCAGAGTCTGGACCCCCTTTCCCCCGATGCCCTGAGACACGATGCTGCTGTTTACGTCTCCTTGAGTGTGTGGGTGTGTTTGAGGGCACAATGGCTCTTTTATCGTCTCTCTGCGCTACACACAGCCTTGTGATTACAGCCCTGAGGACCGACGTGCTCGACTCAGAGGAAGGTAGTGCTCGTTGGAGGAGCTGGTTGTCGGCATTACGCTGCAGCCATTAAAAGTTCCCGGTGAGAGACTTCATGACCTCGTAAAAAGGCCATTTGGCGTCGGCTTCACGCTCTCCTATCATCGCTAGAGCCTGCTCTCCCAGCAGGGTTTGGGTTTGAGACGAGGGTCAGGTGATCACTGCCACCGGGTCTTTACTCAGAGACGCTCAGGGCGACGCTGTGGACTCGCTGCTGACGCCCCCGAGAGCCTCCACACAGGCAACTAAACTGCTCCCGCCCACCTACTTCCTTCCTGTTGCTCTCTAATTAAAAAAAAAAAGAAAAGGGATTAAAAATGAATGCACTGCGAAAGGGTTGTAAAAACAAAGAGGGCCCTTCACAGGCGGCGGTGCACTCACTGAACCTCTGAAGCTCAACCCTCCACTGGCCCGTTTTTATTAGAAGAAATAATTAAGAAAAACTTTTCATTTCCTGGGAACCCAGTCGGTTTAAAGGGATGACTGCGCTCACAGTCGGGCTGCAGAGGCCTCTGGTTCATGATACACATCACACTCGCAGTCAGGAGGAAGGTGGCGAGACGAGAGACGGCTTCCTTGGAAAAGCATTGAACGCGTCCAGCCGGCTGGCTGAAGCTGCAGGACGTGAGGTTTCAAGGGAATAAGGACACATTTTAAAACCTCACTTCTCCTCCGGCTGCCAGCTGATGACGAGTATCGATCCGTGAGGAAGAGACGACATCGTTCCTTCACATGAGGCTGGACTTACACATTACTTTAGGAACTAAAACTAAATCATGAATTGTAATTTGTTATTGATATAATAAATCATACTTCAACAGGATTGAAATACCTGGTAAATATATCTATATACATTTATTTCCTTAAATAGATTGACCCCTTGATATCCAGCTATGAAGTATTGATGCATTCAGTCCTCACTGGACGCTGAGACGCTTTAAGACGTTTAGAGGATCAGACAGGAAGCAGCAAAGCTTCAGCCTCTTTCATCTCTCTCCAAAAAGATGAAGAGTGACTGATTTCCATCCATAGAATGCGTGAAGGGGGTTTTCAACACATGAGCGTTTTCTATTGAGTGTGTGTGTGTGTGTGTGTGTGTGTGTGTGCATTCCAGTGGGATTTATTTTCATAAGACGCCTTCAGGCAGATGCAGCAAAGCTCTCTTTGTAAAACTATCAATGTCTGAGAGACACAACGGCTGCAGAGTCAATTATTCACATCCAGCGGACCGACGCACACGAGGGTTCATATGGATTCAGGTCGAGGAGCACGCTTGCATATAGAATGCAATAAATACATGTGTGTGTGTGTGTGTGTGTGTTTGGAAGAGCAACTCAACCAGCGTGTCGCTCTGATAAATGGGAACTCATTGGTCTGGGAGCAGCTCACTGTTCGTCTGCAGCCAGATGGGGATCAGCTGATTACAGCGCTGTCCATGAACATCCTCTCAACACCGTGTAGGGCCTGCTAACGCTAACGCTAACGCACACGTATTTGAGCATCTCAATGCAACAGGAGCCATGTGGCTGCTATGATACATGGACCTTCAGGACTTATTCTGGAGTAAATTGATGATTGATTTCTGCTGCTGACAGCCGATGGCCAGGGTGTGCATGCAGGGCGTATGCGTGCAGGGCGTGTAGGGTGTGCATGCATGCAGGGCGTGCGTGCAGGGCGTATGCGTGCAGGGCATGCTGCACGCAGGGCGTATGCGTGCAGGGCGTGCATGCAGGGCATGTTGCATGCATAGCGTGTGCAGGGCGTGCAGCACTCTGCCCGTACTGATCTACAGGGACAGAACAAAGCAGATGAGATCAGTCCTGCTGGTCAGCTGCCGCGTGGTGAAGCTCTGTGTGTGAGGTTTCATACGCCGCTGTGGCCTTTTGAGGGTAAATAATCGCTTGAGATCAGAAGATTAGATTCAAAAAGAACCGGAGGCTGGACTTGGAGAACTCGTAGTAACAGAGAACAACGCTCACACACATCCAACATCAAACTCCTGGAACACACCGGGCCTTTCGCGTGTCAGGCGAACGTGATAACCACGACACTCCAGGAACTGGCTGACACTGTCCACCCCCCCGCCCAGCAAACATGACCCTGCACCGGCGTGTGACGTGGCCTCCTGCACCCTGGATGTGGACTGACAGCACGCTGACTCAGCGGGACGGCCGGCGGTCTGCTGACGCTCTGCAGCGGTTTACAGGCTGCAGGGACGCCGTGCAGCAGGAGAGCTCACGGGCTTCACTGGTCAGAACACATGCACACCACCCTTTTGGAAAACGTTCGGCTCCTCGGGGACACAACCGGCACACTGACTCAAAGGATGACTCACTGACAAACATGTACAAGATGCACACACGCAGAGAGACGTGAAGATGTTGATGAGTAAATCCTTCATTGCTGATTCAGTGACTGAAATGAAGTCTAAATCCTTTAATGAAAAAAACACTTCATTAGTTCTTTGTTGCTGCTGCAGAGTTAATGAATGCCGGAGACAATATTCAAAACACAACTTGATCTTTTGATATGCCTAATTAATGAATTTGTTTAATTTATCCCCCCCCCCTTTGTGTTTCTTCAGTTTTCCGTCGCTGCTCTGGATGATTAAATATTCATTCAGCTGCAGAGCGTTTTATTCGTCCTCTAATTAGAGCGGCGCTCGCGCTGCACAGCTCTGTGGTTTTCCAGCAGGATTACAGGAAGTGTTTGTGCAGCGATGGAGCCTTCACCCCCACGCTGACGCCACGCTGCGGCGTCTCTTCATAGAAAACAAGAAGCCTATTTTTAGACAAATTAACCACATTTCAGAATGTTTTTCACGCGCATCGGCGAGCCTCTTCTTTACTCGACAGCTGCTGCCGTCAGCGGGTTTCCACGTCCCGGCTTGAGCCGATCGGCGCCTCCCTTTGGGCCGGCAGAGGGTTGTGCTTTGTGGAGTAGACGTTGCGTCTCCGTGGGGCAGTGTGTGTGTGTGTGTGTGTGTGTGTGTGTGTGTGATCCTCATGGGGCTTGTAAACAGCAACACACAGGCGCGTGCTACACTTACGCAACACTGGTTTGCCTGCAGCCTGCATGCTGTAGCTGTCCTACGCTGAGGACAGAGAAAGAGCAAACACACGTTTCATTCGTTCAGTCGTGCTTTGTTTCATTTTCTTTCGACTTAAAACACTAATATAGTGTTCAGCTTCCCCAGATTAATACTGACTGATACTTCAAGCCTTCATCTCTTGTGTAAAACAAACCCACAAGGTGAAGTCCCTCATGAACACACTGCTTTAGTCCTTCAGTGTAACCACCAAACATCTGATATGATCCAGAGCGTCCTCTGATGAACCCATGATGTTTTCTACAGGATGAGTTTCCACTCGTCTGCCTCCTGGGACACGACGAAGAGCTCCTTCCTCACGAGCCGAGACGTTGGGGATCTTCACCAGCACCAGCGCGTATAGTATAGTGGAGTATAGTACAGTACAGTATAGCATAGTATAGTGTAGTACAATATAGCGTAGTATAGTACAGTACAGTATAGCATAGTATAGTGTAGTACAATATAGCGTAGTATAGTACAGTACAGTATAGTATAGTATAGTGTAGTACAATATAGTGTAGTATAGCATAGTATAGTATAGTGTAGTACAATATAGTGTAGTATAGTACAGTACAGTATAGTATAGCATAGTATCGTGTAGTGTAGTACAATATAGTGTAGTGTAGTATAGTATAGTGTAGTACAATATAGCGTAGTATAGTATAGTACAGTACAGTGTAGTATAGTGTACTGTAGTACAATATAGTGTAGTATAGTATAGTATAGTGTAGTACAATATAGTGTAGTATAGCATAGTATAGTATAGTGTAGTACAATATAGTGTAGTATAGCATAGTGTAGTATAGTACAGTACAGTATAGTATAGCATAGTATCGTGTAGTGTAGTACAATATAGTGTAGTGTAGTATAGTATAGTGTAGTACAATATAGCGTAGTATAGTACAGTACAGTGTAGTATAGTGTACTGTAGTATAGTATCGTATAGTATTGTATCATATAGTTTAGTATCGTGTAATATCGTATCGTACAGTATAGTACAGTGTAGTATAGGATAGTATAGTATAATATTGTATCGTGTAGTGTAGTATCGTATTGTGTAGTATCGTATAGTACATTACAGTATTGTTGTACAGTATAGTACAGTATTGTATATATAGTACAGTATTGTACAGTACAGTATGGTATAGTACAGTATGGTACAGTACAGTACAGTATTGTACAGTACAGTATTGTAGTACAGTACAGTACAGTAGTACAGTACAGTATTGTAGTATTGTACAGTACAGTACAGTAGTACAGTACAGTACAGTACAGTGTAATGAGCCGTCAGATCGTCTCAGGCTCGTGGAGTGAGAGGTCTTGCAGTGTGATGATCAGGCGTCTTGATGAAATGTTCCTTTCTTGGAGAGAGTTTTCATTACAGGGTTGGAGAACTCCCCTGAGATAAAAATGAGTTAAACAAAGCAACGTCTTTCTGTTTTGGGACTTTTCTCCCAAAAGAAAACTGCTGAACATCAACATCTGTAAAGCAGCAACAGCAGAAACAAGTCCTGAGCTGATGCCAGTGACTCTTCTCTTCTATCTGAAGCTTAACTCTCTCCACCTCATCAGAGGATGAAAGTCTTGTTGCCGCCCTGCATACGCCCGAGGCGATAAGGGCTCATGCAACAGGGGTGCATTGTGGGTCTCAACCCGAGACGACCGACCCGCCGCCCCCCTCTCAGAGCTCATTAACCAATCACAGACCTGCACACGGGGGATGGGCTGGCCAGAGAAGAGCTTTGCCCTCCGGTGGGGACAGACGGAGATTTATGTGGCCTATAAAAAAAAAGGCCATTAGGGGACCGGCTGGCATTTCAGGCACGCAGGAGAGATGAAACCCTTTAAATATCTCATCTGCACTAATCAACATACTCAAATGGAAGAGCGTAATTTCGGAAGTGGGCTAAAATGCCGCGGGGGCGAGAGGAGGGATGAGCGAGGACAACGCTGCGATCGCTTTCTCCTCCGCGGGTAAGCCGGCGCTGATGTTCCCCCCGCTAAGCTAAGCTGGAACTCAATGGAGAAAATAAAACCAAACCCGCCCAACAGGGCATCAGCGGGAAGAACACGGCGCGCACAACCGAGCGGCGGCTTCGTCATCGTTTGTCTCTTCGCCGGGACGCGAGCGATGCGGCGATGTCTGCTTCCAGTCTCATTAGCGATCCCCGCCGGCCTCCATCCCCGCACACCGGCTCCTAATGAGGCGGCACTTTACGCTGCAGCAAGAGGACAACTCCCCGGTGTGCATCCAGCATCCACATCCCTCTCAGCACCTTGTTAGCAGCGCGACACACAAACAACCCTGAAGTCTGCGTTCCCTTTGAGAGTTATTTGAAAACACGGCGCTCTTCCTCATAATGAGGACGTGCATGTTTTTACAATTTCAGGACACATTTCAGGGTAGATTTTACACTGTCTTAAGAAGAAAAAAAAGAAAACCAGCAAAGCTAATTGTGTACAACCTGCGCTGTCGGAATATAAACACCTTTTCCCCCCTGAGACTTCAGATATTTGACATTTTCTGCTCGTTTCAGAGCCCCGCAGGCAGGTTACAGGATCAGATGACGATCTGACGTCTTCGCCTCCATGCGGAGGCGGGGATGGAGAAGAAAGGGGAGTTGTGATGGGAGCCGATGGGATCAAAAGGAAAGCGAGCGCAGGGGAACGTCAACACAACTCTCCTCACAAGCTGCCATTCAAAGGCTCATGAACCCGAGTGATGAATGAGACTCGCAGGGCGGAGACGAGCGCTCAGACGGGAGACAACGGCTCGATGCAGGACCCGCGGGTCCATGCCGTAACGGCTGGGCTCAGCATGTAATCCCTGCTTCATCCCGCCCAGTACAACCAGTACAACCAGTACAACCACTGGTCAGCCTCCCTGTTCAAAAATGGGAAGCGCTGAAGCGAAGGTCAAGCTCAATTTTCGGTCAGCATGCACACAAATTACAGCTGAAAATGCTGGCGACGCATTCATGATGAGGAGGAGGAGAAGGAGGACTGCTGAATAAACATGTGCAGAAAATAACTAAAGAAATGAGTCAGAGTTTTCGCCGCGTGTGCAAAGCGACGCACAGAGCGACGCACACAGCGACACACACAGCAACGCACACAGCGCCTCTATCTCTATGTGCAAGAAGCATCTGGAGCAGCAGGAAGAGAAGAAGAAGCTATTTCCTGCTCCCACACAGGAGTCACAATCCAGAACATTTAAACGATGCCACACCAGAGTGTGTGTGTGTGTGTGTGTGTGTGTGTGTCCATCTTAGGGTAACAGATCCCTCAACACACATTACACTCGGCCCAACCCGAGTGCTTTAACCGAATGACAACAATTAACCTTTCCTAATGAAGCTCAGTCTTATTGTCGCCTCGTTTGTTTTTATTATTTTAACCTCCTGGATTTGAATCACAGGATCATAAAGTTATTATTATTATTATTATTATTATTATTATTATTATTATTAGCATGCATACATAATGCATGACAAAGGTTGTTTTTTTTGGGAACAAAACACCGCGGAGAAACTGCAGATAACGTACTTTAAAAAAAAGAAGTCAAAGTTGAGTCAAACTGTACCCTTGCAAAGCATCTTGGGTAATCACAATCTGATGTAAACATGCAGGTCGCGTGTTCTGGGCTTTATTCGGGAGATAATTAGTGGCAGCTGTGCCTGGACAGCTGAAGGTGATCAGCTCGGCTGCAGGGGGCGCTCAGTGGCCAGCAGGGGGCGCTCAGTGGCCAGCAGGGGGCGCTCAGTGGCCAGCAGGGGGCGCTCGGTGGCCAGCAGGGGGCGCTCGGTGGCCAGCAGGGGGCGCTCGGTGGCCAGCAGGGGGCGCTCAGTGGCCAGCAGGGGGCGCTCAGTGGCCAGCAGGGGGCGCTCAGTGGCCAGCAGGGGGCGCTCAGTGGCCAGCAGGGGGCGCTCGGTGGCCAGCAGGGGGCGCTCAGTGGCCAGCAGGGGGCGCTCAGTGGCCAGCAGGGGGCGCTCAGTGGCCAGCAGGGGGCGCTCAGAGGCCAGCAGGGGGCGCTCAGTGGCCAGCAGGGGGCGCTCACCGGGCACGGACAACAACATGCGCTGAAACATGAAGCGCCAGGAAGGAAACAGAGGACATGGTCTCCTGCGTCAGAGGATTCAGAAAGAGATGACTTCAAGTCCAAAGAGCTTTTCACTGCCGTCAGCGCGATTTATCAACATGTTCACAGGAAACACTCGCTGGTGGACACGAGGAGTAACACACATTCAGTGTGCGTCTCAGTCGGCATCGACTCACAACTATGAACACGTTCTGTTCAGGAAGAAGGTATGGAAACACAAACTAAAGCTTTTTAACAAACGTTTACGTTTACTGTCACAGCTTACATCACTGCCTCGACCACAACACACGAGAACAATGAACTGAGAGAGAGAGAGAGAGAGAGAGAGAGAGAGAGAGAGAGAGAGAGAGAGAGAGAGACAGAGAGAGAGAGAGAGGGTGGGAGAGAGAGAGAGAGAGAGAGATGAACTGATAGAGAGAGAGAGAGAGAGACAGAGAGAGAGAGAGAGAGAGAGACAGAGAGAGAGAGAGAGAGAGAGAGACGCTGAGCATCAAGGAGAGGCAGATGGAAGAGACAGTGATGAACAGGAGAGAACAAATGAGAAGAGAAGAAACACCGTGTGTGTGTGTGTGTGTGTGTGTGTGTGTGTGTGTGTGTGTGTGTGTGTGTGTGTGTGTGTGTGTGTGTGTGTGTGTGTGCCAGCGAGAGACCTTCTGCCTGAGCAGCTTGCTGCGCACGCGGCCCCACAGCTTGGCCCCGGTGTTGGACGGCCTCTTGTGGACGGGCGTCTGCGGCTGGCTGCTCAGGTTCTGCTGGTTCTGCTGGTTCTGCTGGTTCTGGTCCACGCAGCAGTGCTGCTCCAGCCGCTCGCACACCGAGTTCAAGTTTACATCCGACACCAGGAAGTCCGTCATGGCCGAAGCCCGTCGATGCCTCTTCCGCTGAAGAAGCGCAGGTGGAGGAGGGATCCTCCGTCCACTGAGCAAGGGAGCAAGGGAGCGAGGGAGCAAGGAAGGGAGGAAGCGCTTCCTCACGGCAGACAAAGTGAATGAAGGAAAAAAAAAAGAGTCTCCGGCAGCTGATGCTCACTTCAAAGATATTCACTTCAGACTATGAAGGAGGGATGAAAGAAGAGACGCTGCCATGGTCCTTCACACGCAGAACTATTCCTCTGTGAGCTCGTTCACAGCTGAGAGGATCTGACTCCAGCTACCACTGAGACACCAGAGCGAGGGAGAGGGAGGGAGAGAGGGAGGAGCAGAGAGAGAGAGAGAGAGAGAGAGAGAGAGAGAGAGAGAGAGAGAGAGAGAGAGAGAGAGAGAGCGAGCGATCGGGGAGTGAATGAGCTCTCGTTGTTACTGAACGGCTCGGCTTCTCCAGATGTTGATAGACACACCTCCAAAGAGGGAGGAGGAAGAGGAAGAAGAGGAGGAGGATGAGGAGGAGGAAGAGGAGGAGGGACATTCAATGAGAAGCAGAGGAGAGAGAGAGAGAGATAGAGAGAGAGAGAGAGAGAGAGAGAGGGAAGGAAGAAGGGAGGGAGGGAGAGAGACTGAAGCGCTGCACTGTGTTGTGTTGTGTTCAGTGCGTTGACCTTTGACCCCTGGTCGACCTTTCCCACAGCTGGTCAACTCACTCAGGAAGTGAGCAAAGAGAGGAATGTGATGAAGAGGAAGAGGAAGAAGAAGGTGTGAAAACGTGAAAGCGACTAAAAATCAGTGGAAGACATCTTGGAGGCTTTGAAAGTCATTTTCCTCAGAACAAAATGAAAAGAGCTCCTTCATCTTCCTCCTCCATCGTCATCATTCTCCTCTTCGCTCCTGCAGCTTCCTGATCTTCACTTGCAGAGCTTCATCACATCTGTATTCAACAGGACAGTCGGGCTCTGAAAGAGGCGTTTCCTCTGATGATCAATAAGAGGAAGAGGAGGAGGAAGAGGAGGTGGATGATGTCAAACTGCATCTCCATCCTTCACGTCTGGATGAAGAGAGCTTACAGACGGTTGAGGCGGATGATGCTGAGACTCATGAGGAGAGGAGCTTCACTGTTTCCTTCATATCTCCTGAAGGAAGAGAATGAAAAGAAAAGGTCTGAATGAACCGTTCCTGCAGCAGACGGAGCTGCTGCATCTCGCTCACGGCGTCAAGGGATTTAATTAGAGCGAGGAAACCAAGACGAACACGTTGTAGATGATCTAGATGAACATTTAACGGTTTGTCTGTTCTACATTTATCATAAAACAGCACAAAACATGTCAAGAGGACGCATGACGTCATCACACTGAGCCTCAGACAGCAGACAGGACGGAGAGGACGTCTTCTGTGGTGAAGATACAAGGAGAGGACGGCCTGTATGTATGACTGAGGAGGAGGAGGAGGAGGAGGAGGAGGAAGAGGAGGAGGTCAGAGGCCTCAGCCGGCCCTCCCCACAGAGTATTTTAATCTCAGTGTTCAGAGCTGGAAGCCGTTCTCTCTCCATGCGTCACGACTTGGAAGGAATGTCTGGGAAAACCTTGTTTTGGAAACGGGAGAGAAGAGAAAGAAGAAAAGAGAAAACCCGCAGGGAGCGCGGAGATATTTTGGGGTAAGATGAGAGAGAACGGGGAGCCGGGAATAGACGGGTTTATTTTAACTGTGCACTTGAAGCGCTGCATTTTGCCTTGAGGACGTTTTGTTCTGCGGCCGCAGCAGAGATTAAATAATCCTAAACATCAGGTGTGAGGTCGGGAGCTCCAGATGTGAAAGCTTTATAATCTCAGAGAAGCAAGTCCTGAACATCCATGAAGACGTGTCCACGTGGAAGCAGAGGAGGCCGTTTACTTCCTGGATCGAGTCTGACATCACACACGACGCAACCAATCACAGCTTCCCTTTGAACACGCACACCTTCACCTGCAGTCTGAAGACACAACGCGTTGTGTTGCTCCCCTGCTGGTGTGTGTTCCTGTTCACTCACACACACACACACACACACACACACACACACACACACACACACACACACACACACACCATGGCAGCGAGCACCAGCGGCGCCTCGTGCCACCGGGTCACTCAGAGCCCATCGCTCTCACAACGCATCACATCAGGACAGAAACACACACACAAACACACACACACACACACACACACACACGCTCCCTCAGCCAGAAGAAGTGTACGTTCATGCGCTCCAGTGTAGCGTGAGCTCATGCACTATTCACAACATGAAAAACAACGCACACACACACTGTACATGCAGACGTGGGAGCAGACTCACACGCAACACAAACAGCAACACTTCAGATTCACTGCAAAAATAATAACCGGACAGCGAGAATATTTGTCTCCATCTTGTTGGAGGAAAACTCTCCGGTTCAGCCGGAAGAAGAGACGAACACACGCCCTCATGTTCCCAAAAGGCTCTCGCGTGGATAGAAAGTAGTCTGGAGATAAATGAAGGGATGAGAGGGTGAACTGTGTGAGGCCCCGAGGTGAGAGGATGATAACAAAATATTTAAATAAAGGAAGGAAAGATACACGAAGAGAGATGGAGGAGGAATCCATGAGGGAGATGAGATAAAGAGAGAGAGAGAGAGAGAGAGAGAGAGAGAGAGAGACAGAGAGAGAGACAGAGAGAGAGAGAGAGAGAGAGCGAGAGAGAGTAATTAGTAGAAGTGTTAATCCTGGAGATGTCGGTGTTAGTGAGGCTTCAGCTTGTTGGATGAAGCTAACACATCATCTTTCATTTCCACAAGCAGCTTTTAATCATTTTATTAATCTGTGTTGTTGGTCAGACCTTCTAAAAAATGTTGTGGATTTTAACTGGAGATAATAATGATAATAATAATAATAAAAGCATTCAAAAGGTGAGCCTGCAGGCGGTTGAGTGCATCAGGACTCTTTATATTTGTATTATAGATGAGCCGGTGGCTCGGCCTCGTGGAGGGAGCTGACATCATGTCCATCCTGTGATTCTGCCGACATGAATATGGATGCTGCTCACGTTCTTGTTGAGCTGCAGCCGCTGGGCTCAGAGAGCTTCGTCTTGAGCCCGGCGGCTGCTCGGTGGCTTCCTGGATCATCGTGCAGCTGAAAACGTTCTGCAGCTGAGCTCCAGCGTTCTCTCTCTTTGGTACGACGCAAAGCATCGAGAGCGACGCCAAGCGACCCACAAAGAGTTAAAACATCTCAGCGGGACATTCCAGAGTTAATGTTTGACTTTAATAAGATCCAGTGAACTCCAGCTGGCCGAGAGGACGCGGTGCCGCCGCTCAGGTCCGACCCAGCGGGAGGCTTTGTGTTCCCGTCCCGCTGCCGCTCATGGATGCATGGATGGATGGATGGATGCATGGATGGATGCATGGATGGATGCATGGATGGATGCATGGATGGATGGATGGATGCATGGATGAATGGATGGATGCATGGATGGATGCATGGATGGATGCATGGATGAATGGATGGATGCATGGATGGATGCATGGATGGATGGATGCATGGATGGATGCATGGATGCATGGATGAATGGATGGATGAATGGATGCATGGCTCCTACATCAGATTGTTAGTGGGATATTTGGGCATTTTTGGGAAATCGGACTCACTGCAGCCGGTGAAAAGAGCTTCAACAGGAAACTCCTCGTGAAGGAAGCTGTTGCTTTAAAACTTACATCTTGTGGACGAATTAAACGTGAATCTCTGGACAGACTCCTCCTGCTCTCGTCTTCATGCTAAGCTAAGCTAAGCTAAGCGACTTCTGATTGACGTCTCATTCAACTCTGAATTAGCATATTTCTTAAAATGTTGAACTATTCCTGTGACAGAGCTGGTATGACTTCACACAGCGTGACAGAGAGCATCTGTGTGGAGGATGAAAGGTTTAGGAAGCTGCAACTTGAATAAATAAATATATATTTATATACATTTATATAAATATATATTTATGTTTGTGTTTCCTGCGTTTAAAGGAGCACATTCAGCGGGTTTGTTGGTTCTTTACACCTCGGTGCATGAAGAGGACCGTTAGTATTTTAAACTGCAGCTCATGCAACTCAGTCTCTGAACGTGTGCACATTCATATTTCATATCGCAGCGTCTCTAAAGAACATCATGAAGTCAGAAGGAGAAGTGGCTTCAGGCTTTTTGGACTTACTCGACAAAAAATGACAGATAAATAACTGTTGTGGGGTTTTTTTTAACCTCGGAGGCCTGTGATTGGCCGACACCGACGGCCCTGAGCTGTGTGGGGAGCAGATAATTCAATCAGCGTCCATATAAGTACGTTTACCAGACGACCCACAACGCGCTTTGATCTGTGCTGCTGCCTTCATGGAGCGGAGGAAGAGGAAGAGGAAGAGCAAGAGGGTTAAAAAACAGGAGGGTGGGGGGGGGTAAATCCGAGCCTTAGGGTGCTCTGCAGATTATTCCTGCTTCTCTTTCATCTGAGCCGTTTGGGGAGGGCTTCCTCCTCAGATCAACCGCTCCATCACTTATTAAGCACTTTGGAACAAAAGTGTCGATGGAGAGCGAGGATGAGGAGGGTAAAGGGAGAGGAAGGTTTCACCTGCCGCAGTCTGCTGTGTGTTGTTGTAGCGAGAAGCATTCAGGTATGAAACCACGGGAAGAGAGTGAAGCTGCATGACCTCGTTGCAACCATCGCTCTGAAGAGACGAGCGAGAGGAACCAACAGCAGAGGAAGAGCTGGAGGAGATGATGAGGAGGAGCTGATGATGAAGGTCATGCTCCAACAACGAGGTCACTCTGCCCACTTTGACCTCCCCTTCTTCTCCTTCCTCTTCCTCCCAATCGACTCCTAAACTGTTGGTTGCCGATTGACCCGATCTTCCTTTATTCTCATTTCTTTTGTCATCACTGATTGGATCACACGCGCTCAGCTGACGCTCTAAGATTATAATCCCGTCCTGGCAGTGTGTTTGCTCAGCGGCTCCTCGCTGGAGGTTCTCTCTTTCTTTAATTCAAACTGATCCTCCCACCACCTGAAAACATGGCCAACAGTCGGATCGCAGCTGAAACTTGAGTTTGCTTTAAATAAAAACACCCGTGGCTCAGAATAAAGCTGCGCCGTGGGCACATTTGCGTCTTTATTCCCTCTCCCTGAACCCCCGACTGGTGGCAAAAAATAACTTTTTGAAGTTGCCCAGTCATCCACAGAGCAGGCCCGGCCGTCGCCGCTGCGTCGTTGGCTTCTGTTCGTCTGCGTGGACGATGCCGTCTGCGTCAAAGACACCAGTTTCTTCCCGTCGGAGCATCGCTGAGCGCTGCAGACCGGTTGGGGGTTCGACTCCCTCGTGCCTCTCGGTGAACCGGCTGCGTCTGAGCAGCGCGACCCAGTTCCAGAGATGGAGAGAGCGACGCCGCGTCAATAATTCACCCTTCAGAGTGTAGACGGAGGAGGCGAGAGGAGGAGACGAGGAGACGAGGATCTCCTACGGCGAGAGGTGAGATGGAAACTGGAGGGTTTCAGTGAAAAGCCTCGAGGGCAGTCGGACCGTCTGAACGTCTTCATACCGCTCTTGTGCTTGTTTTGTGTGAATCCAGAGCGTACGTCCTGTTGCTTTACCTCATGTTTCTACCTGTGAGATGTGGTTTCTGTGTGTCATGCTGCCGTCTCGGCTCCCCTTGGTCAAGAGCTCATTGTGTCTCAACGGGACCGACCCGGTTGAATAAAGACTAATAGAATAATAAAGTAAAATGTTGGGGAAAGAGGCTCGTTTAAAGGGCCCGATGGTTTCACTCAGAAGTGCTGCTAGAGGGATTTGGTGACCTTTACATCCTGTTGATAGTCAAACCTGTCTGTATGTTTAACCGTGGGGACTTGAACCAGAGACCCTTCAGTTCCACAGCAACGTCTGCAGCTTTAAAATCAGCGAACAGAAATGAAAGAGGAAGAACATTCCTGTTGAGGAGAGCAGTTCTGAATATAATAAACTGCGTGGCCGAGTATTTCTCCAGCGTTGTGTCATCAGTGAGGGACAGAAACCATCAAAGAAATCTGTTTCTGTCAGCGGACACAAAAGAGTGTCAGCTGTTCTGAACATTCATTCATTCACATTCCTCTTTATTCCATGAGTAAAACATACAAAACATCTCAAACCTCATTAGCAGGTGAAGAAGCCGTCAACACCGAAGAGGAAAATCAATCAGCTGATCAATCAGCTGATCAATGAGCTGATCAATGAGCTGATCAATGAGCTGCAGCTGCCTCCTGGAGGCTGTGACACCATGGTCAGTGTGGACCGAGACAACGATGAAGGCCTTCTATCGCTCATCCTCCATCTCTCTCTCTCTCATCCTCCATCTTCCTCCATCTTCCTCTCCCTCTCTCTCTATCTCTCTCTCCTCCATCTTTCTGCCTCCAACTAGGACCGAGACGAATATGAAGACCTTCTATCTCTCATCCTCCATCTTTCTCTCTCATCCTCCATCTCATCTCTCTCTCCTCCATCTCTCTCTCATCCTCCATCTCTCTGCCTCCAACTAGATAAAGGAGACGGCTTACACACTAAACCAGAGTGTCTTTTCTCCGGTTCGTGATGCTGCATCGCGGCGGTGCTCCGCCTCCAGAGCAGCGTGCCCTCCAGAGCGGCGTGCCCCACAGAGCGGCGTGCCCCACAGAGCGGCGTGCCCCACAGAGCGGCGTGCCCTCCGTCGCGCTGCAGAAGACATGAGCGGCGCTGTGTGCAGGCAACACAAACACCTCCTCCGCGCTGCACGCTCGCAGTGCACGTCGCTGTTACACAAGGCGCGTTGCATAACTCGCAGTGTGCGACTGAGAGGCCTCTGGAGCCGCCCTCCATCGTGAAACACCCACCCAGCTCTCTGAAGCAGAGGCAACAGGTGCAGCGCCCCCGCAGGAGCGGCGCATGCACGAAGATGAGCGGAAAAACAAAAACCGAGATGATTCCAGCACGACGAGCTGATTATGCAACGAGCACAGAGAGCGCTGGTCGTCTGAGAGCCGGCTCGCCCACGAGGTCACTCAAACTGGAGCGTTTCAGAGGTTATTATTTCAAAGTGGCGCATTATTGGAGTTTTGCATAAGTTGCTGCGATTAGAGACTGTGATCCTCTCCAGAGGGGTTTGACATTTCCTGAGTGTGTGAGCAGGCAGAAGACGACGTCTCCTCTCGCGTCTCGCCCGGCTTCAGTCAGGATTCGGTCGGCGTTGTGAACGCGACGCGGTTCGCGATGACCTCATCTTCTACACAGCTGACAGGTTCAAAACATCCTCGCCGGAGTCTTCTGGGACTTTAGGAACATTTCCTCCACACGAAAACAATTACATCATCGCTCGGCTGGTTTGTGGAAGTGAGAAGAGGCCGAGGTCACAGTTTACAATCCACCTCATCATCGCTTTGTTTACATCATTTTAACTCATTACAGCGTCTCTACCCGCCAGGTGAGGGATGTTCAGATGCGTCAGTGAAGGTTAAACACCTGCCGGCTGTCAGCTGCATGTTTATCAGCTCTAACTGGAAACTATAAAAAACACAAATGCCACAAAACCTAATGACGCCTGAGATGTGGACCTTGGAGAGAGGGAGGGGTTTACCATACTTACTGATAAAAAAATGAATAAAAGAGAGACAGGATACGGCCTCCCTCCCTCGCTCTGGGACAGGAAGTCATAAAGCAGGATCAAACGCCCGGCCCTGCCACACGAACGGCATGATGGGAAGTCCTGAAAGCCTGCAGCAAGAAGTGAAGTTATGAAAACTTGATCTGCTGCGATTCTGCAGAGATGCAGGATGAACACGGAGCCGAGCGCCTGAAGGCATCTCAACATCTCGCTGCCGGCTGCGTCCACCTGAAGCTCAGGGAGGAGAAGCGGACGCAATATGTCAACATGTGAAGGTGTTGCTGACACGCAGAGAGGGAACAGGAAGACACGCCGACCTGGAAGAGCCAAACACCTCACGGGAAGAGAGACAGAAATCCATAAAGTGTTGACATGTAGAGCTCTTTAACACCTGAGAGACAGCTGAGGCGAGTCCACACAGTAATCATGCACCAAGAGAGCTGAGTGAGTTATCATGTCCACGCATCTGTCCCCTCGTCTGACGGGCTAATTCAGTGTGTGTGTGTGTGTGTGTGTGTGTGTGTGTGTGTGTGTGTGGCAGGAGGCTTCCTCTCTGGACCTGTGAGCACGGTGAGATCTGTGCAGCAGCGAGCAGATGCCTCTGCAACGCGCCGACACGCAAAGAAACCAGAGAGCAGCAGCTGATGAAGAGTCAGCTGCTGATGAAGAGTCAGCTGCTGATGAAGAGTCAGCTGCTGATGAAGAGTCAGCTGCTGATGAAGAGTCGGCTGCTGATGAAGAGTCGGCTGCTGATGAAGAGTCAGCTGCTGATGAAGAGTCGGCTGCTGTTGCTTCTGGAGAGGAGGAAACACGCTGAACGCCAGCACACCGCCCAATAAACTCTCACTTTCACCACGAAAACACTCTTCTGACAACTCTGCAACCAGCAGGATCACCGTCCTTCACACACACACACACACACACACACACACACACGTCGTGTACTTCCACATAGACTGTGGGTCTCGTGGACGAGGAACGAGAGCACACACTCGCTCGCAGCTCTTGGCGGAGCTCATCTTTCAAAAGTTATTGCAATGTTCCACGGTGAACAATAAAATGTGCAGCGGGACTCTAAAGTTCTCCTGAGCAGGACGCTCGACCCGTTAGAGGTTTAAAAGAGTTCATAAAGAAGATGAACTGCGTGTCCTTCCTCCCCGCTGCTGTCAGGCTGCACAACAAGCTGAGAGCCTCCTGAACACTTCAACTCATCACCTGGTGCAATACTTTATACACACGTTTACTTATTGTGCAATACTTTATACACACGTTTACTTATTGTGCAATACTTTATACACACGTTTACTTATTGTGCAATACTTTATACACACGTTTACTTATTGTGCAATACTTTATACACACGTTTACTTATTGTGCAATACTTTATACACACGTTTACTTATTGTGCAATACTTTATACACACGTTTACTTATTGTGCAATACTTTATACACACGTTTACTTATTGTGCAATACTTTATACACACGTTTACTTATTGTGCAATACTTTATACACGTTTACTTATTGTGCAATACTTTATACACACGTTTACTTATTGTGCAATACTTTATACACGTTTACTTATTGTGCAATACTTTATACACGTTTATTCAATGTTTTAATTCCATCTGTATATTGAATATTCTTCTTACAGTTTGTTTTTTTATTTTGTTTCCTTACTGTTGTGTTCATTTATATTACTTGATCTTTATCTTTATTTACTGTGAACAAGCTGCTGTAATCCTGCAATTTCCCCACTGAGGGACTAATGAAGGATTATCTTGTCTCTCATGATGTGTAGCTGTTGTGCTGCGATGACACAACGTGTGTGTTTGAGTGATGATGTTTAAACGACTTCGCTCTAATTTTGCAAACATTAACATTTTAGCTTTTTCCCGACCTCGCTCCAGCGTCCTGGAGCCGACCGCCGTCCTCACACTTCCACAAATCCTGGAACAAAACCTCTTGCCGCCCGGCGTTCAGAGCCTCCGTCCTGCATAAGGAGGTGCAGGACGCCGCTGGGCTGCTCGCTCGACATCTGGGAGTCAGAGATGTGAACTCTGATGAAGAAGAAGAAGAAGAAGAAGAAGAAGAAGAAGAAGAAGAAGAAGGAGAGACAGGGAGGACGGTGTGCTGCTTCAGATGAGGAGATACCATCATATATCCCACAAAAGAGCTTCTGTGCTCAGTAAAAACAAGATATAATGTGTTAGCTGACGAGCTGTGGTGGTGCTTTACGCTAAGCTAAGCTAACTGCTCGTTGAGAGCTTCACGTTCAATGCGGAGCGGGTTTGATCTCTGAGATGAAGCGAACAAGCAGAAGGTCACGCTGAAGACACCCACAGGGTCCGGGCGTCGAGGCGTGAATGAAAGTATTTCATCCGGTTGGTTGAAGGTCCTCTGCTGCCTCGGCTCTGATGATGACCACAGGACGACCACGCTGACCATCAACTGGACGTTCTCGTGGACAAACCCTCCGATGGCAGAAGACTTCAGAGCTTCAGACCTTCATCTTTCCCCCTCAGCTTCAGGACTTAAACGTAAGCACATGTCAGTTTGGAGATTACTGTGTGAAGACTGATGCTCTTCTGAGTAGAAACTCTACTTTCAGTTTACTTCCTACTTTCTGCGAGGTGTTCTGTGAAGATTTAACCACCCTGAAAACAAGACATGAACCCAGGTAACAGACCAAAGAGGACAGAGTGCACACACACACACACACACACACACACACACACACACACACACACACACCACCCAGGGGTTGCACAGTCGCTCCATGAGTTGAGCCTCTCAGCAGGCAAAGCCGAGCATGAAATGAGCTTTTTTCCCCTCAGAGGGATGAAGTGAATCTCTCTCCTCAAAGTCCTCTGCTGTCTGTAAAGCAGCTGGAGAGCAGAACGTGACGTTTATATGTGAATTAGCAGAAGATATATATATATATAAATAAAGGGACCACGTACAGTTAAAACAAGTGTATTACTATTTGGAGCTCTGATCGAGGACGACCCCGCTCCCTCCTCCCTTTTCACAGTTTCCAATTATTTCTGAACCGCGACTCCTCCGCGAGACAAAAGGCCGGCGGCGGCCGCGTTGGAGAGCTTCACGCCGTCTCTGGAGAGCGATTCATTTCTCGGGCTGCGATGAGCCTCTTTGTTCTCTCTTTAAACTCTCAGCATCACTTAATTGGTCGCCATCTGGGGGACGCTCGCTCCTCCATCTCTTCCTCCATCTCTTCCTCTTCCTCGCCCCCGCTGGGCGCCAAGCGTCCAAGGACGCTCGTGGTCGGGAATCCTGCGTCTGTTGTCAATCTTCTGCACTTCGCTGAGACATTATGTAAGGTGATAAATGAGGGCCGGCTGAGGTCCGCTGGGGAGATGTGCGTCTGTATTTTCTGACATGGATGGATGGATGGATGGATGGAGGGATGGAGGGATGGATGGAGGGATGGAGGGATGGTGTGGAGAGGGAAAAAGAGACGGAGACATGTGAAGGAGGCCCAACAGAGATCCTTCAGCCTCTTCGTCGCCCCTCGCTTTGCTCTTCCTACACGCTTCGGTTCACTCTTTCTACTCTGATGAATCAGAAGTCTGTCCAACGCCTCCGACTCGTGCGGCGGCAGAGATTTTAACCCCTTCTCATCCTCCTTCTCACGACGAGTCACATTCACAGCTCGAGCCCATCGTGTGCTTCCCTTCAGCCGCGTGGCTGTATGGACGCAGCGTGCGTCAGACTGAAATAACTCAACAATGGATGGGATGCCGGCACGTCTGTCAGTCAGGTTTCCAGCGGGGGGGGAAGGACTTTTTGGCGACACCCCGACGTCACCGCGAGGTTTTCTCTGGCTCAGCGAGCTCTGGTCATGAAGGTTGACTCAGTACTCATGCATCCTGTCTGATTACCGTACAGTACGTGACGTCTTGGCAGTGCTGAAGCCATTTCATCCTTGATGAACATGTGAAGCGTCCTCCTCTGACAGATGGTGCTGGACTTTAACCGATGATTTCATTGTAATTTCATTCCAAAAACATTTTAAGAGCTCGTTCCTCTTCAGGAGAGAGCTAAACCGTTTTTTTACACATTCAGAATTGACCGTTAAAAACTTAAATTTAGTCGTTAAACGGCGCACTCCGACTTCCGGTTTCACTGTATTTCTCTTTCAAAATAAAAGCACCACGGCAGACAAAAACACGCATAAAAAAAAACAACAAAATTGATTGACAAACAGTTTCTAACTTAAGCACACAGCGAGCCACTTCAGTGAGACAGGAAGCAGACCTGAGGGTCAAAGGTCAGACTACTCTTCTCCCCAAAACAAAAGCATGGAGGCGACTTGTCCCGCTGATGTGCACGAGGACAGCCCAACACACACACATGGTGTTGTGCTGCTGTCGTCCTCTCGTCTGTAAGAAGACGGCATCATAACATCACATGACGACTTCTTCTTGCCAGACGGCAACAATCTGACAGGAAAACCCAACAGCAGCGCGACGGCTGCTGATCAAACCAGCCGGTTCTGTCTTCCTGCATCAAGAGACTCGGTGGGTTTCTGTGCGTTTGCGTGATCTGAGCGCGCTCACAGCGGAGCGTGTGGTTATTTAGGGCATGCGCGTCCCAAGCGGCGGCGAAAAGACGCTTCAAGTGGGAACAAAGGCCTCTAAGTGGGGGTTGAGACGGAGGAGCTGCTTTGTGGGAAGATGACAGAGGAAGACTAGAAATCCATGAAAACGCCGCTATCAGCTCCACTGATCAAGCACCGTCTGATGAGGAAGTCGGCTTAATTGGGACTCATCAATAAAAAAAAAGGTCCCATCTGCTGAAACAGACAGACGAGGAGGGACGAGCCTCATTAACACTCAGAGCGGTGAAAAAACCCAACTGAAGGGAACATAAAGCAGGAAATAAGAGGGTTTAAAAAGAGCAACGTAATGAACATATACACACTGCATCCACCTACCACCCCCCCCACACACACACACACACACACACCTAGCCAGACAAAGGACACTAATACACACGAGGTAATGCAGACTGAAGTTATTGATATCATTTACAACGTCACCCATGTGTGTGTCTGCATGTCTGGTTTGTCCCGAGGGGAAGTGAACACACACAGCGGAGACCCATCTGTTAGTGTCGTTGACAGCTACGCGTGTGTGTGTGTGTGTGTGTGTGTGTGGCCGCAGGGGGTGTGTTGTGTTACATGGAAACATGACAGATCACAGCCCCACATGACAGGGGGAGCAGAAACTAAATAAATGACTCTGTGTATTAGACACTCATTTATATTAATACCTACACACTGAAGCATGAACCCTCTCTCTCTCACACACACACACACACACACACACACACACCCTCATTAAAACCAGTGAGCTCCATGTTCAAAACAAATACCACATGAAGTCGCATCGTCCTCACGCCTCTTCAGTCAGAATCAGAAGGAAGTTTCCATGAAAAGCAAAAGACAGAAAGTCATTTACTTCCCATTAGAGTGAATTCATTGCTGCGCTGCTTCAGTTTTATTTAGTCGACTATTAAACAGAAAGAATTTTAAATATGTTGATTTGCAGCTGCCTCTTTCTCCATCTGCAGACTTCACTGGCGGTGTGAACGTCCGTGCAGATGACCGGCGGCTGCGTTTCATTCTCGAGATGAGATCAGAGTTTTGAGGCACGAGCTGAGTGCCACAGCTCCACCAGCTCCACCAGCTCCACCAGCTCCACCGCTAAGTCTCCTGATGGCCGGCGTGCTATTAGCCCGTCACGCCGGCGCTCTCCCCGATAAACCCGTCACGCGGCGTGTAAATGTCAAACTTTGCATCTAATGCCTCGAGCGCAGGAAAGCGCTCTGACTCCTAAGTGGGAGTGAGAGTGCAGCTGGACGCTCGCCCTCAAACTTTACAGCCCCTCTGCACCCGTACTTTTACAGGAACTCGCGGCTAATGCGCCCCCCGTCCAGCTCCTCCTCGGCTTCGGTGAGGGAGCTAAAAGCTGCCGGGAACCACATCGCCCCCTTTCTCTTCTCGCTGCTAATGCCCGACTTCTCCGGCTCGCGTCGTCTCCGGGAAGTCGTACAAAACTATCAGGTTACTGCGTACCGAGGGCGGGAACGGCGCCGCGGTGGAGGAACGGAGGGTTGACATGAAGAAGAGGAGGAGGAGGAGGAAGAGGAGGTCCCATCACTGGAGATGTGACATGACTCACGATGCGGCATCGAGCAGCGTTCAGGACGAGGCGCTGCAGAGACGTGCTGTTCCTCTGGAGACAAACAGTGTGAGATAAGATGAGAGCAGGACCTTCAGTGCAGCTGTGACGCGGTGATGAATCACAACAATGTGGGCACCAGAATGAGCCGGTTCCTATCGGACCAACAGCAGCTACGAGCTCTGGAGGTCAGTGTGCGGGCTGTAGCTCCAGCTGTGAGCCTTCGGCACGTTGGCACCGTTAAAGGTTTGCAGTGTGAGGCCCGTTTGTGCCCATGTGACCACCATCACACGGGCACGCGAGAGCCTTCAGACTTCAACACTGGATGAAAAACCTCGATGATCACCCGGCAAGTTCTGCGGTTACAAGGAAGCGTCTTCTTTCTATGATTTCCATAAATCCATAATGAGCTTGGAGAAGCAGATTACTTGCAGTGGATCCCCTCTCTTCTCTCTCTCTCTTCTTTCTCTCTCTCTCTCTCTTCCTCAACGGCACGACGGACTGAATGAACGGCGGTTGCTCGGTGGGAGGATGAAAGACGACGCTCTCGACACGAGGGCCGGACGACCGGATGAAAGCTCGCTGCCGCTGGGTGACGCGTCAGTGGGGGGGCGGTGAACCCGGTCCTCCGGTCTGAAGACAAGAACAACTCTCGAGGCCGAGCAGGAGACTCTACTCTGAAACCAGTTGAAGACAGACGACTTCTGTGTTCGCTGGCGGGCCGAAGCGAGACATGTGGAGCGTCACGCAAGACACAACGATCACAGTCTCCGATTTGCGAGTGAAGTCACACTCATTCGCCCGCGAGAAAGTTTAGTTTCGCCAGAGGACGACCAACGATTACACAGCCGGAGAACATCGGCGGCAACGCGGCGAAGAACAAACCTCTGGGAGCTGAAACTAATCAATTTTGCAGATATTTTAGAATCCATTTGCGTTGCCAGTTTGAGAGACAAACCCCCCCCAGCTGCTGCCATGTGAAGGAAGATTAGCAGCGTGACCTCTGGGATCAGAGGTTATCAGCTGCAGGGGGGAGGGGGGGGGGGGCTAACAAACGGTGGTATTTCCCCCCGTGGACAAACAGCTCAATCAAGCTAACATGAGTGTGCTACTGCCGGCTTGCTGTGTGTGTGTGTGTGTGTGAACGTGCACGCTCCAGAAAGGCATCAACACCTCCTACACGTGTGATCGGCTCTCCAAGTAGAAACCTCCGGCCCGAAGCAGAACATCCTGGTGACGGAGTGACAGCGCGTCAAAGTGAAGTAACAGTAAAAAACAGACAGAAGCCAAACTTGCTGCCCAGCATGCCCTTTTACGGTCCGTCAGCGCTGCACACGCTTGTTAAATAAATCAGAGGGTCTCCAGAGAGGAAGCAGAAGCACTGAAGGCTCCTTCTGACCCGGGAAAGCAGCTCAGGTCTGCAGAGCCTCGGCCCGCCGGCTTCTTCCTTCATGAAGATGTACGGCGCTCGTGTCCCCGGCGGCCATGACACCTCCGCTGCAACGTGAAGCGACGGCACAGAAAGCTCACCAGCAGAACTGTCGCGGCGCCGATGGCCCGGCATTAATACTGATGAGTGTTTCATTACTTTAATCGATGTGTTGACGATGGT